>NC_136414.1:165106312-165706312 GCF_051521515.1 Lactuca serriola
ATATCTAATAGTATATTCTGGTAGAATGATTCATATATTGTGTTTTTGTGTTATTAATAAATGTAACATTCGCATATTATAGTATATATATATATATATATATATATATATATATATTTTTTCTTTTCTAAGAATGTAATGAATTTTTTTTAACTTGTATCCTAAATTTTGTTATTTTTCAAGAAGTTCATTAAATCAAAATATATATTTTGTCAGAATGTGTATTTCTTGTATGGTTCAATCATATTTGTTATTTTTCAATATATTGATAAACATATTCCGTCAGAATTTTCGAATTAAGAGAATTATCATCCATACAATCAGATTTGTAAAATTAATAGAATCTATTATCCTTAAAATATGTAATTTTTCCTTTTTTAAATTTATGTTAATTGACTAGAATACCCTTAGAATGAAATTAGTTGGTATTTTTTAATTATATTCAATTTAATAATATGTATTATTCACTTTCCAAAATTAAGTAAAATGATTTACCCACAATTATGCATACAATAACACAATACTTAGTTTGAATAGAATAACAACACATGTTGAAACCAATAAAAACATAACAAAATATCATTTTAAAGTAAACTACATAAACAACTAAAATACATTATGTAGGAACTAGGAAGAGAAAATGGATACGTGTCATTTGATCATTGCTTCTAATATATGTTACCTTAGTGATGCATTTTCTATTATATATATATATATATATATATATATATATATATATATATATATATATATATATATATATATATAAAGTAGACGTGTGCTCACACGAAGCGGTGACTATAAATTACTTTTTTAGCGAATAGTTTGTTATGGTAAACAACTATTAGATTTTATTATTAATTATTATGTAATAAAAAATTAACATTTTTAAATAAATTATTTGTGTTTAAATCTTATTTTTATATTGTTTGTTTGTACTTTTATGTAAATTAAATACTATTGTGTTTAGTTTATATATATATATATATATATATATATATATATATATATATATATATATATATATATATATGAATTTAATATTTTATAATTTTCATTTTCAAATTTAAACTTTTAAATATTTTTCTTAATTCAAGTTTTCAAACTTTTGAAAAGTATTAGTAAATTATTTATGTATAATTAATTTGTACAAAAAACATTGTTACTTATACCTCTTAAAATTCAAAATATTACTAATATGCTTTATATATATATATATATATATATATATATATATATATATATATATATATATATATATATATATAGAGAGAGAGAGAGAGAGAGAGAGAGAGAGAGAGAAAGTGTGTGTGTGTGGGAAAATCAATAAAAAATATATAAACCTAAAAAAAACCCTAAAAAGCCTAAAAATATATTAAAAAAAAATACTATGATATATCTAATCTTTTTTGTACTTTACAAACATAAAAATCGCTACTTTTTTTATAAAATCATTGAAAAAAAGTTAAGATAAAATAATTTTTTTATAAAAAAGAAAATTTTCAATTTTTTTTTTTTCAGTGAATTTCTTCAAAAACCTGCAATTTTTACCTCTATAAAGTCAAAACAAAGATTAGTTATCTTTAAGTGTTTTTTTCTATGTATTACATTTGATTTTCTATGTTTTAGTTTTCCAATAGTTTATGTATTTTCCAAGGTTGTAAAAATCGTTCGGTGTTAGCTAGTCGGTGGACTGGAGTCAAGGGATTAATCGGCTAGGCGGAAATTAATCGGGGGATTAATCAGGAACCATTAATTGCTAATTTGTTAGATTTTAAAAAATTAAATATGACTAATATCATATTAAAGTTCATAAATATCACTAATATTATAACAAAATAGGTTAATATGATAAATGCAACACTAATCATACCTTAAATAGTTTCTATTGAGATATAACTTCTTCAAAATGTTAAATTTCATCGGGTTCTACTATTTTAGTCATTTTGTATGCATTGATTAATCGCTAGGCGCTCTTTAATCGGTCAAGTAGCACCTAAGGATTAATCGGAGATGAATCGGGACCTAATCGGGATTTTTACAACCCTGATATTTTTTTTATTGATTTGTCATATATATATATATATATATATATATATATATATATATATATATATATATATATATATATATATATATATATATATATATATATTAAAGTGTTTTTTTTCTATGTATTACATTTGATTTTCTATGTTTTAGGTTTTCCAATAGTTTATGTATTTTCTATTGATTTGTCCCATATATATATATATATATATATATATATATATATATATATATATATATATATATATATATATATATATATATATATATATACTCTTTTTATTGACTAAATATGTGTATGGAAAAATTTAAAACATGTCGTATTTTATCAGCAATTTATTTTTTCATTACAGAAAAAAACAAATTCAGAACTATTATATTAAGCAACTGGTTTTATGGCTTCTCCAAGACGAAATAAAAGCTTTGATGAATACTTGTCTGCCTGTGTTTATTTTGTTGCGATATGAATGCAAGCATTTATCAGAATTCAAAAAATATGCAAGCATTTATACAACCAAAGACATTCCTAGCGTTTTATTATGATTTTTTTTTTATATTTAAAATTGAAAAAAAAAACAAAAGATAATTAGTTTTAAAAATTGATTTTGATAATACATTAATAAATTAAAAATAACCAAAAATACATTCTTTTTAACGAGAATGACTTATTGTCTACTTTCTTTTACTTTCCATAGATATACACAATTGAAATTTCAGTAAAAACCAGCAATTATACTTCAAAAGAACAAGATAAGTATTACATATACAAAAATAATAGGTGTTAAATTAAAAAAAAAGTAAATAATAACTTGAATTAAAATTCATGTTTAACACTTAAATATATAACAAAAATAGATATAAAAAAGAAACACATTTTATCGTTTTCATACGGATCAAACATACAAAGCACGACCCATATATGCATACAAATTTTTAATGAACATTAGGGAGAGATGGCATAATATACTTGACAACCACCACCAACCATCACCACCGCTATCAGCTTATCACCACCGCTACCTCCCCGCTGGTTGCTGCTATCATCATGGCCTCCACAACATGTGCTTCACCTAATATATCAAAACAACCAAAACCAAAATAATAATAACAATAAAAGGGTTAAGCATTTTACCTTCTTAATATCGATTAAAAAACCAAATGGTAGATTAGGTTATTTATTTGTGATCGAGATTAGAAGCACAATGTACATGATATTGGCACGGCTCAATCAGAAAGCAACATTCAACATACCATCTGAACATTGTGTTCTTATTGAACCGAACCAATATCTCGTTCAACTGCTTCATTCACAACTCTAAAATCAGAACCCACATACACATTGACGCATCAAGGTAATTATAAAGCAAATAAATAAGCATCAGAAGAAAGGGTGGTGGTGGTGCATTGAAGGAGTGGAATTAATGATTCCAACCACCCAAACGATGGAATTAAGGAAAAAAGAGAGAGAGGAGGGAAGTTGGAATCTGTAATTAATGAAGGGGGCAGAGAATTGCGAAAATATGTCACGGGGACAATTCCCGGACATTTATTAGGGGCCGGTATGGTCACGCCAGAGGATGTTTTCCCTCTATTTTAACCAAGGTTAAATGCTTCATAAATCATAATAAATTTAGGATTTGACTGGAATATGTTTACGTTGATAAGACCGGAATTGGATTGCAACAGATTATACTTTGTTCGTAATGGAGTTGGTATCTTTTGAAACCAAGAAACACATAAAAAAAACTGTCAAGTATTTATTCGGTTCAATGTTTAGTTGATAATATACACACAAATATGTATTTGGTTCGGTGTTTAGTTCGAGTCGACTATGCACTGATAGCAACTTGATTTGGTTTCGATTATGGTATATCCAAGGTTGTAAAGACTTTTGGCGATTGGTCGATTAGAGACAAAAGATTAATAGGTGTACTTGGATATTAGTAGGTGATTAACCACTAAATAGTAAATCAATTACATTTAAAAAAAATGAATATCATAGCATAATAAGTTATTGCGACAAATACAACACTAATACTAGTCGTGACGTTTACAACACGGGTTATATCTATAAATAAACTTATTGAAGGATTTCTTTTATTTGGTTCTGTACATGAACATGAACATGGTATATCCCCCAATTTCCCCCCAACGGCCAAAGTTGCAAAAGCCAATAACATATATATATATATATATATATATATATATATATATATATATATATATATATATATATATATATATATATACACACACACACACACACACACACACACACATATATATATATATATATATACACACACACACACACACACACAGAGAGAGAGAGAGAGAGAGAGAGAGAGAGGTCCATATATTGATGAACATCTATTGTGTAGACGTGTGGACAGTTCTATTATGTGAGAATGACTAAGGTGCCGTTTGTTTTTTTGAAGCAAAAATGTCTGAAGTTTGCAGACTACCTCTACAACCATCGGTAGCAGAAGAGGGGGACCAAAGGGCTGCATTATGTAATAAAAAGTCTGTTTCTTTTTTAACCTCTAAAGACTGCTGCAATAAGTTAAAGTAAGGTGTGAAGAAGTTTGAAGCAGATGGTTAAGTGTTGCGCCACACAGCACACACGTATCAGTGTTTAACTCAGAAGTCTTCTGAAAAACAAAAACCTGTGAAGGGTCAAGTGATGCACGTCTGCTGCACGGCGTAACAATAACTGGTTAGAAGTGGATTTTTAGAAAAAACAAACAGCACCTAAGATAATTTGTTGTTTGGTAATGTGAATACGTTCAATTTCACATAATTATTATCACTATCAAGCATTTTCACTAATTAAATCGTCTATAATGGTATTATGGATTTTTTTTTTTATGATTCTCATTCTGTTAAAATGTGTTCTTGATAATCGTATTATGTAAGAATGAGAATGAGTGAAAAACAATGTTTGAGAACAAAAATGAAAAAAATTAATGAAAATGCATGACAATGACGATATTTATGTGAGTTTGAACGTATTCACATTATCAAACAACATATTATCTTAGTCAATTGTAACATCTATTACAGGGACTTGATCTTTCAATGTTTGAATTAATTAAGAATGAAAACCCCAAATTTAAGAGGGCCACGACGTGAGAGATAGTGTATCACGACGTAACATTAGACGGAGACAAGTGGCCATTTTAAGGCTCACGACGTGACAGATAGTAGTTCACGCCGTGAGATCGGGCTAACCATAATCCCGTGTTTCGCTCCCTATTTAAGTGAAGTGGGAGGCTAGAGTTTGCATACCCTCAGCCTCCATCACCTCCTTCCTACACAAAATGTTCTTAGCCTCCGTTAGTAACCTTAAAGAGCTTATTTGGTGGTTTTTGGCACTTTGAAGAAGAAGAAGAAGACTCTTTGGGTGCATCCTTTTGGCAATCAAGCTCTACCTCATCATCTTGCTATGCTTTTGGACCTTTGTAAGTCATAAAGCTCTTGCCTTTATCTCTAATGCATGCTAGATCTAAGCTTTATGCTTTCCTTTTTCATAGATGGGATAGGTAGCATGCATGGGATCCAAAAAGTTAGCAACTTTATGGATCATTGAGGCATTCCCTTTTAGTATGTGTTCGGATCTGAAGTTTGGTGTTAGCTTTTGGCTCCAAGCGTGAGTCTTGATTTCATTATCTTCTTATTGACCTAGTTGGTGTCCAATTCATGCATTGGATATGCATGACTACAAAGCTTCAATTTTTATGGTCCTTAGGATTAGGGGAGACCCTCTAGAAAGTCTTAAGGAATGACTTAAGTGATTAATAACTTAATGCTTAAAGCTGTCTAGAGTGGATCTCGCGATGTGAGCAAGAGCATGTCACGATGTGAGATGTGGTATTTGCGACTGTTTTGTCCTTTTCCAGTCATGAGTGGCCTATGCATGGTCACGATGTGACCGTTGGCTGGATTAGACCATGGTTGACTTTTTTGGTCAAGCTAGGGTTTCAAGGGTGTAGGCTCATAGGGTATGACTTTACGATCGTTAGGTGTCTTGTTGCTTCTGTCTACCATGTGTGTGAGAGCTATTGTAGTTTTAGTTGCTATTCGCAAGGTGGGTCTTCTCACTTTATCACTTGCATAGTAGTGTATGCATGTTGACCAGCTGGGTATTACTTGTTGATGTCTTTTGTGTAACTGTGTTTGTTGATATCTCTTGGACAGCTGTGAGTCCACATGACTGCTGATAGTCCCTTGGGTTGGTGATAACCTATGAAATATGTTGTTAATCCACAGGGTTGTTGATAACCTTTAACTATTTATTTTGTTTAGTGGTATGTAATATTTTGGGAACTCACTAAGTTTCGTGCTTATAGTTGTAGATTAAATATGTTTTAGGTACATGCGATGATCGCGGGAAGGTGAATATTTTACTGTACACTGCGACTTGTAGATTTTATGATTTTTTGCATTTTGATACTCTGATTTACGATGACTGTATTTGATTTACCTGGGATTTTTACGACTTGGTTTTATAATATTGATATTTTCCTTTAATTAAGAATGGAAAATTTGGTGTTAAAAATCAGTATGTTACAAGTTGGTATCAGAGCCCTGGTTTGAGAGAATTGGATGAACATTCACGCTTTTTTGCTGACTCAAACTATGGATCTAACTGTTTTATAAAAACTTTTTACAAAAGAATGAATATTATGGAAGAAACGATGGAAGAAGAGTTTACAGTCAGCCGGAGCTCGAAGCAGTGATCTCCCAAAATATTCATAACCGTGTTATATGATGAATTAGAATTGATGTTATTTTAGCCGATAAAAATATATGCTAGCTGATAAGCTAAGGATCCATCAAGACTTGCCGAATAAGATTGCCTGATTTTGTGATGCCTTATAGCCTAGGAGATTCTGGTGAATGTTTTGCTAAGGTTAGTAGAGACTTCTCGCAGGACAGAGCTATAGCTGATCATGAACTAGCTAGGATAGGTATGTAGAGGATTATATGTGGCTCTTCGAGCAACTAGGTGTATGTGTGCTGTTTCTTTAAGGGCAGAGAGTATGTTGTAGCTCAGGATCTTGAGAGGAGATCTAAATCAACTACCGATAAGTATGGAAGGTAGTATGAGCCCATACTACTGAAAACATAGGATCTGTATGAGATTCAGAAGGAATCTTGAGGGTATCGATGGATTGTTTGGTTTATATGCTTGCTAGTACTTGTAGTATAGTTTTGGCCTTTCTCCTTTTGCATTTTAGTATGGTGTATACCGGAGGTTTAGGCTCCAACAGTTCGGAGAGGCAAGGTATCATTCATGATGATATACACAGGATCATTGTTGCGGAGGTGGCCTGTAACACCCAAAAATTTCAAGCCAATTTAAAACTTTTCAAAACAGTTAAAACCAACAGTTGTTACAGATTTGTTTTCAAAATAGTCTATATCAGAGTTTTTCCCAAAAACATAAACAAAACATGAGGAGCTGTACGATCATGCCTTCGCCTTGCCACGATCCCCTGATGTACCTGAAACATTAAACTGAAACTGTAAGCCCGATAGCTTAGTGAGTTCTCCTAAAATACCGATACACTACACATAATACATATACAAATAACATCGTATACTGGATCCACAACTTTACATACTGGTTTACCTCTTGGGCCCACAGTGTGAGTCTGGATTGCCTTCCGGGCCCACAACTCACATCTGGATTGTCACCGAGCCCACAGTACGAGTCTCCCTCAGCTCGTATCTGGAATCCTCCCGGGTTTGTTAGTAACCGCACAGAGCAGTATCACCTCAACCTATCCCACATAATATGTCGACATATAATACAACTATTACACATACAAATAATCACATGATACTACAGGTAGTCCTACAAATCTACCTAACTGGCATAGCAACTAACATACAACACTAACTCATACTCAACATACTACAACTTGCTAATCATATCAGATGGGCCGGCCTTGTTGCCTTAGACCCCTTAACATAGTGAGGATAACTCACCTCGCAACTATCGACTCGAAAGATAAGCTCAACTCTCGGATCACCAACTCAAACTCCACCACCTATATTCGCCACACAACCACGCTCATAAGTTTCTAATGTCCCAGAAGTCTAATTGTCAACCCTTGGTCAAAGTGAAAGTCAAAGGTCAAGGTCAACAATCCATGTTGACCTCAACTTGTTGAGTACCCTCAGCTACTCGCTGAGTTCCTAGCATAACTTGTCAACTCGCCGAGTCACAAGCGTGACTCGTCGAGTTCCTACGGTTTGCGGCCGTAAACTTCTTGGCCAACTCGTCGAGCTCCTCTTGCAAATTGCCAAGTCCATACGTGTCCAAAGGTTGGGAAAACCCTAGCTGACTCGTCGAGTCACTAATCTGACTCACCGAGCCCACGACAATCTTCATCGGACTCGCCGAGTCGACCATGCGACTCGCCGAGTCCCTTCAGTCCTTATCCATACAAAGGCTTTTTAAGCCATGCTAAGGATCCAAATTGTATATCCATCTTCCCAAGGAATGTTTATCACGTAAAGTTGCAAACTTTACATGCATGCAAAGCTCTAAAGTCTTAAAATGACAAAACCAAGATTGAAAAGAAGTCTCACACTTGAGGGAAGGCTCATACTTGTCAAAGCTGATAACTTTATGGACATTGAGGCCAAAAAGAGCTCAGATCTGAAGTTGCAACTTCAGATCTTAGCTCAAACACACAAGGAAGGTTTCCTAAAAACCCACCTAAAAGAGATATCGCAAGCAATGGGCCAAGGTAACAACTTAATACCTTCAAAAGGGTGCCAACTAAAATAGATCTTTGATTCCCACGAGTTCCTTGATTCAATCTACTTGTTTCCCCAAGTTTTTCATCACCAAGATCCTTCTTCCAAGCTTAAACACACCAATGAAGCACACATACACAAATTAGGGTTTAAGAGTGTCAAGAGGCTGTAAAAGGGAGGATGGGGGAGGCCAATGATCCTTTAAATAGGGTGCAAAACCTTGGAATTTAGTGTTTCAACTGCCAGCTCCTACTTGTCGAGTCCTTTTTTGGATTCGACGAGTAGTCATTAAAACACGTGGACCAACCCGCTGCTACCCGACGAGTAGGGCATCCAACTCGTCGAGTAGACCTTGAAATCAAGAAAAATCTTATATAAAAATCAATACCTGAGAATCGGGGCGTTACAATTCTCCCCTACTTGAACTAGAATTCGTCCTCGAAGTCTGCCGCGGTGAACAGTCCCGGATAGTGCTCCCGCATCTCTACCTCCAGCTCCCACGTCCACTCGGACCCCCTCCGATGCTCCCAATGTACCTTCACCAAAGGTATCTCCTTGTTCTGCAAAGATTTCATCTTCCTCTCTAGTATGGCCGTAGGCCTCTCCACGTACTTTAGGCGCTCATCGACCTGAATATCCTCCGATGACACCACTACCTCCTGATCCATAATGCACTTTCGCAACTGCGAAACGTGGAAGGTGTTGTGGATCCGACTAAGTTCCTATGGTAGCTCTAGCTTATAAGCCACCTTGACAACCCTAGAAATGATCCTGAATGGTCCAATGAAACGGGGACCCAATTTCCCCCCTCTTCCTGAAGTGGATCACACCCTTCCAGGGTGAGACCTTCAGGAGTACCATATCACCCACCTGGAACTCTACCTCCGATTGGCGTCTGTCAGCGTAACTCTTCTGCCGACTCTGAGCGGTTTGCAGTCGCTGCGTAATCTGCTGAATCTTTTGGGTAGTCTGTAAGAATACCTCCATCCGTCCCATCAACCTATGTCCGACCTCACCCCAACAAACCAGGGTGCGACGTCTCCGCCCATACAACAGCTCGAAAGGCGGGGCGCCAATGCTGGAATGATATCTGTTTTTGTAGGCAAACTCTGCAAGCAGTAGGTGGGAATCCCAGCTCCCACTGAAGTCAATGACACACGCCCACAAGATATCCTCGAGGGTCTGAATGGTCCGCTCGCTCTGACCATTGGTCTGTGGATGAAATTTTCGTGCTAAAGTGCAATCGCATGCCCAGTTCCTCGTAGAAATTCTGCCAGAAAAAGGGAGGTAAATCTAACATCCCGGTCGGAGATAATGGAGACCGGAACCCCATGGCGAGCAATGATCTCATGTACATCAATGTCGACCAACTTCTCGGCTGACGAAATCTCCCGTATTGCCATGAAATGGGCACTCTTGGTCAATCGATCAACGATGACCCATACAACATCAAATCCCTTTTCCGTCCTTGGCAGCTTGGTAATGAAGTCCATCATGATTTGTTCCCATTTCCACATGGGAATCTCTAGAGGCTACAACATACCATGCGGCCTTTGGTGCTCGGCCTTGACCATCCTACACGTCAAGCACCTCTCAATATAGCAAGCGATTTCTCTCTTCATACATGGCTACCAGTAACTCAAACTCAGGTCTCGATGCATCTTGGTGGCCCCCAGGTGAATAGAGAAATGAGCCTTATGAGCCTCTTCCATGACTGTCTGTCTGAACTCACCTGACATCGAAACCCATACTCGACCGCATCGGCTCAATAATCCCTGACTATCCTACACAAACCGGGTGTTCTCACCCTTGATTCTCTCCAACTTCCAGTTTTCCGGTCGCATGCCCTCAACCTGAGCACCCCTGATCAAGTTCACAAGTGGAGAATCCACCGCTATCCTCATACATACCGTTGGGGTGGAAGACCCAACTAACTTGCGGCTTAAAGCGTCCGACACCACATTTGCTTTACCGGGGTGGTAAAGTATCTCAAAATTGTAGTCCTTGACTACATCCAGCCACCTGCGCTGCCTCATGTTTAGGTTCGGCTGATCCATGATGTATCTCAAGCTCTTGTGATCCGTGTATATGGTACAACGGACCCCATATAGGTAATGCTTCCATACCTTGAGAGCGAACACCACCGCTCCCAACTCTAAATCATGTGTAGGATATTTCGTCTCATGCGGCTTCAGCTGCCGCGACGTGTAGGCTATCACCCTTCCTCTCTGCATGAGGACCGCCCTAAACCCATGATGGATGCATCACAAAACACCAAAAAATCATCCACTCCCTCTGGAGTGTCATGACTGGAGCCTCGCAAAAACACTGACGGAGAGTCTCAAATGCCCTCTACTGCTCTGGACCCTACTGGAAATCCACCCCCTTCCTCGTCAGACGAGTGAGGGGTACTGCAATCTTAGAGAAATCTCGAATAAACCTCCGGTAATACCCTGCTAAACCCAGAAAGCTCCTGATTCCTGAAGGAAACCTCGACACTTCCTACTGCATGAATGCCTCGATTTTGGCCGGGTGGACTAAAATCCCCTTCTGGTTAACGAAATGTCCTAGGAACCGGACCTCTCGCAACCAAAACTCACACTTTGAGAACTTGGCATACAACCATTGTCATCTCAGAACTCCCAACAACTATTTGAGGTTCTCCTCGTGCTGCTCTCGAGTCTTGGAATACACCAAGATATCATCTATGAACACGATGACCGAGCAATCAAGCATCGGTCTGCAGACCCGATTCATCAGGTCCATGAATACTGCTGGCGCATTGGTGAGCCCAAATGGAATCACCACGAACTCGTAATGACCATAACAAGTATGAAACACGGTCTTCTCCACGTCCTCCTCTCTAACTCGGACCTGATGATACCCCGACTACAAATCAGTCTTGGATAACCAAGATGCCCCCTGCAACTGATCCTCGGGAGTGGATAACGGTTCTTCACCGTCAACTCGTTCAACTCCCTATAATCAATGCACATCTGATACGAACCGTCCTTCTTCCTGACGAAAAGGATTAGTGCTCCCCATGGTGAACTGCTAGATCGAATGAACTGCTTGCCCAAGAGTTTCTGCAGTTGTGAAGACAGCTCCTGTATCTCGGGTGGCGCCAAGAAGTACAACGCCATGGCAATAGGAGCCGCACCTGGCACCAGGTCGATCCGGAACATGACCTATCTCTCCAGAGGTATCCCTGGAAACTCCTCTAGGAACACGTTAGCAAACTCCCTAACCAATGGAACCTCTGAAACTGAAGCCTGATCCCTGACCCACGTATCCACCACATACGCTAGATAACCCGCACACCAGTGCTGAATATACTGCTGAGCCATGGCAGCCGAACAAAACACTGATTCCACTCTGGTGCCCTCACCATATACAATCAGTTCTCCCGCACTTGGGGTTCAAACTACCACTTGCTAGCCCTCACAATCAATCATGGCACCGAACCGACTTAGTTAATCCATACCTACAATCACACACACTTCCCCCATGGGAATCAGAACCAAATCAATCAGAAAGGACACCCTGAAAATCTCCAACTCACACCCTCGGTAGACCGAAGAGGTAGAAACCCCGTGTTTGTTGGTGATAGAGACTCGCAATGAACACTCTAACTTGCCCACTGGCACACTGAACTCCTTACTAAATGATGGAGATACAAAAGATCGACTCGCCCCCGAGTCAAATAAAACCAAAACAGGCAAGAAGTTCACTAAAAATGTACCTAATCACAGGTACATGGGATAAGCATAAAACATATGTAAAAAATGAGATAAAGGATAGAAACATACCAACAACCACATCCAGTGCTGCCCTGGCCTCTGCTGTAAGTTGGAAGGCACACCCTTGAGCCTTCGGCGACTCTACCTTAACTGGCATCCCATCTACAATCCTCAATGTGGCCGACATGGAAACCTGTGTCAGATTAGCGGCAAGTAGCGGGCAGTTGGCCTTTAAGTCGCCAACTTGATCACGGTGATAACATATCCCCATACTCGAAACCAGGGCGGCCTGGCGACAATCCTTCGTATAATGCCCCTCCTTGCCACACTTGTGGCACCCACTACCAGCTCGACTAACCCCAGAATGACCTCTGCCGCACTTTGCACAAGTGCGGCTCTGCTGACCCCCGGTCCTAGAATCAGCAGCCTTGGACTGCTTAGGCGCCGACTGCGATTGTGACGAGGCTTGCCGCTGCTCCCTCAACTGCAGCTTGATCTCCAAATCACGTTGCCTGGCGGCCTCCTATAACTCCAAAAGAGTATCACATCACTGCGAAGACACAAACTGACGGATGTCAGTCTTGAGCATGCTCAGATAACAGGTCATCTGAGCATGCTCGGAAGCAAACTCTGGGCAGAACATCGCCCTCTCTGTGAACATGCGGGTGATCTCCATCACCGACTCCCCATCCTGTCTCAAGCTCAAAGACTCCTATGACAATTGTTCCTGCTCGACCCGCGGAATGTATCGGGCGCGAAACATATTCTTGAACTGTTCCCAAGTAACAACAACTCTCTGATCATCAGTATACAACACAGTCACCAGTCTCTACCAGTCCTTGGCCCTGGACCTTAGCAGGTTCCGAGCACACCTGACCTTCTGGTCAGTAGGGCACGAGCAAGTAAAGAAACACCCCTCCATGTCTGAAATCCACCTCATAGCCTTGATGGGGTCCTACGTCCCATCAAAAGTAGGGGGCTTCATGTTATCAAATTCCCTATACTGGAAGCCCCGAGTGGCTCCTACTCCTCCCCTTGCCGCTGTTACAGCCGTTGCAGCTGCAGCGACAGCCGTCTTAGCAAGGGCTGCGTATCGCTCATCAAAGTACTCGATCATGGCAGTCTTAATAGACCCAAACATCTCCGGTAGCTGCGCCCGGAACAAAGTGGTAACCTCATCGTGTAGGAACTCTCGAATCCTGGCGTCTAACTCATCTGTCCCCATCTGCACCATAGGCTCAGGTGCTGCTGGCCCATCCTAGCCTCCGTCTCCTGATCCTGATCCTGCACCGGATCTAGTCACAAAGCGTCTCGTCATCACCATACTGAAACATACCACAAGATATCACATAATCCATCTAAATAATTAGGAGCCAACTCCCGACTAAACCCTAGGGGTTGTGACTTCCTTGCTACGCGTATGGGTCCTGTGGTTTCGGTAGTACGGGCCCATACTACCTTCCACACCTACGCATATTTGTATCAAGTATCACCACAACACCCTAACGATACACATGCACATGGTGGTCGCTCAACCTCACCCCTAGAGGAAGGCTAACTGACTCACAACAGACCTACCGGCCTCACACAACCCACCCATTCACGAAACTTCCACAAACCCTGCAGCATTAGTGTATGCTAACCATACATAACGCTGGACCCTATAGACTTTCAAATATATGATCCTACACTAATCCCTAATAAATAAGAACAGAAAAAAGGCCAAATCAAACATTCTCGGGCTATAAGATCTTAATTATGTACAACCGTGATACATACAAAAGTAACTATAGTAATGATGTCAATCTGATATAAGAAACCCTAAGCTAGCAGGCATCATGTAATCAGGCAATTCTATCATGAAATTCTTGAAGATCCCTAGCCTAGTACTAGCATGCTGTTCTAACATATCACAATATCAAATAATCATATGGTATTTTGGGGTCTACTTGCTGGCTCCGACAGATCGTACACCCTGCATCCTCCTTACTTGTTTTAAAAACCAATTGAAAAATCATTTTAAAAATCTTTTCCTTGATTTGAGACTGGAGTCAAACGAGTGCTCCTCCAATTCACTCAGACCAAGGCTTTGATAGCAACTTGTAACACCCAAATATTTCAAGCCAATTTAAAATTTTTCAAAACATTTAAAACCAACAGTTATTACAGATTTGTTTCAAAATAGTCTATATCAGAGTTTTTCCCAGAAACATAAACAAAACATGAGGAGCTGTACGATCATGCCTTTGCCTTGCCACGATCCCCTGATGTAACTAAAACATTAAATTGAAACCATAAGCCCGATAGCTTAGTGAGTTCCCCCAAAATACTGATACATTGCACACAATACATATACAAATAACAACGTATACTGGGTCCACAACTTTACATACTGGTTTACCCCCTGGGCCCACATCGTGAGTCTGGATTGGCTTCCAGGCCCACAACTCACATCAGGATTGCCACCGAGCCTATAGTACGAGTCTCCCTCAGCTCGTATCTAGAATGCTCCCGGGTTTGTTCGTTACTGCACAGAGCAGTATTACCTCAATCCATCCCACATAATATGTTGACATATAATACAACTAATGCACATACAGATACTCACATGATACTACAGGTAGTCCTACAGATCTACCTAACTGGCATAGCAACTAACGTGCACCACTAACTCATACTCAACGTACTACCAACTGCAAGCTAATCATATCCGATTGGCCAGCCTTGGTGCCTTACACCCCTTAACATAGTGAGGATAACTCACCTCGCAACTGTCGACTCGAAAGATAAGCTCAACTCTCGGATCACCGACTCAAACTCGACCACCTATATTTGCCACACAACCACACTCATATGTTCCCAATGTCATAGAAGTCCAATTGTCAACCCTTGGTCAAAGTGAAAGTCAAAGGTCAAGGTCAACAATCCATGTTGACCTCAACTCGTCGAGTACCCTCAGCTACTTGCCGAGTTCCTAGCATAACTTGTCAACTCGTCGAGTCACAAGTGTGACTCGTCAAGTTCCTACAATTTGCGGCTGTAAACTTCTTGGCCAACTCGTCGAGCTCCTCTTGCAACTCGCCAAGTCCATATGTGTCCAAAGGTTGGGAAAACCCTAGCCGACTCGCCGAGTCACTCATCTGACTCGCCGACCCCACCACAATCTTCATCGGACTCTCCAATTCGGCCATGCGACTCGCCGAGTCCCTTGAGTCCTTCCTCCATATGGAGGCTTTTTAACCCATGCTAGGGCTCCAAATTGTAGATCCAGCTTCCCAAGGCATGTTTATCATGTAAAGTTGCAAACTTTACGTGCATCTAAAGCTCTGAAGTCTTAAAATGTCAAAACCAAGCTTGAAAAGAAGTCTCACACTCGAGGGAAGGCTCATACTTGTCAAAACTGATAACTTTATGGACCTTGAGGCCAAAAGGAGCTCAGATCTGAAGTTGCAACTTCAGATCTTAGCTCAAACACACAAGGAAGGTTTCCTAAAAACCCACCCAAAAGAGATCTAGGTAGGAATGAGCCAAGGTAACACCTTAATACCTTCAAAAGGGTGCCAACTGAAATAGATCTTTGATTCCCACGAGTTCCTTGCTTCAATCTACTTGTTTCCCCAAGTTTTTCCTCACCAAGATCCTTCTTCCAAGCTTAACACACCAATGAAGCACACTGACGAATTAGGGTTTAAGAGTGTCAAGAGGCTGTAAAGGGGAGGCTGGGGGGGGGGGGAATGATCCTTTAAATAGGTTGCAAAACCTCGAAATTTAGGGTTTTAACTGCCAGATCCTACTCGTTTAGTCCGTTCCTGGACTCGGTGAGTAGGTCACTAAAACATGTGGACCAACCCGATGCTACTCGATGAGTAGGCTATCCAAGTCACTGAGTAGACCTTGAAATCAAGAAAAATCTTATATAAAAAACAATACATTAGAATCGGGACGTTACATGGCCATAGTGGTTAGGTAGGCTATCCCAAAGGTTTTTGGGTCTATCAAGACCGTGATGATTGAGATGTAACACTCTAAATTTGCAAATAAAATTTTCATTTTTAAAACCACATCAAAACACGATCTCACATTTCTCAAAACACAAAATGTATGAATTGTTCAAAACACAAGACAACAAATGGTTTGACAATTTCTTAGAATCCCTAAAAACATAATCTCTGGCTGGTGTGTACAATCATGCTGACACCTTCCCGCGATCCTGAGATGTACCTATAGCACGAAGCTTAGTGAGTTCCCCAAAATACCACATACACAAATAATAAGCCTCTCATGGCTATAGCTCGGCATGGACCCTCCGTTTATGCGCCTCGATGAGGACCCTCCAGTCGCAAGTCTCGGTATGGAGCCTCTGGTCATGTGTCTCAGTGAAGACCCTATTGGATTAGGTGTCTAAACCCATAACTATAATTGGTATGTACTTGACCCGAGGATAGCATGGTCCATTTCGGGTTGCATATCACCAGGACAATTTAATAGGATGGATACTTGAGTAAGAGGTTAGTTATGATTTATTAATATATTATAAGTTCTAATATATTAATATGAAATCATATTATTAAATTATTATTGATCAATAATTAATTTGGCATTAATTATGTGATCAAAAGAGACTAATTAAATATATGGCGATTGATTTGGTAAATCAATGATTCTTATAGTGTGGGCCAATTGTTATTTAGGATGGGCTAAACCAATATGGTAGTCCATGGATAGTCCATAGAGGTTTAACCCATGGAGCCTAAGTAATATGAAAGGTCATGGGCATTAGGGGTTACATAGATGTAACCCTAGACTTTGCCACACTATAAAAGGACTCCCTTAGCACACAAAATCGGGGACTAGAGTTCTTGGAGTTCATTAGAGCTGATTTTGGAGCTAGCAACATCTCTCTCAATTTCTCCTTTGTCCTAGGTGTGTTGTGAACCGTTTGAGGCACCACACTTGGGTTGCTAAGTTCTTAAAGGCCAAATACAACAAGTTCTGCAAGCTACATAAAGAGGTAAACTCCTAACTAGTATTTTATACTGGTTATGTCAAATGTATGCTAGTTGTAGGCTTAATGCTTTGGAAACTATATTGCATGTATAATTGGAGAAAAAATAGATCCAAAGCATTTAGGGTTGTATGTGTACCGTAGGATGTTGTATTATACAAAACCTAACAGTGGTATCTGAGCCTAGGATTGTTTTCTATTATATTTGATGCAAGGATTAATTTTCAAAGTTGAAAGATTGAGTTTATGGCCTCTGAAAAATGAAATTGCCGAGTCCACTGGCTGACTCGACGAGTCCACTCACTATAAGGTCAACTCGGTGAGTCATGTTCATGCACTCGACGAGTTGATGCTTCTGATGGCAGATTTTCTAGATTTTTGGCTTGTTTTGGATTAGGATCATTACCACAAAATGTTTTAGTTCTTAAAATTTGATTTTGTTGATATGGTAGTGATCATTGTTATCCAATTAAAAGATAATTGTCAAAATTTCAAGATTTGTATTAGTTTATATGATTAGGCTAATTGCTAGCAAATTGTTGCTATGAATTATCTTGACTTATAAGTTTAACTAGATCATAGAAAAATTAATTGATAATTTTGATTAGTTAGAATATTTGATCTAAATGCCTTTTATGAACTCCATAACTTGTCCTCAAGTTATGGAAAATGAAAAGTCTCTCTTTTAAATAGTTTTAACGTCTCACATAACTTGTCCTCAAGTTATTGAACATGAAAAGTTTTACCATTAAAAAATGCATTAAACTCATAAGTTATAGAATCAAAAGTTTTTGAATAGTTCAAAACTTGCCCTCAAGTTTTACAATTTGTAAAGTTACGCTTATGAGTACTTTATTTCCAAACCCTAGAATTTTAAAAGTTGAAAATACAACCTTATACTATTATAATATTAAAAGTTTAATAATTATATATTTATAAGTAAAAAGTCGGTCTTACCGTTAGTAGGCCTCATTCACGAAGCTAGTCTATAAGGGGGGGGGGGTATCAATTTACTACCTATAAAATGGCAGTTTAATGGGTGTCCACTCTCACCCACTGCTTCTTTGGCTGGTGGAGGGTCGTTAGCCGAATGCGTATGATTGGATGCTAATTCTCATTATAAATATAATGATAATTATAAATTAACTAAACTTTTATTAAATTTCTAATCTTAGTTACTTAGGAAAAATGTGAATGTGGTGCTAACCGATGAAATTGTACTTTGCACCTTGTTAAATCGTTATTGGAGCGTGTGTGGTTAACTGACACACTAATCTGGGATTGATTATGCATGGAAAAGGGTAGCTTGATGTTAATCATAGATCAATTGAGCATATGTGGTTAACCGACACATTGATTAGGTGATTTGTAACATTGGGTGTACCAAGCTAGTTGACATGGTTATTTACACCTTGTTTGTGATCCTCGGTATCCCAGTCACAAACTTGAAGGGCACAATCGAGATTTAAACATGCCATTAAAAAGGTTAGTGAATCTCAAATAATCTAGGAATTTCAATTCATTTAAAACTTAATGTTCTATTTCATTTTTCATGGTGGAAATCGGTAAATCGTCATTTACCTACCTTCAAATATTCTGCAATTGAATTACGACATTTCTCTTCCGAATTGTAGAATATTGTTTTGGGTCCTAGCCTTAATATTTTATTTGGGTGTTATATTAAGGATTGAAATCAACTAACTTGAATTTCTACCTTATAGATGTCTAGTTCAGATAACTATGGTCTTCCCAAATCTTTTGGAACAAGCTTTCCTATTGAAGATGATGTTCCATGAGTGGATCGTGGAAGTGGAAATCATACTTCACTTCCCCTACCTCCTCCAATTATTCTCCCTGACCCACAAGCTCGAAGACTTGAAAAGTTCAAGATCACTCAATACCTATTGGCTAGTAAACACTAGTATGGAAAGTCTATATGTGCTCATGTCTTGGACATGAAGCTACACATTGACAGGCTGGGAATTTTGGGTCTCGTGTTCCCAAGGAAGTTGGCTATTGACTTGGTTCTTTAGTCACTTCCCGAGTCATATAGCGAGTTCATTAAAGACTCCTATCTGATGGATCACGACATGGCCCTTATTGATCTTACCTATTTGCTAATTGCTACTGAATCAACAATGATTTGGCGTAGTGGTCAATTAAATTTGATTGGAAGTTCTACATACAAAGTTGACATGGACATCCCATAAATGATACCTTCTCCTAAAGGAAAGGAATTGGCCATGGTCAAAAGTTTTGATCATAAGAGAAAGGCCAATTCTTAGACCGTTCCATGTGCCATTCCAAATGAGCCCGTGTGTTTCTATTGCCAAGGAAAGGGAGATTAGAAGCGAAGCTGCGCTGACTACCTAAGAACTTTAATCAAATTGTATGGTTCTACTTCAGGTACAGTCCACTATCTAACTCTATTAAGTTCCTAATTGTTGATTCTTAATACATAATGTGACAAGTTTTGCATTTTGATGTTTTGTAGGATCATGCAAAAGAAAGGAAGCTTAAAAGTAAGAGCATGTTGAATCTGATCGCGAAGAGAATGATTTCGATTGTATGGTTCAAAGATCGGATTTTTGAGTTGTTGCTTAGGAGTAATGATAGATTTCTTAGAAATATGTAGTAACATAGTTTTCATTGGTGATTACGTTGTAAGGAAAAAAATATTTCGCATTTTATAAATAAATAAAAATTTGATTTTATTTTGTATTGTATCTCCTTACAATGGTATTTGTGAAAATTGATGTTTGTATGTTTATATTATCAGCAATATGGATTTGATTCTTTCGCTTATGGTAGTGTCAAAATTTACCAAATAAGGAAAGATTCTCATCACCCAAGTTTCAGTTGGATAAAAACTTGGAATCATTCGTTTGTATTGAGTGACGAATGAGAACCTTTGTCCATGGGAAATTAAGACTAATTCCTTGTTCACATATGTATGTGAGTCAAGTGATGGACATCGGGTACACTTGGTTGTGCGCTAGTCAGGTCCACCACAAATATTGATACGACTATTCGTCATTATTTACTAAAAGTTTAGTAAATATGGTTATGCTTACAAGTTTAAGTATAATTCTGAAACATTTGAAAAGTTTCAATGTATGGCAAAACAAATGAGAAGAATCAAATTAGGCAGAAAGATAAAAGTTTCTCCAATCTCAAAACATGGAGAGTACTTTAGTACCGTGTTTTATGATTATCTTAATGATTATGGAAAACCATATCACAATTGATCCTCTAAGGATATCTTAGTGCATTTGTATGGCTAAGAAGAGGAATCGTGAATTGTTGAAATGGTTAAGGCAAAAGGTGAATCATACTTCCAAAATCAAATCATAGAGTCATACTCCAAGATTGTAACTTGAGTGACATGGTCTTAAGAAAGGTTGACAACACTCATCAAATGTAGAGTAAAATGCTTCTTACTCTTGTACATTTGAAATTGGTAAGTTGTGATGTTTTGGATAAGACAAAGACCAACTAAGACCAATTGTGTGAAGTGTTTGTCTTGATAAGAAACCACGCTAACTCTTTAATATTTGCTTGTCAACTAATGTTTCTTGAAAAGAGAATCTTATATGTCAAGAGGACAGTAGGAGTCTTAATATTCTTGAATAGTTTCAAGAACTAATCAAGAGTAAACCAATTATTTATCACTTGCACACGACTTGAGGTTTATAAACTATCGTGTTGACATATTCTTGTTTCTGTTCCCATTCCAGTTAAAGTTGACTATGCATGTGAGTTCTCAGTTGTTTTCATAACAATTTGGAAGCAATGGTAGGCACTTGTGCTGCCATGTTGCAAAAAATTAAGATTGGACAAGTTTAGTCCATATGAGTTTGGATTTGTCACTAGCCTTGTCTTGTGATTATGGTTATGACAAATTCACATGGATAGGAACACATACACCATAAAAATCTATGTGTCATAGGGTTTATCTCAAATTCATGAAAATGATTGTGAGAAACGCTTTCACTTAGTAGATTTTAAGGAGATAGCAATTGTGTTATTTGCATTCTCAAATTCGATTATGATTATGACATCCCTCTTCATAGTTCAAATTGTGAGAAAGGATTATCGAAGCATCTCGTATAAAAAATCTGAACTTTGGTAAGGAAGTCAATAAGTATTAATTTCTACAAGTCCATCTGATTTCCGGGTACATGTCAAATCTAGTAGGAGCATAAGTGTTATTCTAGTAAGATAATAATTATTATGCTAGTAGGAGCATAGTTATTATGGTATGTGTTGCAAGTTAGCAATGTTAATTTTCCAAATGCCTAGGGCATTAAGAGGGAAAAGGGACTAGAACGCGATATGACTAAAATGGTTAAGCAATTGTCAAGGACAATCTGAGGTTTACCAAAGATTGGTTGCTTATGGACAGTTGGAAGTGTATTCTGAATTTTAGAAGGACCGTATTGAGATATTCTGAAAAGAGGCAACTCTTGTTCAGAAGTGATAGTCAAAATGGGAATATGGAAATGTTTCCATAAATGGAAGTTATTCTTTAATCTGTGTAAGATTTGGAAACTTAATGAAAGAAGGATGTTCAAAGGAATGTACATTGAATGTGGGACTTCATTTCCATGGAATTTCTCTCCATTGGATTACTTTGTAATGTTTGTTGCCAAGTCTCTATGACTTTTGTGCATAGTTATTAAAAGAGGATCATTGCATTTAAGTTTAGAATCTAACATATTACAGTAAATGACAAGAATTTGGAATTCTTACATTTACGATAAGGATTTGGAATTGTGAAATGAGTGTCATTGAAATGCATTCAATTGATCTATTTAACAAAGAAAGGACCATAGGCAAACATAGTGTGCATGCATGGAGCATGGCATAAATGTTGTTTTAATTCAAGTATTAAGTTGATTAATCGAAACATTATACAATGAATAATGTGTAATCAATATGGTGATTAAATAAAAGGTGTTTTATTTATATTCATAAGTTCTGAGACTGTATTAGATTCAATTATTCTTGTGTTTCACTTTGCATGTTTTGACTTCCTGAATAACTAGGTTATTCAAACTATCTATAGTCGATTATACTTTGGAAGTAGCTATTGAGGGAAGACTGTCATGAATCTGACTGTAGATTATCTAAGTGTTTTAGACATAGCATAAGTTTGCTGCAGTGTTCATGAGTACTTCTGGAATAAGATTCGAGTATTGGATTAAAACCACGCTCATCTAAATCACTTCGTGGATTTTATTACGAGTGATTGTGAGACGATAATATCTTATATTCTTGAAACCCAGACATGTGAGTTGTAGTCTACAAGTCGGTTGCACATTGACATATGTAAACGCACCAGTAACTTGGTGTTATAAAACATATTATTAGCCTATGTGAGTTCCTCATGGGGCTTGATAGTGAGTTTTCATTCATCCGGACATAAATCCTTACCATGAATCTAATTCCCAGCTTGGGAAATTCCTATTACCTTGTTGCGGAAGATGAACAACATTGAATGATATCTAGTGACAAGAAGCTTACGACCAAATCTGCTGCTTTCAAAACCTTCACTTAGAACCGAAAATAAGGAAACTCTAGTCAGTGACGAAAAATATCCTCGATAAAAGACAAACAAAGAGAGTCATAAGAACATTGTACCTTCTATGGAAAGGATGGCCACAATCAGGAAGGTTGTTCTAAACGGGTTGGATATCCTGACTGGTGACTAGGGAACAAAAAGCAGGATGAAAATAAGTTGAAGGCAACTTGATGAGAAAAATATTCTCTAAGATCGATAGATTCAAATAGATATCAATAAGACAATAACAAGTAATAGAAAACAATAAACACCACAATGAATCAAGCGAGTGTCGAATGATTAATCTGCTCCATCTCAGAAGAATTCAATGAGAATTGTTACTGTAGAGGTGTGCTAGGGTTAGAGTACAAGATGTGTAAAATAATAATCAAGAAGCATGATTAATATAATGCATGCATGCACTATGTCACACCCCCACACCAAGGATGGCGGAAACGTCCGAGGGTGGAGGACTTCATGTATAGTATCACAACAACGAGTATAATAGTGCTCAAAATAATGCAACCATCATAAATATAATTGAAAAAGTTACACCAAAGTATATGTTTACATGTTTAAAATCAATTACATTATGATGAAAAAATGAACTGTTCTCAAAATGCTGTTGGTTTCCTGTTTCACTGATTTTCTGAGAATACAAGTAGTTTTGAAATAGTGTCAACAATTAAGTTGGTGAGTTCATAAGCTTTTGAAAGTAAGAGTTTAAAAGCCGATCTTTGTAATGAGTTGTATGTTACCAAGAAAATCCAATATTTTCCTTATAAAAACGATATGTAGTCTTAAAACCCAAGACTGGAGGTGCGTGTGAGTTTTGTGTTATGTGATCTCAAGCACCGAGACCGAAAGTGTACAAGAAAAATCTATATTTATTGTTATTAAAGGTGGTTTTAAATAAACATATGTACCCTTTTTGATTTATAAAAATCCTGTATACTTCAAGTTTTGTTGACTCCATATGTGAGTCACTATAACTACACTAAGATTATCTGGTACTTTGTAATGTACCCCTTTTTGTATAAACACGATACTTTGTATTCGTACCCCATTTATAAGAATATCCGGTACTTTGTAATGTACCCCTTTTTGTATAAACCCGGTACTTTGTATTTGTACCCCATTTATAAGAATATCCGGTACTTTGTAATGTACCCCTTTTTGTATAAACCCAGTACTTTGTATTCGTACCCCATTTATAAGAATATCCGGTACTTTGTAATGTACCCCTTTTTGTATAAACCCGGTACTTTGTATTCGTACCCCATTTATAAGAATATCCGGTACTTTGTAATGTACCCCTTTTTGTATAAGACCGGTACTTTGTATCTGTACCAATTTTCGTATGAAAACCTTTTGTAATGAGTAGGAATGTAAATAAAACATAAACTATACCTATTATAGCTTATCAAAATGTTTGTAATGTATATGCGACCTGTCTATACCTATTATAGTGTAGTATGTTTGTTTGTGGTGTATAAGAACCCTTTGCAATGTAAGTCGAATGTATGGCAAAATATAACTATGTTTATCATTCTAGTTTTGTACTAATAGTAATGGTGGAGGATTCTTATACTTCAGTGAGTATTTATCTGTTATGTAATTATACCACATCAAGACACACATGTAAAATATGAAATCTTCAATATTAACACTTTGCTCAACAAGTTACAAAGTGTGATGAAAGTTATAAGCTGTTATCTAGATTTTTACCTTTCTACACTATTTTAGAAAAATCTTAGAAAAATCATACGAAGTCAAAAACTGATTCCGTAAATTCTGAGAGTTCAGAAAATGTGTCTAGTTTATTCATATTTTTTATTATGATTTTTAGAAGCCTTTAATGAGTGTTAAAATGTTCATATTCACAGACTGGTCCGAATTTGTTTCTGAATGATAGGCAGTTTTGTAAAAATCACCATAAATCGTAGAAAAATCATGTGGAGATGTGCAAGTAGTCATTTTAAAGCTAAGAACTGGAACTACTTGCACGTAAAACAGTTTTGAAAACTAAAATGTTTAAGTTGACCAAAACAGTACGTGAATGGAGTTAAACTTTCTTGATGAAAGCTGTTGGAAAAGTTTAGTTGTGTTCTTGGTGTTTTAACTTGTATCCCCCCCCTTAAAACTTAAGAAAACATGAAAAGATAGGGGTATGAACTCACCTTACATGATTTCAGTGGGTGAATGTTGAAGAAGAGAAGTGTTCAACTCAAGAACACTTGGGGATTGCTTGAAGATTCGAGAATCTAACACTAATGTGATGGAATTTGTGTAAGCAATCTATTATTTTGAGTAGGAGGATGTGTAATAATCAGAAGAATGATGAAGATACTTACCAAAAGTAGAAGGAAAGCCTTGGAAAATGCCTTGACAATCTCGAAATTGAGAGAGAAGAGTTGAGAGAAAAGTGTTTGATCTTTTTGGTGGAAATGAGAGAAAATGAGTGAAGTGAGGAGAGAGGGTGAGTTTTCCCAGCCCTTATACGTGAAAATGGATGGAGATTGATGGAAAAGTACGAGGATGTGACTAGGTATGGTGGGGAGGAGTGTGGCTGGTCATGGAGTGGGTGTGGGGGTGGTTGCTTGTGTCATTAACTAAAGGAAAGTCAACACTCCACCTCTTGTACTTCACCCACTCTTCTTGGATAAGGTTTTATCCCCATAAATGTGATTAATTAATAAATATGGGGCCTTATATGTTAAAATAAAGTTTTGGGTGAAAATCCCGCGTTAAAATGATGAATAACGAGCTTAAAATGCTAAAAATATTGAAAACCGGGTAGAAACTGCTGAAATCCGAAGTCCAGGACCGAAGGTGTGAAGGTTCGGCTCCTTAGAAGCCTAGAACCGAAGGTGAGGCTCGGCTGTGCATGGGAACCGAAGGGTCTCGCAGGCAGCTCATCAGAAGGGACCGAAAGCTGCATTCTTGTCAGAACCGAGGGTCATTCTTATCAAAAGCGAAAGTGAAGTTCGGTCCAAGAGGCTTCTTAGGGTTTTGGTTCCTTAAGGGAGGTTCGGTTCTTATGAGGGTTCGGCTCCTAAGAGAGTTTGGCTCCTAAGAGGTTCGGCTCTAAAAGGCTGTTTTCGCGGTTTCTTCCCGTTTTGAGTGATTTCTGACCAAGTTAAGGGTCGGGATGCCCCGAGTGATCGTAAAAAGTTTGAGAGAGATTTTGGGAGAGATTTCACATACTTGGAGAGATTTCACATTCTTGGAGAGATTTGAGAGAGATTTCACATACTTGGAGAGATTTCTCATTCAGAGAGAGATTTGGGAGAGATTTCACACACTTGGAGAGATTTCTCATTCAGAGAGATATTTGGGAGAGATTTCACACACTTGAAGAGATTTGGGAGAGGTTTCACATACTTGGAGAGATTTGGGAGAGATTTCGCATACTTAGAGAGATTTCATTTGTGACATTTTTTACTGTCTGGCTTCACAACGCAAGGTCTGTAAACTCCGTTAAGCCATGTTTAAGGTTCCTACACACTCCCGATGAGTATGCAACATTGTTTTATTGGTTTGGTTCATTACTTAACGCAATTTTAGGTTAATGGAATCTTGATACACGAACTTTTCAATTGATGATTTCTCATTAGAATAACGAGTTGTACTGTAATTACATAACGTAAACCCTAGTACACAAGGGTTAGTTGAGTTGACCGGTTTGACTTGTTGCTTTATTTGACTTTGAATTGACCAGAATTTGACGGTTGCCACACACTATATATATACTAAACCCTAAAAACAAAACACGGCTGGACAGGCCCATACCGAGTATATAAGTGGACCATAGAGCAAAGCCCAAAGACGCAACCTCTTAGACTTAACAATCTACCCCTTTGCGTCAATTGGGGCGAGAAATTAAGTTGGTTTAGCAAGAGTGCTTTTCTTCGCCGTCTTGAATAACATTGGTATGATGGCAAGAAGAGTTTGGCGAAAAGAAATGTACCACCGAAGCATATCCGTAGAGTTCTTCTTATCATTCTCACTGTTATGTTTACAACTGTGTATAATGTCAAGAATGTGCTCCTAACATGTAGTGGAGAACAGGTGTTTATCGTCGAGAGCGAACACAAATTTTTGACCTTCGCCTCGAGTAAACATGACGGTGTTATATTTTGAATCAATTTTGCCCATACGCATTCTGTTCACATCACCAGTCTTCCCAATCGGTTTGATAGTTGGCTTCTTCCTTAAAACGTTTGCAATCTCTTGATCCATCTTTGCAACCTGCATGATGTAAGAGGCTAACATTCTCTTGATGTGATCAATAATCGGCTTATACTGATGTTGATAAGTCAGCAAAATGTTGTTGAGAAGGATCCAATCAAGTGGATTCAAATTTGGTAGATCGGCCAATGAGATTATATGGACCGAATTGTCTGATCCTTGGGGCACTTTGAATTTGACATTTAAAAACAAACCCGTAGGAGTCGGTTTCAATACGTAACTGATATAATCTTTTGAGCGCTCCACGTCAGGTATTGTGGCTGAGAGAATTCAAGATAGTAATTGATTAGTTGTCGATCAACCTTCGGATCAGGATAAGGAACGTTGGCAATTGAATCAAAACTGTGAAATACAAAGGATTTTCAGGTGATAGGCATATCAAATTGAGAATCCCTTGTATTCTCACAGTCAAAAGAAACGACTGGTTCAAGCCAATGAGTGATAGGGGACTCAATCGCTTCCTTTGTCAATTTCTCCAATGACCATAGCGGAAAGAGAGCTTGTCTACAAACCAAGGTGTCATGAGGATCTTTCTCTCTTTTCTCCCTTTCTTCTTCAGTTTCCTCTTCTTTAGTACTTTGACTCATAATACCCTTCGCTTTGTCCTTCATACTAGGACCCGAAGTTTCATTACCCTTCGGTTTAGTGGTGACATTCAGAATTGTAGTAGGTTGTTTGGGAGGATTTTGTGGATCTTCTCCACCTTGTTGCGGAGTAACAATCGGCTCCATAACACCCTCAATTCGGCTCAGAATTTCGAGAGCAGGAAGTAACTTCTCAGTTAAGTGCTTTCGAACTAAGAGAGTTAGAACCGAGTCATGGGCATTGACCAGATTGGAGAGAATGGCGAAGACATCAGAAACACAGCTTTTGATGACAGCTCGCTCTGACTTTAGAGAATCAATCTCCTTATTCGCCTGGGTTAGTTGAACGGACTGAACTTCAATCAAAGTAGTTTTGTGAGCAAGTTCATTTATAATTTTGTTCTCCATGGCAAGGTTAGCTTGAAGTTTGTCAAGGCGAGTGGAGATAGAGGACATAAGAGTGGTTTGATCAGCTTGAAGACTAGTTCGCACCAAATCAAATTTGTCTTTCTCATCCTAAATAGATTTGGAAAGAAACTCAATGGTAGTGTTAACCTTGTTGGCGTTAGTCTCTACAGCTCCTTTAAGAGAATCAATAAGAAGCTTGGCATCTGAAATTAATGTGGCTACGTCTTCTGATGCTTTCTTACATAACAAAGTGGAGGCATCCACAACCTTGGTTGCCTTCTGAATAGACTCATCATGCTGTTTGAGGGATGTTTCAATTAGGGCTCGAACAATAGTATCCGAGTAAGCTGATGTGGAGGAAGAGGAAGATGAAGCGAGCAGTGTAACGACCAAAATTTCAAAACAATTAAAACTTTTCAAAAACCACCCATTTCAATAACGTTGTTACAAAAAGGTTTTTAATACATTATTTAACAGAGTATTTTCCCAGGTTCATATCATAAAACACCAACGCGAGGAACGGTACGATCACGCCTTTGCCTTGCCACAGACTCCTGAGAACCTGAAAACATAAACCATAACTGTAAGCCCGAAAGCTTAGTGAGATACCCCCAAAATACCAACCATATATATACGCCCTTCCAGGCCACGACCTTCCGGTCCAAAACATATCGCCTTCCGGCCCATAACATATTGCCTTCCGGCCCATAACATATTGCCTTCCGGCCCATAACATATCGCCTTCCGGCCCTTAGCATAAAATGCCCACATAACATATCAGATCATAGAACAACCATACATATCGGGTCAAACCCCAGACCAAGCAACCGTGCACATAACATATAATCATATAACAGATCACAGTCAGCAAATCGATCAACAAATCACATAACATATCATTACTCTAACCAAGATACCGGCCTAACCGGTCACTAGCATAACATCACCCTACGAACCAGTCAACATACTAATTACACACATACGCCTTTCCAGGCCATGACCTTCCGGTCCACATCGCAATGCCTTCCGGCCCACAACATGTAATGCCTTCCGGCCCACAACACATAATGCCTTCCGACCCATAACGTAATGCCTTCCGGCCCATATTCCGCAATATCATAACAACGGACACTACCCAGATTTCTATCTGATAAAAGGGTCGGCCTTGGTGCCTTAAACCCTATTGATATAGTGAGGATAACTCACCTCGAAACTGTCGACTGAACAGACAACCCAAGCTGCTCCGAGCACTGATACGATCTCCACCTCTGGACAGCCACCAATACACTGAACTCAAACAATAATCAACAATTACCAAAATACCCCTGGAAACCACTGGTCAACCCTTGGTCAAAGACAAGGTCAAAGTCAACCCCTGACTGACCCTACTTGCCGAGTCAACCCGATGACTCGCCGAGTTCCCATACTCAGAACTTCACTCAGTCCGCGACCTAACTCGCCGAGTCACCCGGAGACTCGCCGAGTCCCACAACTTCTGAGTCTTCTCACACACAACTCACCGAGTCATCCCTTGACTCACCGATTCTCGACTCAACCAGAGAATATCGGAACTCTTCGACAAGACTCGCCGAGTCCAGGAACAGACTCGCCGAGTCTATGGCTATCTTCAACCTACTCGCCGAGTTCCAAGCCATCTTCATCCAACTCGCCGAGTTGTTCTTCCAACTCGTCGAGTTCCAACTCATCTTCAAGCAACTCGTCGAGTACACCCATGTGACTCGTCGAGTACCACCGGTCTGAATCCTTTCAGAAGCATTCCAGGCCATGCAAATGCTCCAAAACATAGATCTAGCTTCCTACAACTCATCCATCACGTAAAGTGGCAAACTTTACGTGAATCTAAAGAGATCTATGCATATTGCACATTAGGGCTAAGTTTTGGGACAAGATAGCTTCATCCAATACCCAATACAGGGACTTTCCTTCAGTCCAACCCTTCTCCATTCCAGATCTGAGGTAGCAACCTCAGATCTAACCTCTAGACTCCAATATCACCCATGATAAGCTTCCCTCAAACCCCAAAATGAAGAAACAAGATAACAACAGCCCAAGAACAAGATATTACCTCCAAAGGACGCCCCCAACTGCAATGTAATTCGAATCCAAGAAAAGCCCCTTGCTCCAAGCCTTCAATCTCCCAAAACCCCTTCAACAAATATTTCTCCAAGCTCCAATCCACTCAACAATGGTGCTTCTCCACGATTTAGGGTTTTCTGGAACTCAAGGGGGGAATAAAGAGGCTGGGGAAGAAACATAATGTTCTTTATATAGGGCTCAGCCCCGAGAATTAGGGTTTTCTCCAATCAGCGCCTACTCGCCGAGTCCTCCTCACCGACTCGCCGAGTCGGCTACTTAGTACGCGACCCAGTCGCGACTCTACTCGCCGAGTCACTCTTTCACAACTTACACTTTTAGCCTTTCAACTCTAATCTTGCTATTTCGGGATGTTACAAGCAGCTTGTCAAGTTTTTCATTTAGATCTTTTAAGTGTCACTTTGTAAAGGGAGCATCATCATCATCCTCACTTCGAACTATATAAGGGTTGTAGTAATAAGATTCAAATTCAAGTTCTTCTCCACCAAAAACTGGGAAAGAGTCCATGGAAGGAGATGGGGAAATGGGTTTGGAAGTGACAAGGTTTTCAGTTCCTGAGGTAGGTGCCCCCGTATCAGATATGTTGACATGAACCGGAGGTTTGGGTGTGTTGGTTGTTGTGGAAGTTGATTGAGTGAAGATCGGTGGAGGGAGAGGTGCAGTGGAGGTTGGTGGAGAAGAAGTAGGTGGTGGAAGTGGGGCAACGGAAATAGGTACTGTAGTATGAGATGGAGAAGGAGGAGTTGGAATTGAGTCATTAAGTGGTACCTCGAGAGATGGAGAACGTGGAGGCATATCTCCTCTCGGTGATCCTTGAGGGTGAGCATCTTCACCTTCATCTGATTTCTCTTGATCGTGATCGAAAGGAACGTAATTTGAATCACTAGGTGAAGCTTCCTTCGGTTTGTTTGCCATCTTCTTCACCTCTCACTTCTTTGGTGCAGAAGGAGCTGCTTTTTCAGCCTTACAATTTTTGGGTGTAGAGGCTTTGGAGGATTAACCTTCTTTCTCATGCTTCTTTTGATTAGGCTTTTTCCTACGTTTTGCTGGCCTGTCAGCTTCATCAAGGGATTTCTGTATCTCAGGAGTGAGTTGTCTCGGTCCTGAAGAAGGAATCTTTTTGTATTCCCTGATGACCTTGCTTTCGGAAGAGACACGCCGATACATTGATTCGGGAATGGAACCAACACACAAGAATTTGGTTGGATATAAGACAATGATCTTAGTGGTGTGGAAGGTGCCAATTGCCGATCACAGTGCATCAGCCATGACAGGAACATTAAACTTCTCAATGACCTGATGAGTGAAAAGGGTCCAAAACCTACCACAGGAGATTTCAGTGTGTCTAGAAGAGGAATTGAGGCTTTGTACTAGTTGGGACCATAAAATGGATCCATAGTCCAAGTTGATGCCGTGATAATGACCATAGAGTAAGATCATGAACACCTTGCTAGCCCCATCTGACCCAGCAACCCTTTCAGAAAATGCCTTGAAAAGATGGGTAAATAATTCATTCCATTGTTATGGAAGGCTATATTTCTTGAACTTGGTCACCGTTGTAAGAAGATCAGTATACCCCATATCGTCAAAGATTGTGAAAAGCTAAGTCGTAGATATGGAGTCAGGATTAACCAAGGAATCATTAGAAGCTAGATTTAACATGGAGCAAAATCGTACTCTAGAGACGAAAGTTTTGTTATTGAAGATCTCAAAGAAAATGTGTTCCTTACTTTTGTCATAAGAAGCTGTTGTATAGACTTGAGAGAGCAAAGACATCGGAACTAATTCCACCTGGGTCATAGCGATCACGAGTGGTGAATATTTGAGGCATTCAACAACTTGGAGCATATAGGAATCATAAAGAAAAGGATCCAAATCGATAATCAGGTTCTGGTTGGGCTTGATAGATAACAGAGAGGATGAGGCAGTTTGTTCATGAACGGAGGAAGATTCAACCATTGTTGCAGGTGTGAAAAAGAAGATGAATCGTAGATATTCGCCGTTGTGTTCTTGAGAGAGTTTGGAGGTGGTAAAGTGGTACAAGGGGTGTGAGAAGACCTTATATACCATTCCCAGGAGAGAGAAAGAATCCATAGTAATGATGCTACGATCTTCTGAATAGGCCTCTTAAAAAGCGCGATTTGACAGCTGTGTTTCCCTAGGAAGACCTCATCAGGGGTGATGTTAGGAACCGTTTCAAATTCATGCGCCCGTTGCAAATCTTATCCAATGACTCGGTTTGAAATCTTATCTTGTTAATGCCTTTCCAACTTCAAAAACGTTTCAAATTCCTTTTCAAATGGTGACAAACCCTTTCGCTTCATATAAGGCTGCCAATGTTCGAACCTCACATAGTGTACCACCATAGCATTTACAACCGAAGCATCAAATCTGAAAAATTGCCATTAGTACCACGAACAAGAATTAGGAAAAATCATAAAGATCTTTGTGCAAGAGCGTGACAATAGAAAAGAAATAAAGCAAAGTATTTGTGGGATTTAAGTGATGTCTATTTAGACACGAAACTATGGATCCCGGGTACGAATCACTTCCTTCAAAGTCAAGAGAGACTTAGAAGTGTCTGTATGGTTTCCCGTTGAAATACGATCAAATGTTTATTAAGAAACATTGAAAGGCATCTTTTCAAATTCAAGCTATAAGGGGTGGCTTAGCTTCAACCGAACTTTAGTACTTGTGAGACCAGTGTAGCCTATTAAACAAGTAGGTTAGATGATATATTCACTGACTTGGTTATACATATGTTGAAATCTTAAAAAAAAAAAGGGATCTTTTGGGAAGAAAAGTTTTGGTGTTAGACAAATTCATAAAGATCACACAAGAATAAAAAGATTTCAAGGTACTGACCATCAAGGTGGTTTCGTTAATTCATGGATGAAAAACTAGAACATTAGAGTGTTCACCGTCAATTCGTTTAAGGCATTGGATTTTGGGTCTCACTTAGCACGTGGTGAAACGAAACTAAGATCATCAACACAGATGTTGTGTAACCATAAACCTTAGTGGAAAATGCTGAGAGTCTCAAGGTGTATGGTTATGAACCGAAATGAGATGGAGAAATAAGAATAGGTGGTTAAAGAACCGAAAGTACCTCTGCTAATAAAGACGGACCAAGCAGATAAGTCTTAACTCAATGTGAGAAAAGTTAGGTAGCTCATGACTTGAGTGATTTTATCAGCCTTATTGGGAAGAAACGATTTTTATATATCGAATCAGTAAGGCTTCACTCAAAGTATTGGAGGCTTTGGTCGACATGCAACAACATGCTTCTAGGGACACTTAGCTAGTACATAGATAAAGAGTGTTATACTTGCCCCAACTCCATCACATAAGTGCATCTGTGATACTGAAGTATAATATTTTGGAATTTTCGAATTATTAGTGAAAAAAAAAGAAAAATAATTAAACTAAGTAAAAAGAAAATATTTTTGCTGATTTTAGAAATTTTGAAAAAGAAGAAAAATAGAAAAGAAAAATATTTTTGGATTTTCGAAATTAATTGAAGACATAAAGTAGAGTAAGCAAAATATATACATAATATACAAAGGATATGTAAGTTCCAAACCATAAGATGAAACAATCGCTCACTTTGAAAAATTATAAGAGGCTAAATAGACCGAGCCTTCAGTTCGTTTCTGTTCCTGAAAAATCAGGAGCCGAAATAGACCGAGCGTTCGGTTCATTTTGGTTGTTAGAGAATTTTAAGAAAGCGAAAGCGAAAGTTATACTTAATGAAATGAGTGTGGTTTTGGAATTGACTCAGCTTCCATCATTCCTAAGCCTTGTAATGTTTTATTAAACGATGCTTCGGGTAAGGGCTTAGTAAAGATGTCAGCCAGTTGCTCAAAGGACCGAACGAAGTGAATTTCAACATTCCCATCTTCTATGTGATCCTTGATGAAGTGATATCTCAATGCTATGTGTTTTGTCTTAGAATGCTACACTGGATTATGACAAATCTTGATGGCGCTTTCAGAATCGCAATAAAGAGGAATGTTCTTCATTCAGGCCATAATCTCTTAATTGGCTTGGGATCCAAATGACATGGGAAGTGCAAGATGCTGCAACAATATATTCAGCTTCGGCTGTAGAGAGTGAAACACATGTTTGTTTCTTGGACTGCCAACTGATGAGTTTATCATCAAGGAATTGACATCCGCCTGTAGTGCTCTTTCGGTCCAACCCGCATCCTCTAAGATCAGCATCAGAGAATGCTTAAACGAAAAATCCTGATTTAGCAGGATACCACAGACCTAGAGATGAGGTTCGCTTAAATATCTAAAGATGTTCTTAACAACCACCATATGAGGTTCATGTGGATTAGCTTGGAACCTGGCACAATAACAAACAGAAAACATAATATCTGGTCTACTAGTTGTTAGATACATTAGAGACCCTATCATTTGCCAATAGAGAGTCATATCAACAGCCGGTTTCTCTAAAGATGGTGTTAACTTCGTTCCAAATACCATAGGAACATTTACTTTGGAATCTCCCATCATGCCAAACTTAGCCAGCAGGGTCTTCGTGTAAGCCTCCTGATTGATAAATATACCTTCGGGTCCCTGTCTAATAGTTAAGCCAAGGAAAAAGTTAATTGGACCCATTGATCTCATCTCAAACTTAGTCTCCATCAACTTCCTGAATTCAGCTGTTAGGCTAGGATTCCTGGAACCGAAGATGATGTCATTGACGTAAATTTGGACGATCATTAAGTGGTCACCCTCTTTTTTGCGAAAGAAGGTTGGGTCAACCGAACCTTGTTTAAAGTTGGAGATTTTTAGAAATCGAGTAAGGGTTTCATACCATGCCTAGGAGCTTGCTTCAAACCATAGACAACTTTATCCAAAATATAGCACTGATTAGGATACCTTTCATTCATGAAACCCGATGGTTGCTCACCATATACAGTCTCCTCTAGTTCTCCATTCAGGAAGGCACACTTGACATCCATTTGAAATACTTCAAAGTTTTTGTGTGAAGCATATACCAGAAAGATTCACACTATTTCTAACCTTTCTAAAAGATCGAAGGTTTCTTCATAGTCTATACCTTCTTCCTGACAATATCCCTTCATAACCAACCTTGCTTTATAACGAATCGCATTCCCTTCTTTTTCCATGTTGTTTCTAAAAAACCATTTTAAGCCAACTACAGATGCATCCTTTGGTGTAGGAATTAATCTCCAAACTTGATTTCGCTCAAACTCATGGAGTTCGTCTTGCATTGCATGTACCCAATCAGAGTGATCGAGTGCAATATTAACCGTTTTCAGTTCTATTTTCGAGACGAACGCATTAAACATGCAAAATTCTACTTGAGAGAACAGAGCAGTTTGCTTCGCTTTTATTTGAGACTGAGTGAGAACTCCCTCAGATGATTCACCTATTACTTGAGTTTTTTGAATGATATTTTGTCCATTTTGTGAGAGGAGGGTAGTTTGGATCAAAGGCAGGATCAAATTCGACATTTATTTCCTCTTCCAGTTCTGATTGAGTATCCGAATCATCATTTGTATTATGATTCTCCCCCTCGAATGATGAGACGGTTTCAACATTAGGTTCAAAATGCTCCCCCTCGAATGAAACTCCATGGGTCTTTGCTGGTGATGGATTTTTCCCTTGGAAAGACGAATCAGAGTTATCTGATGTGGATGAACCCTCCCCCTGGAATATAGAACTTACTTTTGGAGGTTTGCTTGGACCTGGCTGTTCGGCTGGTCCTTGGTGTTCGCTTTCCATTTCTTTTGCTGCTTCATCGATAATTTTCTTCAAGTTGTCGATCTTTTTGTAAGCTGCATTTGTATGAGAATGAATTGCTCTCTCTATTTCATTAAAGAGCAACATGTATTCTTTAAATAGATAGGAAGTTGGAACCGAGACTTGGCGTGATTTTGGAAAGATTTCGTCCATTGGTCCTTTGCTTGATTGAAGTTTCTTCACGTAATCATCATCAAAAGTGACATAGTAGGTTTCTTCAATTTTCTTTAAACGTTTATTCAGAACCCTATATGCCTTTGAAGTTAGTGAGTAACCAAGAAAAATCCCTTGATCTGCCTTTACATCGAACTTGTTTCGGTTCTCTTTGGAGTTGAAAAAGAAACACCTTGAACCGAACACATGGAAGAACTTGACATTTGGCTTCCGATTATTCAAGATTTCGTATGGAGTTATGGAAAATCACTTATTTAGGAAGGATCAGTTCTGGGTATAGTAGGAAGCAGCTATTGCATCAGCCTGGAAGTAAAAAGGTAAGGAGGCGAAGCTGAGCATGGTTTGGGCTGCTTCAGACAAAGAGCGGTTTCGCCGTTCAACTATGCCGTTCTGTTGTAGAGTGTAGGGAGCAGAGAAGTTGTGAGACAATCCCTTATCAACAAGAAATTATTCAAACTCTTGATTTTTGAATTCCAACCCGTTGTCACTTCGGACATTTCTAACCACTTTTCGCAGTTGAAGTTCCACTTGCTTTATAAATACTTTGAGCTTTGGAGTCGCCTCTGATTTCTATTTAAGAAAGAAAACCTAGGTGAAACGTGAAAAGTCATCAATAATTACTAAAATGTACTGACTACCACCGATGCTTTCGATTGCTGAAGGACCACACAAGTCGATGTGTGGAAGTTCAAGTGGTTCGATGATCTTTGTGTTAACACATGTAGGATGACTCTTTCGGCTTTACTTTCCCATCTCGCATGCAGCGCACAAGTGCTCATTATCAAATTTGTGAAGTGGAAGTCCTCGTACATGATCATCGATAACCAACTTGTTCATATCCTTAAAGTTGAGATGTGAGAGCCTTCGGTACCATAGCCAACTTTCGTCAGAGTGTGCTTTCGTTAAAAGGCATACAACTGACTTTTGTCGAATTGGGTTAAGATTTAGAGGATACATTTCTCCTTTTCGCTTGGATTTTAATAGGACAATCTTCATCTTCTTTTCCACAATCTCAGAACCTTCATCATCGAATGAAACCTTCAAGCCAGTTCCCATAACCACTTGAGAGACACTGATGAGATTGTGCTGCACTCCCTCTACATATGCTACCTTCCGGATTGAGAATTCACCATTTGTGATCATTCCGTACCCTTTGATTGTGCCATATGAATTATTCATGTATTTGACACATCCGTCATCCTTAAGGGCCCGAAACTCCCTTAGCTCTTCCCTGCTTCCTATCATGTGATGTGAACAGCCACTATCAATGTACCATTCGTCGTCGAACTGCTCGTCACTTACAACCTATAAAAATTAAGCAGATTTAGGAACCCAAAGTTTCTTGGGTCCTCGTGAGCCTTTTACAGGATAGGGAATTGCAACAGAAAGATCAACCAAATATGTTCTTTTTATTAAAGTGGTTTCATCTTTTCTTTTGATGTTAAAAACCTTGATTTTATTATTTTCTTGTTTTGAATGAGACTGTTTATTTTTTTTTGACTCTCATTTAAACTAGTCTTTAGATTCCTAGGGTTAGCTGACGTCTTCTTGGCATGAACTTCAGAGTGCGAGACTAGCTTTATCTTTTCTTTGATATCCTTGACTGGGTTCGGCTTTGCTTGTTGATGAGGATGATGGATTTGAGGACCGTAACTCGTCTTTCGGTTCTTATCACTGCTTGATTCGGCACCAAAACTATTTCTTCGGTTCGTTTGACTGCAAGACTGATAGTGAGTGCATGGACCTTTGTTTGTCTGAGGGCTTACTTTCTCTTGTGGATTCGATACCTTGTGAACATGATTAGTGTTTTGAGAATTCCAAAACTGGTTTCTCTCTTTGAGATTCTTCTGGTACCTTATGTTCCTTTAACGTGTTTGCTCAGCAAGTTGTTTTTGAGATTTGTGAATTCTTGCTTTTGGTTTCGGTTCATCTTCACGAGCTTCGCTTGGAGATGATTCTCTTGATGCCTTTATCGTTTCGCCTTGAGTTTCTTTAGTTCCGATTGTACTTGGCTTATCAAAGCTTGAAGGCTTGTTAAGAGGTTCAACCGCATATCTACCCTTGACTCTCCATGAGGTTTGCTCTGACAGACCTACTGTTTCGTCTACATTGTCAATGGGAGATGACTAGAAAAAAATTATCACACCCATCAGAGTTGTCTTCATCTACCAAAGATGTTAGCTCAATTGTTTGCTTCTTAGTAACTCCAGTGGTGGCATATACTTGATTCGGTACTGTTTGCACCTATTTATATACAACCGCCTTTTCTTTAAGGACTTTGGACTTGTCCTTGGACATACGAGCGAAGTCGACTGAGTTTTCAGATATGAGTGGTTTTGCCAGTTTGGGTTCGCTTTTGAGGAATTCAGAGCAGTCAACCTCATCCTCTACAGAAATTTCACTCATATCACTGTCCTCATCAAATTCATAAGAATTTTCCACATTCATCTTATATTCTGAACTTAATTTGGTATTTAGTGAGTCAAATTTGTGCATGGTTTCGGTCTTTATTTTCAATTTTTCATTTTCGTCCAATAAATACCTAAGCATGTCCTTATGGTCTTTGGACTTAATAAAGGACTCAATTTTGTCTAGACCAATCCTGTAAGCATCCGAAACCTCATCTGATGATACAATGGATTCACAATTATAGCAATCAACGTCAACTTCATCATCCTTTAATTCAAGAAAGGGTGAAATCATTTTGTGAACCTTTTTGCCAATATCACAATTCAAATATAAATGAGTAATATTAGTGTAAAGACGTTTATCAATCAAAAAAAAAATGTTCCTTTGTTTTAAAAACATCAAATTGTCACGTTGCAAATATATCAACTCATTTATCATTCTAACTAAGTCTAACTCCGTCTTCTCTATTCACATCCTTCGCTCATCACTCTTGGATGTCACCCTGCTAATTTGATCGGTAAGGTTAGCATTTGTGAGGTGTGTTTGCATTAGACTTCAACTTAAACTACAAAATTTGAATTTTAATTCGTTTAATTCCTTTTCATAGTTTGTTACAGGTATTTTAAGTGATTCGAGAATGGATTGTACCTTTTTGATCAACTGATCGCTATCGTTGATCCTTTCGCTCATAGGTTTGGCAGCAAAACACTTATCTTCCTTCTGATTCGCCTCATCATACTCACCTTCGGTTGTGTAGCCCCTCATATGTGACACTACAGCTATCACCGTCAAGCATCTCCCAGCAAACTCAATACTATCTTCTTTCTCCACAAATGCCCTGCCATGCGTGCGTTTACGTACTTCTTCATCTTCAGAGTCTGTAGATCAGACCTCTACGCCACCAAACTCATCATCAACAACGTTCTCCTACACAATCAAAGAATTCATAGAATTGTTATAGGATTTCTTCTTCTTTATCTCCTCCAACTTGCGCATATGGTATGCTTCATCATCTTCACCCTCCTTCTTCCCCGACATCTTTCTTAACATGCAATCTTTGGCAAAGTGGTTTTTGCCATGGCAGAAGTTGCAATCGTATCTGGAGTCTCTTACCAGTTTGCTCTCCTTCTTCTCTTCTTCTTTCTGAGGATTATTTTTGATCTCCTCTTTCGCCTTTTCTAAGCTGTAGCTTCCCTGCCAGTTTCGGTTCTTGGCAACAGGGAACTTTTTGCGAGCAAACCACTTCGGGTTGGAAACCATCATTGCATACTCTTCACTTGTCAGATCACATTCTGACATTTCTGACTCTTCTTCATCTTCTCTTCTTCATCTTCTGCCACATTCTTCGCCTTAGATAGAAGGGCCAAGGATCCCATACTAGACGCCACTTTTGCTTCCCTTGTCACAACACTTTCATGAGACTTTAGAATACCCACCATCTTCGCTAATGAATAGGCTTTAAACTGCTCGTGAGCCTTCACAGTTGATACCACAACCATCCATTCAGGTCTTAAACCATTCATAAATGTGACCTTCTGTTCGATCACTTCTTTTACTATACCATGCTTGATCATCTTGCTCAAAAGATGGTTGAAACAATAAAATGGCTGAATAAATTTTTCATATGGATTTTATTCTTACATATGCTTCCAATCCTCAAAACGTTAAGTAAGATAAAGATGGATCTTTTCCATATTAGATCATATGCTATTAGAAAATATTATTCTATAATAACTCTTGAGCATATAAATATTTTATTCTCTCACTAGCACAAGACTCATCATATATTGATATAGACAATGTTGATTACCTAACAACATTTCAATCCCCCCAATAACACATGACGAAAATGCCATTTATCAACATCTACTTCCAAAAAGATCAATGCTACAATTGATGTGTAAGGTAAGTCTATCAATTACTCCTTTGTTACAGACATCCTATTAAAAATGAGACTTAGATCACATTCAATAACATTTGGTGTTCAACTTTGGGTAATGCGTGTTAAATGTCTAACTTTCAATACATAATAGGAACAAATCTCATACCAACTACATACACCTCTCGTGTAGTTCATATCATTCCCTACACTTAAGTCCCAATGTGTATCCCATGTTAAGGATAAAAAGAAACTAACTTTATCAAGAATCATACGTGATAGTGATCTAGTGATCTTAACACGGTTCATATCCAATACTTGTTCTCTAATAAGTACCTATGAATCTTGGTTGCAACCCTTCACATACTTTCATCTTATGAGAGTCAACCAATCCAATTCATATTACTCTTACTTCATAATTGTCCCCATAATTATGACTGACTATGAAATTTTAGAATAATTATATTATTTATCGATTAAACATGTCAATATAAAACACAACAAGTATTAATATAAAGATCATATCCCAGTATACTAAAACAATATAATAGTTGTTAAAGTCTTCCAATATCTAAATACTAAATCTAAATCAAATACCATTTTTAGAATAACAAAGCCTTATAGCTCAAGCGTGACACATGTAAATATAGTGAGAAGACTCGCCTAGCATAGTAGAATGCTGAACCTTACATGTGAACTGCTGGTACTAGACTCATGCTATTAATCACATCAATTAACCCTAACTAATAATTAAGGTAACTACCCCAACTAAAATGGTCCAAATACCAAGCTAATCCTCAATCGGGAAAAAGACCATTTCTGTAACACCCAAAATTTTCAAATAATTTTTCACATTTTAGAAACACACTTTCATTCATAAATATTATAAAAATGTCATTGTATCACATATCAATCCATAGAAATAGAACCCAAGATCATAATGTATAAAAACTCCTCATGTGTGTACTGATCATGCTGGCACCTTCCCGCTATCCTCACTGGTACCTGAAACACATAACACAACACCGTAAGCATAAATGCTTAGTGAGTTCCCCAAAATACCATATACAACACATATTATCCACTTGAGGCTATAACTCTATTTAACCCTCTGGTCAGTGTGTCTCAGTGGGACCCTCCAGTCCCATAACTCTGTGGACCCTCTGGTCGTAACTCTGTGGACCTGTCGGTCCTAACTTTGTAAACTCTGAATCATACATAGCAGAATCACATAGAAATCACATCATACAAAAGCATGCAAGATACTCTGTCACATAAATATAATTACAACTCTTTGGTAAATTATAGTGAGAAGACTCACCTCGGGTAACTCGGTAATCTTGGGCTCAGTAAAAAATCCGGTCTAGCCTCTGCCTAATCATATGAAATAAAAACTCTTAATCAATACAAGTCTCAAGGCTAGACTATTCCCTCTCTTAGCACTCTTAGAAGGGTAAAAAACCATTTTACCCCTCTCATGGCTCAAAGACCCTAAAGTTGACCAAACCCTAAAAGTCAACATAAGTCAACCCTCCGGGTTACGCTGCGCGTACCAAACCTGTACACTGGGTGTAACCGGCAACCTCACAGAAACGGGGTACGCGACCTCTTACGCCGCACGTACTGGGACTACACCCCGCGTAACTCCTAGTTTCAGACTTCTAAGCTTTTGGGGTCTTAAACAGTTAAGACACACGTCCAACTTCTAGATCTGACCATTTCTAAGCCTCTTAATCTATAAACTTGGTGACTTTAAGCCTTTGCATGGTTGGACAAGTCACTAACACCCATAAGATTCCATTTCCAACCCTAGAAAAGCTCATAACTCAAGCATGACCCCATAACAACGACCAAGTTGGGATTTTTATGGATCTATAACACAAATATCACTGAAATGGGACATATCTAGGTCCATGGAGTCCGTTACACTCATTAAGTCTCCACCTTTGGGACTTTTAACCCTAGAAATGGTCCATGCAACACCAAACCAAAATAAAGAGGAAAGTTTTGAACTTTATACCTCTAGATGAAGCTCCTTCCACTGAAGATCTCAGATCCAAACTTGCAGTTCAAGCCCTAGTCTCCACAAGATCCTCTTATTCTTCTTTACTAACACACCAAGGCACTTTTAGCTCAAAACACTCACACACAAGCTAAAGGACGAAGGAAGGCTCTCTTAGGGTTTCACTCTCTGATATGGTGGCTAAGAAATAAGCCTTAGCATCCCTTATATAGTGAACAAGCCAAATATTAGGGTTTGTATCTGGGCCCTCTACGCGCAGCGTAGCTAGGCGAGTCTGCGTCCAAATTAAGCACATGAGTACACGCAACGTACTTCCCAGTACACGCAACGTACTCATTTGCTACAAAATTCACTCAAAGGGATAATCTCTGTCTAACCCGCTGTATCTGCTCTGTCTTCTGAAGCACTATCTCAGTCCTGCCCATCACTCGCTGCCCTACCTCTCCAGAACAAATGGGAGTCCGACACCTTCTCCCATACAACAACTCAAAGAAGGCATACCAATGCTCGAATGGCAACTGTTGTTTTAGGAAAACTCAGCCAATGGAAAATACATGTCCCAAATCCCTCCGAAGTCCAATACACATGCTTGAAGCATGTCCTCGAGTGTCTGAATCGTCCGCTCACTCTGTCCGTCCGTCTGTGGGTGGTAAGCAGTACTGAAATGCAGCCTAGTACCCAACTCCTCATGGAACTTCTTCCAGAACCTGGAAGTGAAACGCACATCTCGATCCGATACAATCGAGATCGGTACACCATGCCGCGATACCACCTCCCTCACATACACCTCTGCCACCCTCTCTGCGGAAGAGCTCTCACTGATAGTAAGAAAATGAGCGCTCTTTGTCAGCCGATCAACGATCACCCAAATTGCATCGACACCTCTCGCAGTCCTCAACAATTTGGTGATAAAATCCATGGAAATCTGTTCCCACTTCCACTGGGGAACCTCAAGTGGCTGCAACTTGCCATGTGGACACTGGTGCTCGGCCTTAAGCTTGCGATAGGTCAAGCACCTCTCTAAAAACTACGCCACATCCCCTTCATACAGGGCCACCAATAGTCCCTTTTCAGGTCCAAATACATCTTAGTGGCCCCGGGATGGATCGAAAACCTCGACCTGTGCGTGACCTCCATCAAAATGGTACGTGCCCCGCCCTCAAATGGCACCCATATCCGGCCTTGGAAGGTCATAAGCCCCCGAATATCGGCAACGAACTCAGATATCTGTCTGATCACCCGCTCTTGCTTGCGGTTCTCCGGTCTCATGGCCTATACTTGGGCCTCCAGAATGGTGTCCAACACCAGAGTCATCACTGTCAACCTCATACAAACATCCCGTATCGAGGCACTCTCTTCCCTACGACTCGAGGCATCGGCTACCACGTTATCCTTGCCCGGGTGGTACAGGATCTCACACTCATAATCCTTTACCACGTCCAACCATCTCCTCTGGCGCATGTTCAGGTTGGGCTGATCCATCAGATACTTCAAGCTCTTGTGGTCTGTGTATATGGTACACCGAACCCCATACAAATAGTGACGCCAGATCTTGAGGGCGAACACCACATCCACCAACTCCAGATCGTGAGTAGGATACCTCGTCTCATGAGGCTTCAACTGCCTCGATGCGTATGCTATCACATGCCCTCTCTGCATCAGCACCGCACCCAGTCTCGATATCGACGCGTCACAATATACCACAAAGTCCTCCATTCCCTACGGAAGGGCTAACACTGGGGCTTCGCACAATCTCTGGCGAAGTGTCTTGAATGAGGCCTGCTACTCCGGGCCCCAACTGAAAGCCACGCCCTTCCGGGTCAGCCTGGTGAGAGGAACAACAATCCTGGAGAAATCCTGGATGAATATTCGATAATAACTGGCCAACCCCAGGAAACCCCTGATCTCTGAACGGGATATCGGCACCTCCCAACTCATCACCGCCTCAATCTTGGCCGAATCGACCAATATCCCATTCTGGTTGACGAGGTGTCCTAGAAACTGGACCTCTCGTAACCAGAAATCGCATTCTGGTTGACGAGGTAATGGTTCTTGACCATCTGCTTGTTCAACTCCTGGTAATCAATGCACATCCGGTGTGAACTATCCTTCTTCTTGACAAAAAGGATCGGTGCCCCCCCACGGCGAGCTACTCAGCCGTATAAACCCCTTTCCCAGCAGCTCCTGAAGCTACGAGGATAACTCATGCATCTTTGGAGGTGCAAGGCGATAGGGTGCCTTGGCGATAGGCGCTGCCTCCGGAACCAAATCGATACAGAACTCCACCTATCTCTCGGGAGGCACACCCGACAACTCCTTGGGGAAAACATCCGGGAACTCACGCACTATCGGGACCTCATCAACTGACCTCGGTCTCTCTGCACCTACTCTCGTATCCACCACATAAGCCAGAAACCCACTACAGCCCTGTTGTAGACTCTGCCTCGCTCTAGCGGCCGAAAAAAATGCTGACCCAGAAGGGGTACTCTCGCCATAAACTGTAAGAACTCCCCCACTAGGGTATCGTATGGTCACCAACTGTCGCTCGCAGTCGATAACTGCTCCAAATCTGCTCAACCAGTCCATGCCCACGATGACACAGACATCTCCCATAGATACATGACCAAATCAATCGGAAACTCAACGAAAAAGATCTCGAGTACACATCTTCGAATCACATTAGTAGCATACACTGCTCTCTCGTCAGCCATGGAAACTCGCAAAGGTCGACTCAACACCTCTCGACGAATACTGGTGTGCTGACTAAAGGCTAACAGCACAAAAGACCGACTCGCACCCGAGTCAAGTAACACCAAAGCAAGTATATAACTCACAAGAAATGTACCTACACATATCATAATATAAGCATAATACCATAAACCCAAAATAAATAGATGAAAGAATACATACCAGCCACAACATTGGGTGCTGCGCGGACCTCCTCCGCTGTCAACTGGAAGGCTCTCCCGCGAGCTTTCGGCGCCTCGGCCTTCACCGACTGACTCTCCGTAGCTCGTATGACAGCAGGGGCAGATCCCTGAGATGCTCCCTGAGCTGACCCTCGCAACTGCGGACACTCGGCCTTCTGGTGTCCAGTCTGGTTGCAGTGAAAATAGACTGCAAACCCCTTGGGGCAATCCATGGCCATGTGCCCCTCCTTGCCATACCTGTAGCAAGATCCTGCCCTACACACCCCTCATGACTATTACTGCACTTGCCACAAGTGCGGCCCTTCTGGTTCCCCGATCTTGAATCGGCGGGCTTAGCCCGCTTGGCAGCCGGCTGGGACTGTGTCGGTCACTGATACCTCCCTTGAGACTCCGCCTCCTCCTTGGCCTGAGTCTCGAGCTCAATCTCCCTCTTGCGGGCATTTTCCTGAAGCTCAGCAAATGTCCGGTACGTCGAGTTCGCCACGAACTCGCGGATGTCTCTCCTCAAAATGCTCAAATATCTACTTATGCGTACCTGCTCGGAAGACACGTGCTCAGGGCAGAACATCGCCCTCTCATGAAACATCTTAGTGATCACTGTAACAGACTCGGTACCCTGCTTGAGGGTCAAGAACTCCTGATTTAAATGTTCCCTTTCCACCGGGGGAATGTGCTCATCACGAAACATAGCGGTGAACCTCTCCCAGGTCACCGCGGCAAGCTTTGTAGAAGAATAGTGCGCTGTCAGAAACTTCCAGCAGTCCTTCGTCCCCAAGCGAAGCTGGTTCAGCGCAAACTGAACGCTTAGATGCTCCAAACAAGAACATGTATAGAAGCATCCCTCAATATCAGAAATCCATCTCATCGCAACGATCAGATCCTGCGTCCCATCAAACTCTGGTGGATTCGTGTTGGTGAACTCTTAGTATAGCAACGAGTCACCCCCCTGTGGCCTCGCAGCAGCAACGGCTGCGGTGGACACAACAACAGCAACATCAGTAAGAGCAGCGTGACGCTTGTCAAAAGTCTCGATCAGGGTGATCTTGATTGACGCAAACATCTATGGTATCTCAGCTCGGATGGCAGCAGACACCTCCTCATGAATTAATCTGCGGATCTCCTCATCGCTAACACCACTGCTCTTAGGTGTGTGGCGTGTCCCAACCATGGTGTCTCTCTGAAATGCAACACAAAATATCAGAGACTCGTTCGAGTGTACACACACTCGATATCCCATTCCTACTCGATCCCTGGTACCCTAAGGATTCTTAGTTGGGCTACGCACTAATCCGGTGCCTTCGGTAGTACGGGCCCAATACTACCGTCCACACCGCATCAATATTTACCCCAAGTCATCCTCCTAAGATCCCAAGTCCGAAGTACTCTACTCTCTAGCAGATCTCTCATAAGCTCCTCGCTGCTATCTATTCACTCCCAAGCATCTCCTAGCAGCAAAACCCCTAGGCTAAGGCATCACAAATCAGGCGACTTTAGTCCTAATAAGAATACCTAGCTTACTCTAGCATGCATATCATATCATAACATACCTCATAACTCATAATGTAATGGTATTTTGGGAAATCACTGTTCGAGCGCTGGCTGATCGTACACACTGCTCTACTCTGCTATTTCAAAAACTTTGTACTCTTTGAGAAAAAAATTGTGATGTTATTTTGAAGATCTCTCAAATCCTCAGTTTGAGTTTTGATACGCCCGAAGGTGCACCCGAATCCCTCAAACCAAGTCTCTGATACCAACTTGTCACACCCAAAATTTTCAAGTGATTTCTCACATTTTAGAAACACACTGTTGGGTGCATTTTGTGCACCCTTTTTGCACAACTTTTAGCCCTTTTTCTATGTATATCCTTAAAATAATTTCGTTGTTTTTATCGCATTTTAGCATATCTAGGTTAATTTCTTGAACAACCTTATTTGCACTCTTTCATGTCATTTTCAGGTGAACCGGGGGTTGGAGCGCGCTTTTGGAGGTGCTTGAAGATTGCGGGACGATTGGACGAGAATCGGAAGAATTAGAAAAATCAAGTTTGGACGAGCATCCAGAGGGCAACACGGGGCATGTTGGGTTTGCCCTAGAATCCAACACGGGGCATGTTTGGCTATCAAACACTTATCTTCTGACTTCGATGAACACGACCCGTGGTCATTTAGCCTATATGGACACGGGGCGTGTTGGGCTATCTGGGCATTTTTGAGCATCGTACTTACACTCAACACAGCCCGTGTTTATTTGCTCTATATCGACACGGGGCGTGTTCGACTTAAAAACTGTCTTTTTGGCAGTTTTCCCTCTTTTCTTATTTCGGGAATGAGGTCATTTTTGGGGCAAGCAGAGCAGAAAAAAAGCATTTTTTGAGAAGGAGTTGAAGTTTTTAGCAAGGATTGTCCGTTAAGCATTTGGAAACATTTTGATTTCGTATTTGTAAGCATTTTAATTCTTGAATTCATCTTCTAGATTTCTGGTTTTGTTCTAGTCATGTGTGGCTAGAACTCTAATTTCTCCAACTCATGTTTTGACTTTCTAGTTGTGAATCTAATCATATGACATGATGTTTGTTCTTATTTTCTATCTAATGAATTTGATTTTGCTTCAATTGAATGTTTGATTCTAATTGTGATTCTTATTGGCCATTTGAATTAGGGTTAGGTCATTCCATTTATATCTTTTACAAAATCCGTAATTGTTTTGTGAAATTGAACAAGTAACAAGCATTCAATTGACATCTACTGAATGAATTTAGTGTAAATCTTATTCATACACTTTTACACTCCCGAGCTTATGAGGAGTATTGGGTGTTGTTGGGAACATTCACATAAAGCTTCATGCAATCTTTCAATCTAATTCTAAGAGCTTGTTTAGATTAGGTTAGTAAGGTTAGGATTAATCAAAGAACATGTTTTGGTTAATTATTGTGGTGAATGGAAAGTGTTAGAGCTTGTTAACATTTTCAAGTACCAACTTAGATAGAATGAAACAAAGGTCTTGTCATCTTGGATTCACATTGTTGAAGTGTCATACATGAAGTTGGAGTCTTTATAATATCTGAATTTAATTTACTCATTCAGCCAATTACTTGTGATTTTACTTTATTTGTCTAATCATTGCAATCAAATCCCCCTTTTTCTTTCATCTTTTGTGAACAAGTACCTAACGCAAAAAGGGTATAGACTGATTGTCCCGTGTCTCTGTGGATCAACCCTACTTGCCTTGTACTACTTTCTAGTGCAATAAAGTAGTGTTACTTAGGAGTATATCGTACCCCTTTATTTGTTGGGTTTGACACCCCTAACAAATTGGCGCTGTTGCCGGGGACACGGTGTTACTAATTGTTTATGCCTAGATCTTTTCATACAGGTACACCATTGCCAATTGATTCGGAGATAGAGAAGACTGCAAAGAAGTTAAGGAAGCAAGCCAAGCTTCGTAAGAGGCAACCGGTTTCCGGTACTTCTTCATCATCCAATCCCCCGGTCATCAACATTTGGGAGGACATACCCCTCTCAAGTGTATCCGCATCAGAAATAGACAGCCCATCACTCTCACCACAAACAGCCTCACCCATAAATACCACTCCACCCTCTTCACCTATTCATAATATCTTAAACAGTTCACCTACAAAAACCACAACCCATTCTCAAGCCATGGCACATAATCCTGGAGGGAATCAAGGTCCTCCAAACCCACCACCCGAACAAACTCTCCGTCAATGGTCAAGACAAGAGGTGACTCGGCAACCTCTTCGCATCACATACCCTGCCGCCACCAACTTGGAACTAAAATCTGGGCTTATCCACTTACTCCCAACTTTTAGAGGATTGGAGGATGAAGATCCTCACAAGTTCCTCACCGAGTTCCATGTAGTATGTGTGGGTATGAAACCACACAATGTCACGGAGGATCAGATTAAGCTTAGGGCATTCCCCTTTGCAGTGCAAGACTGGCTCTATGACCTTCCACCAGGGACGGTGACTACTTGGGTGGACCTTGCGAGGTTGTTTTTGGACAAATATTTTCCCGAAATGAAAGCTTCAGCCCTACGACGGGAAATTATCGGAATCAAGCAACACAAAAGAGAAGCTTTCCACACATATTTGGAAAGATTCAAGAAACTTTGTGCTCGTTGTCCAAAGCACGGGATCACCGAGTATCAACTCCTACAATATTTCATTGAAGGTATGACCCCCATGGAAAGAAGGCTTCTCAATGCTTCTAGTGGTGGATCTTTGCCCGATAAGACCCCAACTGAGATCCAAAATCTAATCAAGAACATGGCCGAAGATTCCAAACATTCAAGCCATGACGAAGAATGGTATACGGATGCACCCCGGGTGTAAAAGAAGTACAAACTCCTCAGATTGAAGCTTAATTGTCCGAGCTCACGAAAGTAGTCATGATGATGGCCAAAGACAAAGGTGTGTAGCCCACACCCCGCCTATGCGGTATTTGCACCCAAGTGGGGCATCCAACCGATATGTGCCCACAACTTCAAGAGGAAGATTGTGAAGAAGCGAAAGTCATGGGAGGCTATTCAGGGGCAAATCAGAGAGGTTATGAGCAACCAAGAGGTGATCTGCGATGAAACACTAATCAAGGGTGGGGAGGCAATCAACAAGGGAATTATCAGCAAAATCAATCGCATCAATATCAACCAAGACCACCATTTCCTCAAAATCAACCACGACCACCATTCCAACCTCAAAATTTCCAACCAAGGCATCCACAACAACCCCCTCCACAAGCAATTTCTTCAAGTATGTCCTTAGAAGACATAGTAAAAAGCCTTGCGACAAGCACTCAAAGCTTTCAACAAGAAACCAAGTCAAGCATCAAAAGCCTGGAGCAACAAGTATCACAACTTGCTCAATCCATGAGTAAGATGGAGTTGCAAGGCAAGCTACCCTCTCAAACGGAGAAAAACCCAAAACACAATGCGTGTGCAATTACACTAAGAGGTGGGAAAAGCTATGAAAGTCCAAGGATGCCGGATGAAGAAGAAGAAGAAGAGAAAGAGATTGAGGTGGAAGAAGCTGTCAAAGAAGAGGAAAAGAAGAGTACTCCAAAGTCCAAGAAGCTAATAGAATCTGAAGTGAAAGTCACACCAGCTCCATTTCCTTCAAGGCTGGCAAGCACCAAAAGAGAAAGGGAAGATGACGAAATCATGGCCATGTTTCGAAAGGTTGAAATCAATATCCCTCTTTTAGATGCCATTACACAGATTCCTATGCTAAGTTCCTTAAGGAACTTTGCACATTTAAGAAAAAGCTTAAAGGAAATCAAACTGTGAAGGTTGGTGAAAATGTCTCAGCCGTGTTACAAAAGCGGCTACCAAAAAATGCAAGGACCCGGGTGTTTTCACGGTTCCTTGTAAAATGGGTAAACTTTTTGTACCACGTGCCATGCTTGATCTTGGAGCATCAATTAATGTTTTACCCTATTCAAGTTATAAGACAATGGGAATTGGACCTTTATCAAAAACCGGAGTTATCATTCAACTTGCTGATCGGTCTTTGGTACATCCGAAAGGTGTATTGGAGGACGTGTTAGTGCATGTTAATGAGCTCGTTTTTCCCGCTGACTTTTATGTTTTAGACATGGGTGATGAAAACACCCCACAATCAAGCTCCATCCTTTTGGGGAGACCCTTTATGAGTACCGCAAAAACAAAAATAGATGTAGCCAATGGTACTTTGTCAATGGAGTTCGATGGTGAGGTAATTAACTTTAGTATCTTTGAAGCCATGCGTTATCCTAGCGATATTCATTCTTTAAACTTCATAGATGTTATTGATTCATGTACTAATGATTGCTTTGAGATGTCAAGCCAAGATGTGCTAACCACCATCTTGAGCAAACACTTTGATGAGACAGGGATTAAGGAGTTGGCTGACAAGTACACATTGGAAGATGAATTGATTGCAGTAATTGATTCCTTGGAGAAAGCACAACCCATGAGAGTTGGACCACCCCGCATGAAGCTAAAAAGTTCTAATCCGAAACTTCTCCCATCCATAGTACAACCGCCGAATCTTGAGTTGAAGGCTCTTCCCGACCATCTAAAGTATGCCTATCTTGGAGAGGAAGAGACATTACCGGTGATAATTTCGACCAAGCTGGCACGAGAAGAAGAAAAAGAGTTAGTTGGCATTTTGAAGAAATAAAAGGAGGCTATTGGTTGGACCATTGCAGATATAAAAGGGTTGAGCCCATCATTATGCATGCACAAAATACGGATGGAAGAGGACTTCAAGCCAACCCGTGAAGCACAGAGGAGGTTGAATCCACCTATGATGGAGGTGGTTAAAAAGGAGATCATGAAGCTCTTGGATGCAGGTGTAATCTATCCCATTTTTGATAGTAAGTGGGTGATTCCTGTGCAAGTAGTCCCGAAAAAAGATGGAGTTACCGTTGTCAAAAACTCCGAAGGGGAATTGGTACCCACCCGTGTGCAAAACGGGTGGAGAGTTTGTATCGATTATAGGAAGTTGAATGCTTCCACCTGCAAAGACCACTTCCCTTTGCCATTCATTGATCAGATGTTAGAACGATTGGCCGGGAAATCCCACTACTGCTGCCTTGATGGTTTCTCTGGTTTTCATCAAATTCCGGTTACCCCGGAAGACCAAGAGAAAACCACATTCACATGTCCCTTCGGCGCCTTTGCGTATAGACGCATGCCCTTCGGCTTGTGCAATGCACCCGCGACCTTCCAAAGATGTATGGAGAGCATATTTTCAGAATATGTCGAAAATATCATAGAGGTTTTCATGGACGATTTTACTTTTTATGGAAACTCTTTTAATGAATGTTTGCAAAATCTCACCAAAATCTTACAAAGGTGCATTGACATGAACTTAGTCCTTAATTATGAAAAATGCCATTTTATGGTTGACAAGGGCTTGATACTTGGACATGTGGTGTCCCAAAAAGGTTTAGAAGTTGACAAGGCCAAAACATATATTATTAAGAGCTTACCATACTCGACAAATGTTCGGGAAATACGTTATTTTCTTGGCCATGCAGGTTTTTATCGGCGGTTTATAAAGGATTTTTCCAAGATCACGGTGCCGATGTGTCAACTTCTACAAAAGGAGGCTGATTTTGAGTTTGGTGATGAATGCAAAAAGGCATTTGACCTTTTGAAAGATTTGTTGACATCCGCCCCCATTATTCAACCGCCAAATTGGGATCTCCCATTCGAAATCATGTGCGATGCTAGCAATACCGCGGTTGGGGTAGTTTTGGGACAAAAGGTTGACCAAGCACACCATGTCATCTACTATGCATCAAAGACCCTTGATAGGGCACAAGGCAACTACACCACAACAAAGAAAGAGTTGCTTGCTATTGTCTTCGCTTTAGAGAAGTTTCGACAATACCTCCTTGGAACTAAAGTGATCATATACTCGGACCATGCAGCCATAAAGCACTTGCTTACAAAGAAAGACCCAAAGCCGAGGTTAATACGGTGGATGCTGCTTTTGCTAGAGTTCGATATTGAGATCAAAGACAAGAGTGGAAAGAAAAATTTGGTTGCAGATCATCTAAGTCGCATCATATCGCCCGAAGATGGTATACCAATCTGTGACACATTTCCAGATGAGCATCTATTTGCAGCCAAAGAAGCACCATGGTATGCAGATATCATCAATTACTTGGTCACAAGTCAATTTCCCCTAGATTCATCCCGTTGGCAAAGAGACAAAATCAAGAAGGAAGCCAAACGATACATATGGGATGAGCCTTATCTTTGGAAGTACTGTGCGGACCAAGTAATTTGCAGGTGTGTTGAGCAAAAAGAGGTACAATCTATCCTTAATTTTTGCCATTCTTATGCTTGTGGTGGTCACTTTGGACCCCAAAGGACAGCTAGGAAAGTTTTAGATAGCGGATTCTTTTGGCCTTCTATTTTCCATGATTCCTATGTACTTTGTGCACATTGTGAAAAGTGCCAAAAATCCGGATCCTTAAGCTCTAGAAATCAAATGCCTATTCTCGTATGTGAGATTTTTGATGTATGGGGCATTGACTTTATGGGACCATTTCCGCCCTCTTTTGGTTGTTCTTATATTTTGTTAGCAGTGGACTATGTGTCCAAATGGGTGGAGGCTAAGGCCACCCGTACTAATGATTCCAAAGTTGTGGTCGATTTCCTTAAGGTACAGATTTTCTCACGGTTTGGCACACCAAAGGCGTTCATAAGTGACCGTGGGACCCATTTCTGCAATCAGATGCTAGAAGCTGTTTGAAGAGATATGGAGTGACACACAAAGTCTCAACAGCTTATCATCCCCAAACCAATGGACAAGTAGAAGTATCAAACAGGCAAATCAAAAGTATCTTGGAGAAAACGGTCAACCCAAACCGCAAAGATTGGAGCTTGAGGCTAGATGATGCCTTATGGGCATACCGTACTGCTTTTAAAACTCCCATTGGTATGTCCCCATATAGGCTTGTGTTTCGTAAAGCATGTCATCTTCCAGTTAAGCTTGAGCATAAAGCTTTTTGGGCGGTAAAGAAATTCAACTTGAGTGAAGATGAGGTGGGAAATAAAAGGAAACTTGATATCCAAGAGCTAGAGGAGATTCAGAATGATGCATACGAAAGTAACATGATCTATAAGGAGAAAACAAAAGCATATCATGACAGAGCAATCTCCCGAAAGACTTTTATACAAGGACAAAAGGTGTTGCTTTACCACTCAAGATTTAAGCTAATTTCAGGAAAGTTAAGATCAAGATGGGTCGGTCCTTTTGTGGTCACAAGGGTGTTTGACCATGGTACAGTGGAAATCACGAGCAAGCAAACGGGTAAAACATTCAAAGTTAATGGTCACAGGTTGAAGCCGTTTTATGAAGGATTTGAGGTGAAGAATGAAGAGGTAGATGAGTTGGAGAACCCCACATACCAAGAATGAAGCACACCTGGGGGACAAAGTCGAGCCAACAACCTAAAACAAGGGCAGCTAACCGGGAGGCAACCCGGGGGTATTTTCGTCATTTTTCGTTAAAACATTTCGTTCTTTGCATTCTTATGGTTTTAATGTTCCAAATGTGTTTTGTCATTGTCTTCAAACCAAAAGAACGGACCTTGGGGTGGAAAAGTATTTCATTTCCAAGAGAGGGAAATTTTCAAATTCAAAAAGTGGGGATTAGCATCCAGGGACCAACACGGGTTGTGTTCCTCTTAGCCTTAATGGAACACGGGCCGTATCCATGCAAAAAAGTCCCAAATTCTTCCAGAGACCAACACGGGTCGTGTCTAATTTTGGCCTACAATTGACATGGGCCGTGTCCATGCAAAAAAGTCCCAAATTCTTCCAGAGACCAAAACATGTCGTGTCTAATTTTGGCCTGCAATTGACACAGGTCGTGTCCATGCAAAAAGTACCCCAAATTTCTACAGAGAGTAACACGGATCGTGTGGGGTTTTGACCTTGACCCAACACGGGTCGTGTTCGTCCTTAACTCAGCATAGAACCCCCAACACGGGGCGTGTCAATTTGGCCTGGGGCGACACGGGGAGGGTCCGCGCAACAGTTACTCTCCTTTTTAAAGAAAAAAATTGGGATTTCACCTCATTTATCCCCACTTTCACTTTCTAACAACCCCTCTCTCCCAACAAAAACCTTAGGTCCGATTTTCATAAAAAACCTTTCAATCTCTTCAAGATTTTGGCTTTCATCTACAAAATGGTTTGATTTTCATCATCTACACTTCATCTTCTCCATCTTAAACACCATTTTCTTGCATTTTAATGGTGGATTTGGGGGTTTTGACAAACCCTAGATCCGAAAAATCTCACTTGATTTTGGTGTTTTAGTGTCTCAATCTTGAAAGGGGCAAGCTTGGGGAGGTTAAGGAAGATCTTTTCCATCAAGAACAACACAATCCAACACACGATTCGGTAAATTCTTTCCAACTCCTAACTTTTGGATTTTGTGTTCTTGAGTCAAAGTACTTGAAATTGTGATCTATTTGGACTTGATTCTTAGTGGGAAATCTTTGAAAACCAAATTTCCCGCGAAATTTTGGTGGCCAAGTTCAAAGTTGACTGGACCCGTCAACAGTTGACTTTTTGACATTTTGACCCATTGACTTTTAAATTTGTCCCAAACTTTACTATGGAAGCTACATCTTCCAAAAGACCAAGACAGACCAAATCATCTGCCCGCTGTCGGAAGCCTAGATCTCCATCACCTCCATCTAGATCCCCATCACCTCCACCTAGGTCCCCAACACCCCCAATCGACCCGTCTCATTGCGGTGTCGCATGTCTTGGCCCAATTCAACAGGGCAAACTTGAGTCATTCCTTAAACGGGGTCATGCCATCCAAAAATTTGTGCATGTTCCATCCCTAAAAGAGTTGCATGTTTACAACCAAGTCAAAACCATGTTCCGCAATATAGGGTGGCACGGCTTGTTGAGGGTCCATGAATTGAGTTATAAAGTCCCAACAGCTGAGTTTCTATCCTCCGTTTATTTGGACCATGGGATCCTCTACTTCCGTCTAATGAATCAAGACTATGAGATCTCTTTGGATCAAATCAATGCCATTGTGAGGGCCCCAACGGAAAACACATTTGGCCCTACCGACCCAATTCAAGGATTCTTTGACTCAACATGGTGGACTCAACTCACCTGACAACACCCATATGTCTCTAGCGCTGCCAAAGCCTCATCACTTATCTATCCCGTGATGAAGGTGGCCCGTAGAATCATTGCTTCGCTCGTCGCCCCTAGAGAGGAGCGAAGCACCATCACTGCGCTAGAACTCAAAATCCTCTATGCAATGACCCATCCCGAGAAAAACCTCATTCCTCATTATGGTCGATTTGTGTGCCACAAGCTCCTCCGCCTGAGCGCATCCCGATCGGGAAAACTTGTTTGCGGGGGTATTGTTAGTATGCTCGCCAAGAGCGCCCAAGTCCGAGCCCCATACCCCGGTCCCCATCAGCCACTGCCGGGTGAGCCTTATCTCACCACTACTGTCCTTGAGTCCATGCGACTCTTCCGTTCGACAAGCGATGGCACTACCATTGGACCGTGGGTCAAAATCATGATCCAAAGCTCCTCATCACACCAGAAAATAAAGGCATTCTTGCTTTCCGAGATCCCATTCACATGACCGATTGGCAAATCATTCTATACATCTTCCCCCACTCATACTCCACCGAGGTAGATGAGCAAAGTGAAGACAATGCGGAAGATGGTGATGATGATGATGAGGAGGAGGAGCCCCGCCGTGCTTCTCCCACCGGTGGTGCTAGCTCATCCCATTTTGTTGCATCCTCACCTTATCATCAGCAGTATATGGATGCATTCCAGTCAATCCATACCCGCCTCGACACCTACCAGCAAGATATTGCAAGCCTGACCCAGAATTTTTCCACCTTCACCACTCAGTATGCTCGGGATCAGGAGCATCAGCACAAACAAGAGGAGGACTTCTAGGCTTGGACCCGCGACCCCAGCTACTATCCCCCTCCTCCACCTCTATTTTAGGTTGTTCCCCCCTCTCCGAGCATCGAGGACGATGCTTATATTCAAGCTTGGGGAGGGGTAGAGTTGTACACTAGGTTCATTCATGTTCATTCATGCATTTTTCAAGAAAAAAAGTTTGTATTTCAAGTTTTTGCATTTTACCAATTTTTGCATTTCATATTCATGCATGCATTTAAAAAAAAACAAAAAACAAAAAACAAAAAAAAACAAAAACAAAAAAAAAGTACGAGATGATGACACTCTTTACATACAATTGCTCCATGAAATGGAAAAAAATACCGAAGCAACCGGATTGTTACTGGAAGCATAGAATTAGCTGTCATAACTAGGGGACCCAAACACCGTAATTCGAGACCATAGCCTTAGATAATAAATAGAATTTATATTGAAACATTTTTGGGCGGTAATAACAGCTTTAGGATGATTTGCTTGTGAATGTTTAAAAAGAATCTTTATCGGTAACTCTGAACCCATAGAACACGGACCTATTTGTTGACACGCGTTACCCCCGCGGTAACAGAGAGCTTAAGTATCAGAACCACACAGTCAAGAAAGAAGGAAGGGTACAACTATCATATCTAGTACCCTAAGCAGATTCTCAAATGCGAAAACGAAGAATTCTAAAGAAATTCCAAAAATGAAGATTGAAGAATCCAAATTCAAAACGAAGTACAAATCAAAGTTCAATCAAATCAAAAGCCAATTCAAGTCAAATCTGGCGAATGAAGAACTGTGTGATATGATACTTGTGGCTCTCGAAAAAGTGAAAGCATAGGAGCTAGGCCCCTTCGGGTGGGCTCACTGTTTCAGCGAAAGCTGATTCGCCGTGACGGGTTCTTAAGGATGCGTCAATTATGATTCTTGGCCATCTAGTCTTAAGGACATGAGATCCGGACTCTGTTATTTTCGCTCATAAAGCTTAGTAAGGTATAAATACTAAATAAAACTTCGGTTGGATTATTGGGTTACACCGTTTTGGGTCTTCCTCACACTGAGAGTTTGTGATATGTGGAAGGAAACAGGATGATTGCCAAGGTATCAGTGATCGAAGCTTCATTGATGTAAAGTCTGATCATACCTTTATTTAGTTACAAAAGTACATATTTTGTGTTTGTTCTTAATCTTCTTTTTCTTTTGTTTCATTTTGTTTCTCAAGTGCATTTTGTATATACCTTAAATTTTCATGGCATTACATTGCATGCATTTATTCTTAGCCTTTAGGATCCTTCATACCCTTTTCATTCTAAGTTTCTTTTTGTCATCCAAAAATCGTCCCGTTTTGTCTATTTCTTGTTCTTTCTTGAGGACATGAAAGGTCTAAGCTTGGGGAGATCTGTTGGGTGCATTTTGTGCACTCTTTTTGCACAACTTTTAGCCCTTTTTCTATGTATATCCTTAAAATAATTTCGTTGTTTTTATTGCATTTTAGCATATCTAGGTTAATTTCTTGAACAATTATTTGCACTCTTTCATGTCATTTTCAGGTGAACCGGGGGTTGGAGCGCGCTTTTGGAGGTGCTTGAAGATTGCGGGACGATCGGACGAGAATCGGAAGAATTAGAAAAATCAAGTTTGGACGAGCATCCAGAGGGCAACACGGGGCATGTTGGGTTTGCCCTAGAATCCAACACGGGGCGTGTTTGGCTATCAAACACTTATCTTCTGACTTCGATGAACACGACCCGTGTTCATTTAGCCTATATGGACACGGGGCGTGTTGGGCTATCTGGGCATTTTTGAGCATTGTACTTACACTCAACACGGCCCGTGTTTATTTGCTCTATATTGACATGGGGCGTGTTCGACTTAAAAACTGTCTTTTTGGCAGTTTTTCCTCTTTTCTTATTTTGGGAATGATGTCATTTTGGGGGCAAGCAGAGCAGAAAAAAAGCATTTTTTTGAGGAGAAGGAGTGAAGTTTTTAGCAAGGATTGTCCGTTAAGCATTTGGAAACATTTTGATTTCGTATTTGTAAGCATTTTAATTCTTGAATTCATCTTCTAGATTTCTGGTTTTGTTCTAGTCATGTGTGGCTAGAACTCTAATTTCTCCAACTCATGTTTTGACTTTCTAGTTGTGAATCTAATCATATGACATGATGTTTGTTCTTATTTTCTATCTAATGAATTTGATTTTGCTTCAATCGAATGTTTGATTCTAATTGTGATTCTTATTGGCCATTTGAATTAGGGTTAGGTCATTCCAGTTATCTCTTTTACAAAATCCGTAATTGTTTTGTGAAATTGAACAAGTAACAAGCATTAAATTGACATCTACTGAATGAATTTAGTGTAAATCTTATTCATATACTTTTACACTCCCGAGCTTATGAGGAGTATTGGGTGTTGTTGGGAACATTCACATAAAGCTTCATGCAATCTTTCAATCTAATTCTAAGAGCTTGTTTAGATTAGGTTAGCAAGGTTAGGATTAATCAAAGAGCTTGTTTTGGTTAATTATTGTGGTGAATGGAAAGTGTTAGAGCTTGTTAACATTTTCAAGTACCAACTTAGATAGAATGAAACAAAGGTTTTGTCATCTTGGATTCACATTGTTGAAGTGTCATACATGAAGTTGGAGTCTTTATAATATCTGAATTTAATTTACTCATTCAGCCAATTACTTTTGATTTTACTTTATTTGTCTAATCATTGCAATCAAATCCCCCTTTTTCTTTCATCTTTTGTGAACAAGTACCTTACGCAAAAAGGGTATAGACTGATTGTCCCGTGTCTCTGTGGATCGACCCTACTTACCTTGTACTACTTTCTAGTGCAATAGAGTAGTGTTACTTAGGAGTATATCGTACCCCTTTATTTGTTGGGTTTGACACCCCTAACACACAATTTCATTCAAAAATTAATGAAAATGTCATTGTATCACATATCAATCCATAGAAACACAACCCAAGATCATAATGTATAAAAACTCCTCATGTGTGTACTGATCATGTCGACGCCTTCCTGCTATCCTCACTGGTACCTGAAACACATTACACAACACCGTAAGAATAAATGCTTAGTGAGTTCCCCAAAATACCACATACAACAAATATTAGCCACTCGAGGCTATAACTCTGTTTGAACCTCTGGTCAGTGTGTGTCAGTGGGACCCTCCAGTCCCATAACTCTGTAGACCCTCTGGTCCTAACTCTGTGAACCTGTCGGTCCTAACTCTGTAAACTCTGAATCATACATAGCACAATCGCATAGAAATCACATCATATAAAAGCATACAAGATACTCTGTCACATAACTCTAGTTACCACTCTTTGGTAAAATATAGTGAGAAGACTCACCTCGGGTAACTAGGTAATCTCGGGCTTGGTAAAAAATCCGGTCTAGCCTCCGCCTAATCATATGAAATAAACACTCTTAATCAATACAACTCACAAGGCTATACTATTCCCTCTCTTAGTACTCTGAGAAGTGTAAAAAAGCATTTTACCTCTCTCATGGATCAAAGACCCTAAAGTTGACCAAACCCTAAAAGTCAACAATAGTCAACCCTCCGGGTTATGCTGTGCGTACCTAACCTGTACGCTGGGTGTACCCGGCGACCTCACAGAAACGGGGTACGCAACCCCTTACGTCGCACGTACTGGGATTACGCCCCGCGTAACTCCCAGTTTCAGACTTCTAAGCTTTTGGGGTCTTAAACAGTTAAGACACATGTCCAACTTCTAGATTTGACCATTTCTAAGCCTCTTAATCCATAAAGTTGGTGACTTTAAGCCTTTGCATGGCTGGACAAGTCACTAACACCCATAACATTCCATTTTCGACCCTAGAAAAGCTCATAACTCAAGCATGACCCCATAACAACGACCAAGTTGGGATTTTTATGGATCTATAACACAAATATCACTTAAATGGGACAGATCTAGGTCCACAGAGTCCATTACACTCACAAAGTCTCCACCTTTGGGACTTTTAACCCTAGAAATGGTCCATGCAACACCAAACGAAAATAAAGAGGAAAGTTTTGAACTTTATACCTCTAGATGAAGCTCCTTCCACTGAAGATCTCAGATCCAAACTTGCAGTTCAAGCCCTAGTCTCCACAAGCTCCTCTCCTTCTTTACTAACACACCAAGGCACTTTTAGCTCAAAACACTCACACACATGCTAAAGGACGAAGGAAGGCTCTCTTTGAGTTTCACTCTTTGATATGGTGGCTGAGAAATAAGCCTTAGCATCCCTTATATAATGCACAAGCCAAATATTAGGGTTTGCATCTGGGCCCTCTACGCCCAGCGTACCTAGGTGAGTCCACGTCCAAATTAAGCGCATGAGTACGCGCAGTGTACTCCCCAGTACGCCTAGCGTACTCATTTGCTACAAAACTCACTCAAGGGCTAATCTTGACAATCTGGCAAAAGAGAAGGGTTAAATAGCTTTACCTGAATTTCGGGATGTTACAATTTCCCCCTTCCAATTCCAACCTTCTCATTTGATTAAAAGTCAAAAGGTGAATAGTCAAACCCTCGTTGACTTACACATGGCATACCCCGGACCTACGCATGGTGTAGAGCACCATGATGCTTACGGGCTCAAGATAGGCTACACTGGATGTAAACTAAGGTACACACGACGTAACTAACAGTTCCTCAAAATCCAACTTTCAGGTCTTAACTCATTAAGACCTTTCATCCCAACCTCAGATCTAACTTTAAAAAGGCACTCTAGTCCATAAAGTCTCCAACTTTATCGCTTTCCATGGCAAAAAAGGGATCAAATCTAAAACCCTAACTTATCATACCATCTAAAACTCCATAACTCTTGCATGGAAGAATACAAAGGACCAAGCTTACATATTTATGTCACCAAACACTCAAAATTGTCTGAAAGGACAACTTAAATGGTTTGGAGTAGAACACACTTATTATACCAAGCTTTTGGGACAAAAAGATCATAAAATTGAAAGCTAAGAAGATCTAATAAAATATGCCTCAAGGTTTGAACTGTATACCTACCATAGATGTACAATAATGTGTAGCTTCTGGATCCAAAATCTTGAGTGCACCAATATTTCTCCAATATCTTCCTTCACCACCAAGAACACCAAATATCACTCAAAAGCTCCAATACTCACACTCAAGGATTAAGGTTTCGAGATGTGGGTTAAGAGGGATGGAGGCTAGTCATAAGAAGGTCCAAGAGGAGTTAATGTCCTTAAATATGGGTCACAACCCCGGATTTTAGGGTTTTACCCTGCGCCACTATGCCCTGTGTAACCAAGTGTTACGCCATGCGTAGTGGGTGAAGTCCTCACATGCTTTTACTGAAGTACGCCCTACGTACACACAAACTACGCCCTATGTACTTCAAGATTCTAAAAAAATTAATAGCTTAAACCATGGAAAGTTTACCTGAGCAATGGGTATTAGAATTATCATCCCACAATAAGGTCAAAAATTTAATTCCTTAAAGCCCAAAGCTTTTGCATGATCGAGTTACGGTCCACAAGCCCAAAGCCTTTGCCACACCATTCGATCGTGAGAAAACTTCTAGAATCCCAATTAAGACCGAGAAGTAATTTCATATAGACAACTGCCTACCAAAACTACTATAGAAACCCTATCTTTAACAGAAATCAAAAACCCTGATGAAGAACGAACCTTAACATTTCGCCCTCAGGGAACGAAAGAAAACCCAACTGTTTTTCCCAAAAACTGAAACCCTAAACCATGTTTGACTCCACGACAGACAGAACCATCCAAGGATTTCCCTGGCCTCACGTTGTATCACTGATAGTTAGGTACATAAGCCACAATCAACCGAGACAACCACGAGGCTCATACCCACCTGCATTACCAGGGTCCTGTCATTCTACCTAGCATACCACAACCCCTATGCCAATTAGGCAGCTATAGGTTATTGAAAACCTAGGACTGTCATTAGTCTTGGAGTGATCTGCAACTCTGGAAATACAACCATCAGCTACTAAAACTCAGCTACTCTAGCATGTGCCAACCTATGACATAGGTAAATTAGTGGGAGAATCCACACGAAACTTCATCATAAATCGAACATGAATCCTCTAACAAGAATCTCAATAATAGACTGCTAGTACACCAATATGACTATTCCAGCAAGTCAAGACCCTACAACTACTCGACCCAACCTGCCGGTTACTGAGTGATCAGTGACCACACTATAGTGCTCAAGCACCCGCCATTGCCACCCGATTAGTAAACCCACACATAGGTCTCTGCTACACAACTGCCAACCCCACTTATAAAATTGAAAACCATGATGGCTCACGACAAGCCGTGACACCATCCAACCATTGGGATGAGGAGTTCACAGCTCCTCACCATTCCTGCCATCACCCAACCATAAACATGAAGACTTCTTATGAACATCTAACGGGCCAAGAGACACACTGTCCTCATCCTATTGACCGGTATGAACCCAGACAACAACCCACTCAATACTCTGTCAAAATACATGAACCATACCTTTCTAAGACACACATCCTTCTACAAACTAGTTGCCAGTGGCATCGTGAAACGAAACATTATTGTGCACCACTAGAAAATGCTAGGAAATCGAACCTCTGTTTCAAACCTAAAATCAAAACATTTCACACCCTCCAGGAGGAAACACATCACTCTCTAGCCGATTGTGTTCCATCTTAATAGTAGCCTTAACTAAAAAGGTACCATACCAGTGAATCGAACAAAACGACAAACCTTAACTACTATCAATCCCATTCCTATAACAACCACAACAAGATATCATAATCGAAGACATTGAACAGATCCCATCAATGAGAAAAAGGCTGATAAAACATCCAATCTTGGAGAAGAACTCCAAAATTATCCAGAATTGCTGCCAAAATCATGGACGAATCACTCCAGTTACCAACCCAGTCGATGCAACCTGCTAAAACCATACTTTGTGTAACCACGATAATACCATAAAACTAAACAAAATTGCTTCGATATCCATTCTTCCAATTATTAAGTCCATCTTCCATCTCAATTCCACTAGGAACCATTATTACATAACCAAGAATTTGAGAGAATACCTACATAGAGGCCAATATACAATCTTAACGACACTTGACTAAGGGCTACCGCATCAAACACACCCTCCGTTGATACCACCTGAAACCTTCTAATAAGCTCAAAAAACCCTATCACCAATCAACTATTTCATGAATCAACCAAACATAAAAACCCATATCGTGTGCTAACCATGCTTCCCATATTTGATACACACATAGAGTGATTTCAGCTCCTCTATCCAGGTCCATGGAGCAACCATAAAGGAACTACTGACCACAACAAATTTCATACCCACCAGCTTCCTGCTATGAGGAAAACACACAAACCTAGTGACAACATGCTTTGCACCCACGATCTGACCAAACCTTAAATTTTACGTGTCCATGAAGGTCTCCAAGGGATCCCTATGGAGCGGAACAAGAAACTTCCTAATCAATAACACTTCAATGATAGCCCAATTCTTTCCTCTATGTGGCCATAAACCCTTAACTAAATGCTATACCCTTGATCGACAGATTACTCTATCGTATCGTGATTAAACCATAACATCGGACTGAGTGGTGATTCACCAACCAAAATACCCATTTCTCCCCCACATAGGGTTTAAACCATCATTGACTGTAGCCTACAAACCTAAAGCCTCGAACCAACTTAACCATGAATATGCCCGACATCACTCTTAGGATGCATATCAGCATACAAAATGATCCTAAAAATAAGAAATCTATGAGTGTCAGATGGAGACGTCGGAGACCTTTCCCCTAACGTCACCCATTATGCTTAATGGAATAGGTCAAAACACCTTGGATAAACTTAGCACCTTCCAAACTGAACATACACACATAAAACCTTACACTTCGAGATTTGATCCATAACTTCATCATCCTCTTGAAACATCAAAAATTCTTTACATATGCTCAAACACAAGTCTAAAAAACTCAACACCTCCACATAACTCTTCTACCCAGAACATGATCAACTCGATGTCTCCGTAGATACATCCAATCTTCAAGAATGTATGTTATGTATTCCACCTATGATGTGGTCTTCATCTTGGCCATCGAACCACAAGAACCATTTAGTATTGAATATCCCTTCGCTGGGACATGGAGACGACTTACTACAAACCAAAATTCATCTTCCTACTATGGAACCAATGAGGAGATCACCATCTCCTATCTTAATCATCGGCTAACCCACAAACGATTTCTCTTCCCTTGAGCACAGGAGGTAGGAAAACACAACCCCGATGCAGCAAGTAACATCCCTTACCATCGGCGGACCACTTAGCCTTAGGCTGTGACCCTCGAGTTGATCATCACAACAACTTCCTACTTAAGTTCCGCGAATCAGAATAGAACTACTCCGAGTAAGGTCCTTAATACCTTTGCATCGGCTAATGCACATAGATATGCACCATTCAGTCCCTTAACTACCCAAACACTAAGGCCCAATCATATTCCAGTCTCATTCTATATAATCATAGTCAACAAGCTGACATCTTTGGGAAAAAATACAATTAATGCTAGTGTTAAACCACACTATCTACCCCCTACTAGCTCCTTATAACCCTTTTGAACCTTCCTGTTCCTGTACAGATCTCGCGCTTTCAGTAGTATGGGCCCCTACTACCTTCCACGCCTATCCGTACATGTTATAGAAAGTGTCTCAAAGTCCCCAAGTCACTACACTAGACCACTATCAATCTCAAATACTGTGACAACCCGAATATTTCATATATATAATTTCTAAAGTCAAACACTTCATTTGGAAGTCAAATTCATTTCCGCCATCTTCTAGAAAATTTAAAATCCGTTTTAGTATTCCGAGCTTTTCACACTTAATGATCAAGTCTTAGAAAGTAACCACTACAACCATAACACCAAAAATCATGCCATAAACCTCATAAGATGGAGTTTTCGGGCGGTCAACTCGGGCGGTAAAATCCGGGCGGTAAACTCGGGCGGTAAACTCTGGGCGGTAAACTCCGGGGCAGTAAACTCACCCTATATAAGGGTTGAGTGCACCTCATTGTACACTCTTTCCACTCTCTCTCTACCCTCTCTCTCTCTCTCTCTCTCTCTCTCTTCAAGACCCGATTTCTCCCAAGAATCTTCAAGTTTTCATCCCCAAATTGTAAGTTCTCTTACCCTAGGTTGTTTTAAAGCTTATTACATGCCCATAAACCATTGAAATCATCCAAAAATAGCATGAACAAGGTGTTTACAGCCCAAGAACTTAGGCCGTAAACCCTTAAAAAGGGTTCCAAAATGCCCCTAACTCCTTCCTTGTGCTTAGAGACTAACATAGATCATACCCTTGAAGTGTTATGGACCTTAAACATTAAGTTTTGGAGGGTTGAATGAGAGTTTACGGCCCAGGATCTTCTTAGGCCGTAAACTCCCTCAAATGGTGCAAAATGTGCCCTAATCACCTCACCTAGCCTTGGACATTAACCTAGAATTATATCTCAATGAGTTAGGGACTTGAATCAACGATTTGGAACTTCATGCCATGAGTTTACGGCTGTAAACTCATGGGGAAGTGGTCCCCAGGCTGTAAACTCCACTCAAGACCATTTTTGGACCTTAAACTCCCCAATCTCTTGTTTAGGCCTTGGAGCACTTAAAAACTTAAGGTATAGTAGTTTGAAGACTTGTTTAGTGACCCAATTGAGAGTTTACGGCCAGGAGTAAACTCCCCTGGGCCGCAAACTCCAACAAACATGGTCATTTGACGATACACTTCCGTATAAAGCCATACACTCCTTTATTGCAACCCAATAGCCTCCTAGCACTTGACCAAAGTGTTTTTCCACGCATTAGGATGTTTATATGTGTTTAATTAGTGGTGTAATCACTAATTATATGTAAACTTATGTCTTCATATGTTACTAGGGTCACTAAGTGTGGTCAAGTCTTCACTTGACACCGAGCACTCAACCGACACTTCCATCCGATCCACTCGCTGTAGGTGAGTTTATACCCCTAAATCAATAAATCAACCTTTTAAATGATTTTAACTATTTTTATGGGGGGGGGGAATACAAGTTGAACTATACAGTTATTAGATAAATCACATGTGATTAATAATTGTATAGCAAATGGATTTTTACATGTTAAACTGCTTCATCTAACAAAAGGTTTTCCAAATCTCGTTTTCAAATCTTGTTTAAGTATGAATTTCTCTTTTAGATTATCAAAAGTATTTCAAAGGTTTTCCAAAGGTTTTCAAAGCTTGTTTTATAAAATGACATCAAGTCGTAAATTCTTATTTGCATAGATTTTCCAAAGGTTTTATCAAAGTTTTCTTCTATGCTTTTATTTCGTTAAATGCATGCCTATATTTGTATAGTTATATAAATAATGTTTAAAGGACTTAGAATGGCTAGTTCGCCCTATTTCCTTTTCCTTGTTGGAATGTGGTCTAGTGGGTATTGGTTATCCGTCCGAAGGTCGTTTGAATATTAGTTAGATATCATGTATACATGTATAGACATAAAGGTTTCCATCAACCAGTTTATTTCCCTTGGGTAGCAAGGGCATCCTTCCATTCATCATTCATATACCTGAAACATTAGTAACTATTATAGGAATAGTTAGGAGATTCCATCTCTCTCTCTCTCTCTCTAGTACGAAGATCTACTCAGGAGTCAGTTCACTTGCGAGTCTATACTATTACGATAATACTTTAGAATGTGACACCCTATTTCCTTCTACGAAGCTTCATCGCACCAACGCCTTGTAACCAGAGTCTCCTGGAGGGAGAGCGAACTTCATGTGTATAGATCTATATGGGACTGACACTCCCACATCCTGACTGCTAGCTACAGTCTGCGCCGATAAGGCACATGGGTGACATAATGCCACTAACTCTACGCGTGAACTGGAGGGTCATCGGATACTCTATCGTCGATCAGCATGGTTACATACGAGTTCACATTCACCCCTTGTTTTAGACTTTGCTAGCTGTATCAATCACTCGATACTGTCTGGAGTCTGTATTTTCTTTTTTTAGACTTTACTAGCTGTATCGTTCATTCGATACTGTCTGGAGACTATATTTCCTTGTTTTAGACTTTGCTAGCTATATCATTCATTCGATACTGTCTGGAGTCTGTATTTCCTTGTTTTAGACTTTGCTAGCTGTATCGTTCATTCGATAATGTCTGAAGTCTGTATTTCCTTGTGTTAGACTGAGCCATGCGTATCATTCATTCGATACTCTCCTGGAGTCTATGTTTTCCTTTGCTTTAGTCAACAGTATTACTGTTGAGGAATATGTTATTTTCCCCTAGTATTTTTACTTGTGATTTTCTCATAATTCCTTTAAAGTCATAACTGTATTTTGGTAATGATAATATGTTGGGGAAAATTACTCCTTAAAACATAAATCTATCGAGTCTTGGTAGAAGACCGCTTTTATTTAGAAAATATAGGATTTTCTGGAAAGAACGCTAATATACCGTAGATTCTAAACTACCATCTGTCATAAATTTATTTCGAATAAAAATGTGTATTTATACAAATGTCACTAAGTACTTATGAATTCACCAGCATTATAAAAATGCCGATACTCGCTTTCAAAATAACTTGTATTCTCAGGTCATCGATAAACAGGTACATCCCGGGAGCTTTTGCAAAGTCAGCCTAGAACTGAGCTGCATTTATGTTATGTTCTGTATTTACTTTGACGTTGTTATGAAACGTAACGTATGTAAAATTATTACTATTAATGCAATGGTTGTCGTACTTTGATTACTATATTGCATATGTTGTGATACATGACATGACGTCCTCTACCCCAGAACGTTTCCGCCTTTCTGGTTTTAGGGTGTGACAAATACCCATGCCACCACAGGCATACACTACTGCTCATCCTAGAATCCCTCCCGCTAATGATATTCTTGCATATGAGCACGCACTAGAATGCTTTTCTAGGAATTCCACCACTTTCAGGTGTATCAACACACCCACAAGCTTGGAAAAGCCACCACAAACTGTAGGTTTTTGAGCATACTAACACTCCATGGTGTACATGCAACCCTAGAAACCTTGAATCTATGTTTTCTCTAAAATACATGCAAATATGATTTCCAAGGTTCACAACCTAACTAGCATGTTATGGGGTACTTGTAATACAAAACTTTAAGTAGAATAACATACCTTTCTTTTGTGGTTGATTGCTTGGAGTTTTGAGCCTAGCACCAATAATGTGGATGCCTCAAGTGGTGTCACAAATCACCAAAACAAGTTGGAAGCTCTTGAGAGAATAAGAACACTTATAGAAATTGGCTCAATCTTATGCTCACACACACTAGTGCCAATTCTAGAACCAAGGACTCTTTTATATAGTAGGGAGGATTAGGGTTAAACCCTAATACCCATGATTCTTCATTTACCGTGGATCCATGGGTTAAAAGCTCCATGGACTATCCATGGACTCCATATACTCTTAGCCCATCCTAAATAAATCTTAGCCCAATCCATATATATATAAATAAGAGTCCGTATTTAATTAGCTCCATTTTGATCACTAAATTAATTCTAAATTAATTCTTGATCAATGCTAATTAAATAATTATGATATCATATTAATATATTATAACTAATAATATACTAATATATCATAAACATCTTATTCTCAAAAGTATATCCATACAAGCTGTTAGGTGAAGGGCAACCCAAATGGACCATGCCGGGTCGGGTCAAGTTGACACCAAATATAGTTACGGACTTAGACACCTTATCCAACACAAATTTCCTAGATTCCCAACTTAGACTTCCTCATTCACAAGTGCTTGCACAATCACACTCTAACACTCCCCTCAGATCACTATGAATACTTACCCCCAACCTTCTATCAATTGCAAAAGAAACTTCTACTGTGGTCTGCTAAATATCTTATGGATACAATTATACGCAACAAACATAAATAACCTTTTGACTAAAAGACCCAAACCCACAACGGTTAGACTCAAACAAGAGATGTGTAATAGTGCCGAATCAATTATTCTAAAATTATTTAACCTTTTGTAACATGAAAATTAACATATTCACTTAATAGCTAACTAAAATCGATATAAGTTTCACATAACACAATGCAAGTAGCATTCGAGTAGAAAAAGCCAATAAGCAACAAGGCATCATAAGGATTAGACAATTCTAACATGTAATTCCTGAGGATCCTTAGCCTACAAACTATCCTACATTTGTAACAGCTCATATATCACATACAAAGGCATCTATCCTAAGCAGGCACACTAGCATGCAACCCTAAGTATATCCTTAGCCTAACGTATAGCATGCACATCATACTATAACACATATAATAACAAGTCAAGTAGAACATACAAAGCAAGTATGAATATTTTGAGAAATCACTTTTTTTGAGGTCCGACTGACTGTACACATCGCATCTTCTCTGTGCTTCTCTTAGAATGAATATTTTCCAATAATGTTTAGTAAAATTCTCAGTTTTGTAGTTTAAGTTATTAATCCCACAAGCATTCATCCAAATCCCTCAAACCAGGGCTCTGATACCAACTTGTAATAAACCAAAATCCAAGGCTAAATTTTCATTTTTAAAATAATATAGCATCCATTTTTAGTAATGTTATAACCGTTTGTACATATATCATTATTCCTAAATCAGATTTACTAAGAACATAATGTGGAATATCAAATCATAATTTGTTGATGTGTGTGTGTGTACAGTCCCGCCTTCACAGTACGACAAGTACCTATAAAATATTTAATCCACAACTATAAGCACAAAGCTCCGTGATCTCCCCAAAATACCACATACATCACAACAAAAATAAACAGCTATGGGTTATCAATAACCATGGAGACTAGCGGAAGTCTTAGTGGGCTCAACACGCCCTGTGGATTATCAACAATCTTGCAGATTACCCGAAGTCTCAGCATTCATAGTAACACATATCACAATAAAAAACAAATAGACCTTGCTTTTCAATACATATATTCTATCACACAGGTAAGTATAGTAAGAAGACTCATCTAGCACAAAAGAATGCTAAATCTCATACCTGAACTACCGATACTAGACTCCTCCTATTAATCACATCAATTAACCCTAATTAACAATTTAGGTAATTACCCCAAATCAAATAGTCAAAATACCAAGCTAATCCTTAAGTAGGAAAAAGACCATTTTGCCCTTTTGAAGTCCAACCCCTTCATTTGACTAAAAGTCAAAAAGTAAAAAGTCTAACCCTCGTTAACTTAAGCATAGCGTACCCCAGACCTATGCATGGCGTAGAGCACCATGCTGCTTATGGGCTCAAGACAGGCTACGTTGGGCATAACCTAAGTTACGCATGGTGTAACGCTCGTAGATCCGGGCTAGTCAATTTAGAGACGATAAGCATCAAAAATGACTTTGAAATTTTGATGGAATATTATTTAGAAGGATTAATCTTAACTAAGATGTAGTATATGTTACAAGGATTCCGTACATATAAAGAACGCAGAAATACGAGTTATAACGAAGAAGTTATGAGCTGTCGAAGTTTTGCGACAGAACCGGCATGACACATAGCGACGTAAATAGTGAATTTACATTAGAGCAATATTTGGACTTAGCGATCTAAATAGAAGTTGTAGAATATGTTAAACTGAGATTGTGCATAAAAAGAATGTCCAGATCTGACTTCGTATGAGAAAGTTATGATTTTTCTAAGTTTCAGCTTAACAGTATGCAGCCTGAAGTTCGATTACGAGATCGAGTGATTTGTAGCCGAAGCAATCTAAACGAGAATCGAAGATCTCGTTATTAGTAGTGCAAAGGTAAAAAGACAGACGAAAATGGAAGTCAGATGAAGAAGTTATGAATTTATAATGGAGTTTTCCTGTCTCGGACTACTAAAATAATATTAAAAAATAATATCATAATTAGCCGACGGAGTCTAAACAAAAGTTGTAGAGCCTAGTCTCACCTATGCGTGGATATATAGAACATCGAAAATGGATCTCGTATGAGAAAGATATGAATTTTGGAAGTTTTTAAATAATTAAAATATATTTATTTAATTATAAAATCGGATAATACCAAACCCGTGACTCATACGGCCTTATCCACCCGGTACGCCCATCATACCTAGGCGTACGCCCAACGTACATGTCGACAACAAATTACGCCCAGCGTAATCTTTAGTTACGCCCAGCGTAAATCAGGTGTTTAGCCCTATAAAAGGAGCGCAAGACCTCCGGGTTTTGTTGCTGAATTTTCTTTCTTCCCCCTTTATACTTTCTTCTATTTGGCAAATCTTACTCCCGAAGCCCCGATATTAATCTTGAGCCCCGAAGCAAGTTCCGAAGCCCCAAAGATCCCGAGAAATGAAATTCCCGATCTGAAGCTCTGCCCGCGAGAAGCTCAGTTTTTGTGAAGATCTCCCGGTTTCACTGAAGAATACTACTTTTACAAGTTGTAGTGCTGTCCGATCATCTTCTGATCAAGTGAGTGTGTGGTTACTTTCTTCTAACACATAAATATGAAGTATTTGCTTTGAAATACGTGTTATATATATATATATATATATATGTTGTTGTTTATTTGGAGTGAGTGTATCGTCCCTTTCATAAACACAATTTTAATACAAGTATTGTCTGATTGTATTAAGTATATGTTTTGGGTGAAAGTGTAGTCACTCTCTTTTAACACATAAATATGAAGTATTTGCTATGAAATACATGCTATGCATTTATATACTGTTGTTTATTTGAGATAAGTGTGGAATGGATGTTTTATATGGTTTTTAAATGAGTTAAGCTGCATATGTATTTTATATCTGCTAATATGTTGGGTAGAACATGGGTAGATGAGATAGTTGGTAAGTGATAAAATGATGAAGTAAATGATGAGATATGTAAGATGATTAAGAATGATATTGGCAGATGCACCAATTAGAGAATGTCATAATACTAGCAGATGCGCTTAAGAATAATATTGGTAGATGCACCAATTAGAGAATGTCATAATACTAGCAGATGCGCTTAAGAATAATATTGGTAGATGCACCAATTAGAGAATGTCATAATATTAGCAGATGCGCTTAAGAATAATACTAGTAGATGCACCAAATAGAGAATGTCATAATACTAGAAGATGCGCTTATAGGATAATCCTGGCAGATGCGCTTACAGGATAATGTCGGCAAATACGCCTAAAAGAGAATGTCATAAACCTGGCAGTCACGCCTCATAGTGTATGACGTAATCCTGGCAGAGGCGTTTAAAGGATGATGTTGGTAGATGCACCTTATGTAGCAATAGATTTTGTGCCAATTCCTTAGGTCAATCCTTAGGAATGCATGAATGGCGAGTAGTTAAATTATTAGGGTAAAATCCTAAGAAATAAAGAAGATAATGGGGATGGGTAATTGGGTTGATTGTTTGATGGTTGAATATAATAATTATATTATTGTGGGTTGAAAACCTTATATGCTCACCAGGCTCCCAAGTCTGACCCAATCAGTTTTCTTTGTATTACAGGTATCAATACGAAGACATATTTTCATTGAGAGATTAAAGGAGATGTAAATCACTAGTGTAAATGAATGTATGTTCTGTTTATGCTTATGTGTTTGTATGGGAACATGACATCCCAAGATTTTGTTATATATATATATATATATATTGTTTTTCTTTGTCAAAGCTTATATTCAACATATATTATCATCTTTTTAGTTGTCATCGTATAATGAGTGAGATGGCAAACGGGCAACAAGCTGTGCCGCTAAGCCTTTTTGAATGGTAAAGCTAATTCTTTTAAGGACTACATCCGAAGATCTAGGGGATTTAACATTACTATGCATGATTTGTTGTACTCTTTTAAGAAGATCTACCGCATCCGGTGCGAGGAAACCAAACGTATCAAATGCAAATGGTATGAACACGTGTTGATTTTCCAGGTATGATCTCTCATGTTTGGTGACTTTGCCTGTGGCTGCTTTTAAAGCAGCATGTCCTGCTGTAAAACCCCCAGCCCTCAGGCCTCCGATAGGGGATACCCTTGTAAGATCCACACATGCGTGTTTCCCTCCGACCCATCCAAAAATCAAAATGTCAGCCGGTCTGAGGGTTGACCTTCCTTCTGTCGGGTCAGTCAAGAAAATACATTTCTTTAAGAAATGCTTTGATAAATTCTTATCATATTTTGTTATATAATGAAAATACATTTATTTATGCAATGCTTTGATAAATTCTTATCATATTTTTTTTTGGGAACAAATTCCGCAACCGTTTTCTTTGAAAGATTACTCTGATTTTTAAAACAAAGCATCAACAAATCGGTCTTTTCTGGCTGTGAAATTGGGGATGTCACACATGGTGTAACCAATAGTTATATAAAATCTAACTTTTCAGGTCTTAACTCATTAATAGGTTTCATCCCAACCTCAAATTTGACCTTAAAAGGCACTCTAATCCATAAAGTCTCTAACTTTATGCCTTTCCATGGCAAAAGAGAGATCAAATCTAAATTCCTAACTTATAATACATCTAAACCTCCATAAATCTTGCATGGAAGAATACAAAGGACTAAGGTTAAATTTTTGTGTCAGCAAACACTCAAAATTGACTAAAAACAGCTCAAATGGTCTGGCGTAGATCATACTCATTAGACCAAGATTTTGGGACAAAAATATCATAAACTTGAAACCTAACAAGATCTAGTAAAATGTGCCACAAGGTTTGAACTTTATACCTGCTGTATATAAACCATGATATGTAGATTCTGGATCCAAAAGCTTAAGCACACCACCATTTCTCCAATGATCTTCCTTCATCACGAAGAACATTAAATATCACTCAAAAGCTTCAAAACTCAAACTCAAGTATTAAGGTTTCGAGATGGGGGTTAAGAGGGATGGAGACTATTCATAAGAAGGTCCAAGAGGAGTTATTGTCCTTAAATAGGGGTTACAACCCGAGATTTTAGGGTTCTACCCTACGCCACCATTCTCTGCGTAACCAAGTGTTACGCCCTTCATATTAGGTGTAGTCCCCGAATACACATACGTTGAATGAAGTACACCCTGCGTACACAGAGACTACGCCCCAAGTACATTAAGATTACCAAAAAAACTTAAGCCAAGGAAAGTTTACTTGACTAACGGGTATTAACACTTATAATCCAACAATAAGGTATAAACTTTACTTCCTTAAAGCCCAAAGCTTTTACATGATCAAATTACAGTCCACAAACCCTGAATTAAAGAACATCTCGTAACAAGGTGTTACAACTAGGCACACTTGCCTAGTCTTACCTCTCTCTCTTATAATCCCTCATTGATCCTTATTCTTTCTTATTACTCTTAAATCCCTCACGAATTTCTTACTCTTAACCCCTCACGGGTTATCTTTAAGTACTTACAAAGGAATATCTTATCTTTTTCCTCTGAAGGAACCTTTTCTTTATCTTTTCTAACCATACTCAATTTGGATTCTCGCATGAATCATTTATCTACATTCCAAAATGGAATCATGTATCTCTTTCCTCAAAGGGAGATAATCTCATTCGCGAAGGAATCATACTTTTTTCTCCCCTTACGAACCTCTACTTTATTCCCAAAGGAATCTCTATCTTTTGTCCCCCAAAGGATTCATACTCTTGTCTAGAAGGAACCTTCCATATTCTGTCTTTGATGGAACCATACTCTTGTTCCCGTAGAAACCATACTCTTGTCCCTAAAGGAACCTTACTCCTGTTCATGAAGGAATCATACTCTTGTTCCCGTAGGAACCATACTCTTATTCCAGTAGGAATCATACTATTGTTCCTGAAGGAACCATACACTTATTCCCATAGGAATCATACTATTATTCCCAAAGGAATCATACTATTATACCCGCAGGAACCTTCTATCTCTTGTTTCCGAAGGAACCATCTATCTTTCTCTTCTAGTACTTAACTCATTAAGTACTTAATCTTTATCTATGTCTAGTATCATATAGCACTTTACAATACTAATGATAGCTAGAAATACATACATACTCTATGCTTATAATACATATAATAATATTTTATCTCTATCTACTTTCTATTAGGTATCCACAAACACCATTCTTATCATCTGTTCATAAAAATGATTATATTACATATAATCCTATTCATTCTTTATCTAATATTAAGGTATTACTTATAGTACCCAAATCTTTTCCGTATACTTCTATACATACTTTGGTTATACATACATGCTCAGATACATGTCTTATATACTTAACCTCATTACATAATCTTACATATGATTATAATTGATGAGTTAAAAACTAACTTGAAGATCGATTAGATCTTATAACAGGTAAAATAATGAATACGAAAACTGTAAACAACTCAAGTATGGATCAAAGAATGTCGAATGATTAATCAACAATCCTCAGCAGAGCTCGATAAAGAACTTCTACTGTAGAGGATTTAGGGTTTACAAGAACGATGAAGAAAATAAATCTCTGATCTATCGTAATCGCTATCAATCGTTAACCTAATATGCATGCAAGCATATATATTTATATTAAACCCTATCAGCTCACGGTTGGACAGGCCCAAACCAGAGTAACAAAACTTGGACTATTAACCGAGCCCAATAGACGCAATACATCAAAATGCTACGCTACCCAACAATCTCCCCCTTTGCGTCAAATTGGAGCGAGATTACTTCTTCTTCATGCTTGGGCCAGCAGCGGGAACCTTCTTCTTTACAGTTTCAAACAGACGTGAGATAAGGGCGAGGATCGTCTGTCTGAACCGAATGTACCATTGTATCATGTCGTCAAATTACTTGATATCATCCACTGTATTTTCCTTGCATCTGTGGATGATCCCCAACACATGCTCTAGACAAGCAGTGGTATAAAGATGTTTATCAGCTAAGGCAAAGAGACATTTATGTCCTTCACTCCTAGTGAACATGACTGAGTTTCGCCTCGGGTCAATTTTTCCCGTCTTCATCTGGTTTAGATCACTGGCCGAGCCAACAGGAGATATCTTCGGTTTCTTCTTGAAGACGTTTCCAATCTCCTGATCCATCAGTGCGACCTCCATGATATAGCACACAAGCATCCTCTTGAGATGGTCAATGATAGGACCATATTCAGCTTCGTTGGTCAGAAGGATGTTGTGCAGAATGATCCAATCATGAGGATTGAGGTTCGGTAGATCTGCTAAAGAAATGGCATGTTCGGTTTTTGCAGAACCCCTGAGCACCTTGAACCGAACATTAATAAATTTCCCTTCAGTATATGGTTTCAGGACCCGAACGTTGATGATCTTCTGAGCGCTCCAGGTTTGATATTGGGTTTGAGCAGCCTTCAGATAGAATTCAATCAATTCCCGATCAACCTCCGGATGAGGATGAGGGAACTCGGCAACGTTGGCGAAGGCGTGAAAGATGAACGCCTTTCGGGTCAGTGGCATGTCGAACTGAGAGTCGACAGAATTGAAACAGTCAAATGAGATAACTGGTTCAAGCCACAAGATGCTCGGGGTGTCGATTGCCTCCTTTATCATCCTCTCGAGAGTCTAAGCAGGAAAAAGAGTTTTCCTACTCTCAAGAAGGTCGTGGGCTTCCTTCTGTTTGCGTTCAGCTTCTTCAGCTTCTCTTGCCACATGAGCACTATCATCTTCAGCATCATTGCGACGACTTTTGCGTTTCAACAAGTCGGCAATGGTTTCTTGATCATCTTCCTCTTCTTCCTCAGCAATCTTCTTGCCTTTGTGTTTCACACCCGAACCAGAGGCTTGGCTTGCAGGAGGAGGTTCGGTTGTGTGAGTTGCCTTTGAGGAATGAGGTGGTTGAGGTGCAAACTCCTTTTCTCCCCCCTTGTTTCGGAATGGACACGAAATCGGGTAGCCCTTCAATTTTGCTTAACAGGTCTAGGGCAGGAGCGAGCTTCTCTGCAAGGGTACGCCTCACATAATGATTGAGTATGGGATCATGTGCTTCAAGGATGTTGGATATGGCTGAGTGGACATCCGAAACACACGTCTTGATGACCTCCCGTTCGGACCAAAGAGTGTCAATTTGTTGTTGAGAATGGGAAAGTTGAGCACTCTTGACTTTCAGGGCAGTGGTCTTCCTTGCCAAAACATCCATCAACGAGTTCTCGGCAGCTAGATCTTCTTGAAGCTTTGAGAGACGCTCGTCAATAGAAGCACAGAAGGCTGAGTTGTCGTCAGTGAGCGATTGACGAAGTGAAGCAAAGGACTTCAACTCAGTAGAGACAAACGTGGCCAACTGTTGGACAATTGGTTCCAACGTAGTCTTGGTAGCATCCGTACTCTCCTGTAAGGACTTTAACAGGGCAGAGGCATCAGAAAATAGTTTATCGACTTTTTCGGTCGCAACCTGGCAGGCTTTCGTAGAGGCATCGATGGCGGTGGTTGCAGAAGCGATAGAGTCTTGCTGAGCCCTTGAGAAAGCATCAACAAGCTTCTGAATAGCAGCTTCAGAGAGGGATGATTGAGATGTAGATGAAGAGGCAATGAGCAAGTCGACCTTGTCATGGAGCTCCTTAAGATGTTTCTTTGTTACCGGAGCGTCATCATCGTCATCGCTCTACACTTGAAACGGACTGTAGTAGACCGAATCAAACATCATGTTTTCCCCGCCAAGGAAAGGGTTATCTCCGTCAGAGGCATGACCGGGAGATGGTGGTGGTGGTGAAGCTGGTGGTATTGTTGTATGGGTAGGTTCGGGTTGGGTTGTTTCGGGTGTAGGTGTAGGTTCAGGTTGTTTTTGGGTAGGGGTAGGTTCGGATGCTTTTTGGGTTTCAGTTGTGTTTATGGTTTCGGTTGCTGGTGGAGGTTCGGTTGCATCAGTATGAACCCCCGTATTAGATATGTTGGTTGTAACCTTTGCAGTGGATGTTGTTGTTGCATCGGTGAAGATTGGTGGTGGCATAGGGATTAAAGTGTTTGGTATGTGGGTAAAGGGGTTTATGGTGGGAATGGAAGTAGGAATAGTTTGAGTAGGAGAGGGAATTGGAGAAGTATGGATTTGCATTTCGGGGGTAGGTGATCTGGGTGGAGTGTTGCCTCTTGGAGAGTCGTCAGAATCCGAACTCTCACCCTCTGACTCACTTGAAGAGGAAGCGATAATCTGCTTTCTCTTTGGTTGGGTTTTTCGCCTCTTGTGCTGCGGAGACTGAGCAGCTTTCGTGGGTTTCCTCTTCTTGGGAGAAGGGCCTTTAGCCCCTTTCGCCACCTATTTTCCTTTGTCCGCCTTCTTGCCTCTAGGTGCAGGCTTGTCGGCGTTGTGAATCGATTTTAGCATCTCCGGCGTGAGATCCCTCAGACTAGAACGCTTGAACTCCTTGTAGGTTCTGATGATCCGACTGTCAGCTGGAACGTCAACATACATGGTTTCCGGAATGGAACCATTGAAGGGGAATTTGGAAGCATCTGAGACGATGATCTTCGTGGTATGAAATGTACCAATCGAAGATAACGGTGCACCGGCGACAGTGGGGATGCTGTACTTGTCTAGGACCCACTTCGTAATCAGGGTCCAAAAACGAGCATATGACACCTCTGAATGCCTTGAAGACGATGAGAGACTCTGGATGAGTTGTTGCCAAAGAACAAACCCATAATCGACATTGATGCCGTTGTAGACACCATATAAGATGGACAAGAATAGTCGACTGGAACCATCTGAGCCAGAGCTCCTTTCAGAGAGATCTTTGAATAACACAGTGGACATTCCGTTCCACTGTGGCGGCAAGCACGACTTCTTGAACTTGGCGATGGAAGTAAGCGCCTCCGTATACCCCATATTGTAGAACATGTTGAACAGGTGCCCCATTGGAATTGTCTCTGGATTAACTCTTGTAGGATCAGCTTCAAACCCTAGCAGAGAGCAAAAGCGTTGCTTGGAGATAGACGCTTTGTGATGAGAAACGTCAAAGAAAATTCGATCGACTACTTTGTCGTAATGAGCAGTCACATAGATCTGCAACAGGAACTCCATTGGTACTGATTCCGCCCTTGAAAGTGCAGGAGCAATCGGCGAGTACTTCAAACACTCGATAATGGGGAACATATAGGAATCATAAGCATGAGGGGTTAAATCAATAATGAGGCATTGTTGAGGGCGAATGGGAAGAATGTGGGAAGTGGCATGCACAGAGGATGAATCTGCCATTGTTGAAGAGATTGAAGAAGATGATGAACAGTTAGGGTTCAGGGATTTCTTGCGCTCTGGGAATCTTGATTGTAGTAAAGAGGTAAATGGTAGATGATGTCGCCTTTTATACTGGGGTTTAAGGAGAGAGAAAGATCTTCCCAAATCTTCTATCGAAATACGAAGGGTTTTCTGGAATTTGACTGATGCGTGACAGTTGGGGTAACTGATGATCACGCATGAGAGAGAGTGTCAGATTCCTAAGAACATGCCTCCCATCAAGCGCCGTTTGGAAAGAAACCGTTTCAGATTCACATGCTCCTTTTCTAGTGCCTTTTAGAGAAGAACCGTTTCAAATTCACACACGCGTCTGCGACGTCATTTGGAGATTAGACGTTTCAAATTCGCACGTGTGCCCTGTTACGCCGTTTGAAATCAAATCAATTAGACTCCCGCCTAAGTCAGCAACCCTTCATCTTATCCTTTTAAAGTGTAACGACATCTTTTGAATAATACGCCCACGTGGATTAAAATTGACCACAACTTATAATTTACCACCAATCCAATGAAAAAGCCTGTAATTATTAGAACCAGAATTTTGGAAAATCAAAGATTTTCGTGCTAAGGGTGTAAAAAGAAAAGAAATAAAGCAATTCTTTTTAGGAAAAATTGTGATGTCAATAAAGACACGAAACAAATGATCCCGGGCACGAATCTCTTCCTTCAAAGTCAAGAGAGACCTTAAAGTGTTAATGTGGTTTCCCGTTGAATAACGATCAAACACCTATTAAGAAGTGTTGAAAGGCTTCTTTTCATTAAGATTTTTAGGGTGGCTTAGCTTTGATTCAACAGTCTTAATCTTGAAATAAGATAGAAAGTGAACAAAGTACTTGTGAGACCGGTGTAGTCTGTTGAACAAGTAGGTTTCAAATAATTTTAAAGTGGCTGGTAAATATAAAATCTCAACAAAAATTTAAAACTGGATCCCAAGGGAAGAAATGTTATGGTTTTTAACAATTTCATAGGAATCACACAAAAGAAAATTTTGAGACTTCATGAAGATACGTCCATCAATTCATTAGTGAAAACTAGAGCAAATTAATTGTTCACCGTCAATTCGGATTGGGTCAATTAGGTTAGAATTGGTGACTCGAGTTTGAGTTAAACTACTATCTAGATGAGAGATTCTTGAATTAACACTTTTTAATTCTTTTTCGTATGAGCATTGTGGGACTTTGAATGACACAAAAACGGATTGTACTTTCTTGATCAGTTCATCAGGCTCGTTGAACTGCACGCTGAGCGGTTTTGCAGTGAAGCACAAGTCCTCTCGCTCCTTTGCGTCTTCAACCCCACCATCTGTGTTGTATCCCCTCATCTGAGACACGTCTGTCACCATCAAGCATTTTCCACCACTGCCCTCTTCTTTTGCCACATAAGCCTTTCCATGAGAAGGCTTCCTTACTTCATCATCCTCAGAGTCGGTTGACCAGACCTCCACGCCACCGAACTCATTATCCGCTACCGAACCCTGCACAATTAAAGCATTCATAGAAGGGTTAGCAGTAGATTTCTTCTTCCTGATCTCATCCAGATTTCTCTGCAACAAAGCTTCTTCATCTTTTTCCTCATCCTTTTCTGCCATTTTCTTGAGGACGCAATCTTTTGCATAGTGGTTCTTTCCTCCACAGTAATAGCAGCTCACTCCCGAATCTCCTTCAGCTTTCGGTTCCTTCTTTGATTCTTCTGCCTTCGGTTCATCTTTGACCTTTTCAGAACTATAACTTCCCTGCCAATTTCTATTCTTATTTGTGGGAAATCTTTTCTTGATGAATCTCTTGGGGTTTGACACCATCATAGCATAGTCTTCCGAAGTAAGGTCATAGTCCTCCAAGTTGAGGTCTTCTTCTTCCATCACGACTTTGCTTTTGGACAAAAGGGCCAACGAACCCAAGCTTGAGACCACACTTTTCTCCTGTAACACGATCTTTTCTTGAGATTTCAGGATGCCTACCAGTTTCGTTAAAGAGTAGGATTTAAATTGCTCATGCGCTTTAACTGTAGACACAACAGCTCTCCACTCAGATCTGAGGCCATTCAAAAACGTAACCTTCTACTCAATTAGCTTCCTTTCAATGTCATGTTTAATCATCTTGCTAAGAAGATGATTGAAGCGATCTAACGTTTGAGTCACGGTTTCTTCGGCTCCCTGTTTGAATTCACCAAACTCAGACAAGAGTAAGGTTTGAATGGAGTGTTCAAGATCTTCGTCCGTAGAATACAATTCCCGTAGCCTGTCCCAAATTTCTTTTGCAGTTGTGCACGAACTCACCAGCCTGAAAGTATCAGATTGAAGAGCGAATCTGATTAATCTTAATGCTTTGATATTGCACTGAAATTTATCTTTTTCGTCTTGAGCAATATCTTTAACATCTTTCAAAAGATCATTATACTCCTTCTGAGTTTTAATAATCCTTGAAGTTGCTGAATGAGCGAAAGTTCCAGAAACGATTGCTTCCCAGATGAGGTATCCATTATCCTCAGATCCTATAACATAGTCTTCAAAGTGATGTGCCCAGACTTCATAATCGTGGGTGTAAAGGATGGGAATCTTCGTTGTTGATCCAATGTTGTTCGAAATATTAATGGGATTGGATTGCGACTCGTCCATGCTTGATCGAGTAACCTGTTAAAAGATCAGACTTGTAATGTATTAAATTAGGGCAAAACAATAAATATCGAGTTACGTCAATTATGGGATGACGGCTCAATAAATATCAGTAAATGCGGAATAACCCTAACCGAAACCTTTTTCACAGAAAAGAAGTGTATGAATTACACAACCTCCTTCTCTGATACCAATTAATGAGTTAAAAACTAACTTGAAGATCGATTAGATCTTATAACAGGTAAAATAATGAATACGAAAACTGTAAACAACTCAAGTATGGATCAAAGAATGTCGAATGATTAATCAACAATCCTCAGCAGAGCTCGATAAAGAACTTCTACTGTAGAGGATTTAGGGTTTACAAGAACGATGAAGAAAATAAATCTTTGATCTATCGTAATCGCTATCAATCGTTAACCTAATATGAATGCAAGCATATATATTTATATTAAACCCTATCAGCTCACGGTTGGACAGGCCCAAACCGGAGTAACAAAACTTGGACTATTAACCGAGCCCAATAGACGCAATACATCAAACGCTACGCTACCCAACAATAATCAATATAATCCTATCTTGTCCTTCTTTATGTCATGCTCAGGTACATGACTCCTTTCATATATATATATATATATATATATATATATATATACATACACACACACACACGTAAAATCTATAAATTAAAATAAAAAGGGAGAGTGAGAGATATAACTTACCTTGTCTGTTAGTAAAGACTAACTGTCTGTTGAGAGAAAAACTTGGAGACACACTTGAACAAACGTTAAGTATATTACGGAATAAAGTTAATCTCAAAGGATCAAAAGCTCAACAATAATATAGTTAGATAGTTAGATAGTTAGTTGCGGAAAGTAAAGAAATGTAAATGACAACAGTTGTTATATCAAGAATACACTTAAACTTATTCATAACAAGGAATGCATTCACTCCAAGTTAGTAAGTGAGATCAAGTTTAGTGATTAAGTCTAAAAGACTTGCTCCGAAGAGAGGTTATGTTCCAGTAGCCTTTTGAGTGTGAAGAGTAATAAGACAGAGAAATGAAGAAGATAAAAGAGATGATTGAAGGAGAAATCTTGTGTATTAAGAAGTTCACAAGTTGAGTAGTAAGAAGTTTTTTTTGTTACAAGAGAATGAGTCTATTTATAGAGACTAAGAAATAAGCTAAGACTCTACAAGCAGCCGTGCAAGGCATGCTGGACAATAGAGTACATTACATAGAATAAGTAAAAGAAATAACTAAGACTGCAGAAGCTGAAGACTTTGATGACTCCGGATGCTGAGATGGTTGCTGATGGAGAATGGTTGCGGTTGCAGTTTGTAGAAATTGACTCCGGGTGCTTGATTGGCTGCGGTAGCTGAACCGTTGCGGTAGTTGAGTTCAAGAGGGCCACTTTTATGATTTAACAATTTCCCCTAAGTGACCTCTTTAACTCCGGTTCAGTTATCAAGTTTGAGGAACTTGATCAAAATCCACCAAAATTTTCTAACATTTTCCAGCCAAGTTTTTCACTCCCCGAAAACCAAAGGCGGAAACATTTTCGGGGTTGACTCCACGTTGAGTATCAAATCCAATGTACATAGTAATCACAGTAAACAACCATTACATTACATATATTTGAAAGTTTACATTTGTTTCAAAAGTAAATTGTACAAGTGTTATACATATATCATATGAACAAAAGCAGAGACGAGTCTTCTGAGCACTCCGTCTTCACCAAAAGATATTGCCGGATACCTGCCTAACATGGAACTGAGAATACAAGCGGTTTGAAAATCAGCATAAAGCTGGTGAGTTCATAAGATGTTTGTTTTCTAAAAAATGTACCGGGTTCCTTTAGTTTTCCGAAAAGGTTTGTTATCCAAGAAAATCTCATATTTTCTTATGTAAAACAGTTTAGTTATCTTTCATTACAGTTCAATTACGCGTTATATGTTACCCCAGGGAAATCTCATATTTTCCTAAATACAAGACCGATTTAATATCACATAGTATAGTTTAATACACAAAACTATATATTGAAAATCTTGGGATTTTTATCAAGAATTAGAGATAGAATACTTTAATATACGTGAACTGTAAATGGAAAGTAGTTTGATAATCTTGGGACTAACATCCCGTGCTACATATAGATTTAATACCATGGGACTATCATCCCGGACTAGATACAAAATAGTTTGTTAAAAACCATGGGATTAATATCCCGAACTAGATATAAGATATTTTGATAAAACCATGGGATTACTATCCCGAACTAGATATAAGATAGTTTGATAAAACCATCGGATTACTATCCCGAACTAGATATAGATTCTAACCATAGGAATAACATCCTGCAATAGATATGAACCCTATAGACCAAAAACCATGGGATTACCATCCCGTACAAGATATAAGATCTAAAGATAGAAGATTGATATAAATTCAAATCCAAAACCAAAGTCGTGAATAATCTTATATTAATACGTATTGTGAGTCGGGTAACCATGCTGATACGACAACGAGACCTCCTTGACGCTTGTTAGATGTCGGACGATATCCAGAATTTGTCACCCCAGGCGTGCCCGCCTAACTGTAGCTAGCAGTTAAGGTGTGGGATTGTCAGTCCCGAATAGATCTATTCACAAATTCCTCGCTCTCCCTCCAGGAGACTCTGGTTACACTTCCGGGGAGGATTTACTGATCATCCATAAAGGGTAGTGACTAACTCACAAACTAGTACTAAACTATTCACAGGGTTCTCATACGATATCAAACATACAAAAGATTATGAAGCATAATACAGTGAATGTAGATACATACAATGAAGCTATCTGGCAATATATTCAAATGAAATGGAGATAAACTGAATCAGACATAGTTTATCTAATAACTTTATATACATATTAGTACATGATAAAACAAGAACTAAAGAACCCCAAATTATTCCCATAATAATTTGATTAGTTTGGTTATTTCCTTAACTAAAATTCATTTAGTTGTAGTTGATAAATCATCCCTTATGCTCAGCATAATACATAAAGGGGTAAGGGTATTTATAAGTTTGCCAGATATTATTTGAAACACATCAGTGTTATGTTTTAAAATCAGTTGTAGTTTGCTTGTACTCCCCCCTGAAAACATTGAAAAACCATTTAAAAAGGGTAGGGGTATGAACTTACCGGACGAGAAACGTGACGATTTAGGATGCTAAACGTTGGTTCGGGGCTTGCAAACGCACGAGGTTCCTAAGTATAATGCAAAGATACACATTTGTATCTAATTAGGACTTAGATTATTTAATTGTTAGGGACAAACACTTTTAGTCGCGGAAACACCCCATTACAAGTGTTTGGAGGGACCCGGGTGGCGTTTAAAGTCACATAAGGCTTGGATATGGAGTTTACTCTTCAAGAGTAAACTCATAGAGGAGATTTCGGCCCTAATGACCCCCTCCCCATGAGTTTATGGCCGTAAACTCATGGTGGGGTGGTTTATGGTGCAAATTGGCTTGAAACACTTAAAGGGAAAATTCTAGGGTTTGATTTAAGGCTTGGAATTGATTAAATCCATCAAATAAGACCACTTAAGGGAGTTTACGGCCTTAACATGGAGCTTATGGCCGTAAACTCCTATGCACCCTTGAATAAGTGTTTTAATGCTTCCAAATCAATCACATGTGATTTCTAAAATTTTTCCAAGGCCTTTCATGAAGTTTTAAGGGACTTTTAGCAAAATGTTTGGAGTTTACGGCCCATGAGACCCCCTCATGGCCATGAACTCTCTTGAGGTGTGATTTATTATGCTTTAAGGCCTAAAACTTGCTTGTATACACTTCTAGAATTTATCCTAAGGCTTTAGGGGTGTTAAAGTGGGATTTTAACACTTTTAAAGGAGTTTACTCCCCATGTTATGGAGTTTACGGCCCAAGCATAAGCCTTGGATGTAAACTCTCATTTGTCCCTCAAAATATATGTTTAAAGTGTTTTAAGGCTAAAACCAATATTCTAAAATTCATATCTAAGCCTTACTAGTGTTTTGGAAGGGTTTAAGGTCATAAAAACCCCATATATATGAGTTTATGGCCCAAGCATGTTCTTGGACAGTAAACTCATGTTTACTCTTCAAAATCCATGTAAAAGGCATTCTAAGTCCAGCCCATTAAGCCATTAAGCCATATCTAAGTCCCAAAATTGTTTAGAAGGGGTTTAAAGGCATAAAAACCCCCTTACTATGTGTTTACGGCCCAAGCTCCTTCCAGGGCCGTAAACTCATATACAAGACCTTAATTCATGTTTTAATCCCGAATTTGAAAGCCAAATATGATATATAATGAGTTTAGGAAGGTACCTCAAAGATTTGAAGCCTTAAATTGATGATTTGGACCCTTAAACTTGAATTTAGGAGAGAGGTTAGAGAGAGAGTAGTGTGAGAGAGAAAAAGCTTCAAATGAAAGGTTTAACACGTTTATATATGTTGCAAAACCTAGACACGGTGGAATTCTACCCGATACCGACATTAAACAGGGCTTTTGGTCGCACCCGATTAAGTTTTCGTAACCCGGCGGGGACGTTTCTATAATTTTTGAAATAACTATTTTGGGCTAATTTCATGAGTTCCTAAGGGATTTGGACACTCATTAGTATCACTTAAACATATAAGTTTAGTTAACTTAACCCAAAAACGACATCGGAACGTTTCGATATACGGCGAGTTATACGGGTAGAATGGGTTTTCGGCGATGAACAACTTCGGGTTGTTACATTATCCCCCCGTTAGAGGGAATTGCGTCCCAAAATTCAAAGAATAAGATATAGATCATGAATTGGAATAAGACACGAATGGATTTGTTGCCTCGGATTTTCACGTTCTCATGTGGGATCAGGTCTCTGCTGGGTGTTCTAGCGAATTCTCACTATCGGGACGTGACTTTGTTTCGCACATTGACTCTCTCTCTATCTACGATCTCAATCGGTTTTCACATGGAATTTTCAACCCTGGACGACTTCGGTTTCCTCAAAGGAAATCACTAGGGTTTCGTTGGGTAAATACTTCTAAGGATTCGAGACGTGCAGTACCGGATGGATGTTACTAAGTTCTGAGGGTAGCTGAATTTGGAAGGTTACGAAATCGATTCTATGAGGATCACGAAGGGTCTAATGTATCACGAGGGAAGTATTTCACACTTCTCAAAGCATATCATGCTTTTCTGGGATAAAGCCATCAATAGAAGACACGCTCCAACAAGAAAGCACATCTTCAAGGACCCGGGTAGCTAAGGGTTTGATGGCTCTAGAAGAAATTTATGGGTAAGACTGCGATATTAGTCGATGGGGACCGAAGAATTGACAGGTTTCTATGAGTATTTTCGGTGCCGACTAATTCCCTATCGCCTTAAACGTTGGAAAAGTACACGGTTACGACTACTTTGCTTGGCTACATGATCGAGGGAAAGAGATTCGACCGAAAGGATACCACTACTAATCTGTAGTGATCATATCAGTTCTTGGTCACCGTCTTGAACACGTCATTCTCACTGAGGTTCGGTCACGAGGTAGATCCAAAGATTAGGCCGATGCGGAACTAAGCTAAACGTTCGAAAGGAATTCTCGTGAATTCTTCGGGAAAGACATTTAGGGGAAAGAGTTGCTGACTTCCCGTTTCTTAATGATCACAGAAACGAGGGATGCATGGTAATTAATATCGGGAAAAACTTTTGAGCTTTAAGGCACAAAATGATACGAAGGTTTGATGCTAAAGATCACGAGAGACCGGTCGGGGAAAAGATCTAGACGAGCGACCCTTTTCAAACCAAAGATAACAACATGAATGAGACTCGGTCATTTCATGTCAAACATAGCATCAAAGTATTTCGTGAAAAGTTTCCCCCATTTAAATCGAATGGAACTGAATAATCCTCCGGACTGAGGATACAATCTATAGGTACGAAGTTAGTGTTCTCTATCTCACTGGTTAGCCATCTCGATTGTACTCAATTTCGATTACAAACAAAGGATTAAGTTTAGAAATTGCTCGGATGGATAGATAACAAGTTTCCCTTCTGGTACTAGGATCGAAAAGAGTTGTAGGTATAAGAATTGTCAAAGAGAAGTATACCTGCGGCGACAGTGGGATTAGCGGTTGTAGCTGCTTTGGGGCAATTTCTTTTGAAGTGCCCTACTTCGCCACAGTTGTAGCAGGTTGGACTGATTCCCGCTCCGGATGATTGGTTCGTTGATTTGGCTGGTTTTCTGCAGGTTCGAGCAAGATGGACCTTCTTGCCACAGTTGTCACAGATCCTTTCACGACATGGACCAGGAATGCGGTGGTGGTAGCTGCACTTACCACACCAAGGAAGGGTACCAGTGTATCCACTGGTAGGAGTTTGGGCCGTGGACCCGACAGCCAAAACAGTAACAGGGGCAGTAGCAGCATGGACTGCTACTGTTTACTGTTTCTTAGAAGACCCTTGCGTACTCTGGGCCTTCCGCTTGTTCCAAAATTTCTTTTTGCTTCCACCTCCACTTGTGACCGGTTCGGGAGTGGTAGTCTCGTCATCAGAGTTGTCTGTGTGATCGATCAGGGTTTTCGCAAGACATTTAGCGCTGTCATAGGTGTCTGGCTTCGCAGCCAAGACATTCCCTTTGGTTGGCTGGGTCAATCCCCAGATGAACCTCTCAATCTTTTTACTCTCCGGGGTAACCATTCCCGGACAGAGTAACGCTAGATCATCGAATCTTGAAGTATAAGCGGCTATGTCGGAACCCTTCATCTTTAGGTTCCAGAGTTCGTGTTCTAGCTTCTGAATTTCGCCCCGAGGGCAATATTCTGCGAGTAGAAGCTCCTTCATAGCTTCCCAACCCATAGCATTTGCTACCGGTAGAGTTAAGGATTTGACTCGGCCGTTCCACCAAGTCAGGGCTTTGTCTAGGAAGGTGCAGGCGGCAAACTTTACTTTGTCAGACTCCGAACAGGCACATATCTCAAAGATTGATTCGATTTTCTCGAACCATTGGGTGAGGGAAATGACACCTCCAGTGCCATCAAAGGATGTAGGCTTTGCGTTCATGAAGTCTTTATAGGAACCCCCTTTTTGGTGTCCCTAACTATTCTCTTGGTTTTGAGTTTGAGTACCACCGGAACCATCAGAGTTCCTTTGAGACATAGCAGCTGCCACTGCGGCATTGACAACTGTCTGGAACATCACAGGGTCAAATTCAGGAAGAGGTGGTGGCGGAGGGTTGTTGGTGTTCTTCGAGCTGGGTATCTTTCTTGGAGGCATCTTGATCTAAAAAGATCAGGAAAGAGAGGATCATAAGTCCTCTGAATTGAATCAAGAGATATGGGACAGGGGATATCTCATCAAGACGGATATAGCATCATATTAAGCGATAAAGCAGGAAAGAGTTATCAAGACAGAACATTTTATCGCTAGAGGAATGATCAAGGAACAACGCGTATACGAGGATTTTCTATCAAGGATCGACTCGAGAAATACTCCCATAGTATTTCATGATTCACTGCAACGACGACTCGTTGTTTGGGGTATTGGGTAAGTTTTAGGTATGCCGCATACCACAGTCACTCCCAAGCACATGTTGGCCGTGTCTCGAATGAATATAGTTGGCCAGGCTATATTGATCCTAGACACGACTACATAACTGCCCGGGTTTAACCACAGCATACAACACCCATTTACTTATGTTTTGTTCTACTTGTAGTTACGGATATCGATGGCTCGGTATACTTGTATACTTTTGAAAATACTTATATTTTGAAGGATACTTTTAGTTCAGAGCACTTAGGCCCTTTAATGTTTATAGTTTTATACCATGTAAGGTTTGGTATACTCCGTTCACTATAAACAAGGGCTCTGATACCAATCTGTCACACCCCGAAAACCAAAGGCGGAAACATTTCCGGGGTTGACTCCACGTTGAGTATCAAATCCAATGTACATAGTAATCATAGTAAACAACCATTACATTACATATATTTGAAAGTTTACATTTGTTTCAAAAGTAAATTGTACAAGTGTTATACATATATCATATGAACAAAAGTAGAGACGAGTCTTCTGAGCACTCCGTCTTCACCAAAAGATATCGCCGGGTACCTGTCTAACATGGACCTGAGAATACAAGCGGTTTGAAAATCAGCATAAAGCTGGTGAGTTCATAAGATGTTTGTTTTCTGAAAAATGTACCGGTTTCCTTTAGTTTTCCGAAAAGGTTTGTTATCCAAGAAAATCTCATATTTTCTTATGTAAAACAGTTTAGTTATCTTTCATTACAGTTCAATTACGCGTTATATGTTACCCCAGGGAAATCTCATATTTTCCTAAATACAAGACCGATTTAATATCACATAGTATAGTTTAATACACAAAACTATATATTGAAAATCTTGGGATTTTTATCCCGAATTAGATATAGAATACTTTAATATACGTGAACTGTAGATGGAAAGTAGTTTGATAATCTTGGGACTAACATCCCATGCTACATATAGATTTAATACCATGGGACTATCATCCCGGACTAGATACAAAATGGTTTGTTAAAAACCATGGGATTAATATCCCGAACTAGATATAAGATATTTTGATAAAACCATGGGATTACTATCCCGAACTAGATATAAGATAGTTTGATAAAACCATGGGATTACTATCCCGAACTAGATATAGATTCTAACCATAGGAATAACATCCTGCAATAGATATGAACCCTATAGACCAAAAACCATGGGATTACCATCCCGTACAAGATATAAGATCTAAAGATAGAAGATTGATATAAATTCAAATCCAAAACCAAAGTCGTGAATAATCTTATATTAATACGTATTGTGAGTCGGGTAACCATGCTGATACGACAACGAGACCTCCTTAACGCTTGTCAGACGTCGGACGATATCCAGAATTTGTCACCCCAGGCGTGCCCGCCTAACTGTAGCTAGCAGTTAAGGTGTGGGATTGTCAGTCCCGAATAGATCTATTCACAAATTCCTCGCTCTCCCTCCAGGAGACTCTGGTGACACTTCCGGGGAGGATTTACTGATCATCCATAAAGGGTAGTGACTAACTCACAAACTAGTACTAAACTATTCACAGGGTTCTCATACGATATCAAACATACAAAAGATTATGAAACATAATACAGTGAATGTAGATACATACAATGAAGCTATCTGGCAATATATTCAAATGAAACGGAGATAAACTGAATCAGACATAGTTTATCTAATAACTTTATATACATATTAGTACATGATAAAACAAGAACTAAAGAACCCCAAATTATTCCCATATAAATTTGATTAGTTTGGTTATTTCCTTAACTAAAATTCATTTAGTTGTAGTTGATAAATCATCCCTTATGCTCAGCATAATACATAAAGGGGTAAGGGTATTTATAAGTTTGCCAGATATTATTTGAAACACATCAGTGTTATGTTTTAAAATCAGTTGTAGTTTGCTTGTATTCCCCCCTGAAAACATTGAAAAACCATTTAAAAAGGGTAGGGGTATGAACTCACCGGACGAGAAACGTGACGATTTAGGATGCTAAACGTTGGTTCGGGGCTTGCAAACGCACGAGGTTCCTAAGTATAATGCAAAGATACGCATTTGTATCTAATTAGGACTTAGATTATTTAATTGTTAGGGACAAACACTTTTAGTCACGGAAACACCCCATTACAAGTGTTTGGAGGGACCCGGGTGGCGTTTAAAGTCACATAAGGCTTGGATATGGAGTTTAATCTTCAAGAGTAAACTCATAGAGGAGATTTCGGCCCTAATGACCCCCTTCCCATGAGTTTACGGCCGTAAACTCATGGTGGGGTGGTTTATGGTGCAAATTGGCTTGAAACACTTAAAGGGAAAATTCTAGGGTTTGATTTAAGGCTTGGAATTGATTAAATCCATCAAATAAGACCACTTAAGGGAGTTTACGGCCTTATCATGGAGCTTATGGCCGTAAACTCCTATGCACCCTTGAATAAGTGTTTTAATGCTTCCAAATCAATCACATGTGATTTCTAAAATTTTTCCAAGGCCTTTCATGAAGTTTTAAGGGACTTTTAGCAAAATGTTTGGAGTTTACGGCCCATGAGACCCCCTCATGGCCATGAACTCTCTTGAGGTGTGATTTATTATGCTTTAAGGCCTAAAACTTGCTTGTATACACTTCTAGAATTTATCCTAAGGCTTTAGGGGTGTTAAAGTGGGATTTTAACACTTTTAAAGGAGTTTACTCCCCATGTTATGGAGTTTACGGCCCAAGCATAAGCCTTGGACGTAAACTCTCATTTGTCCCTCAAAATATATGTTTAAAGTGTTTTAAGGCTAAAACCAATATTCTAAAATTCATATCTAAGCCTTACTAGTGTTTTGAAAGGGTTTAAGGTCATAAAAACCCCATATATATGAGTTTACGGCCCAAGCATGTTCTTGGACAGTAAACTCATGTTTACTCTTCAAAATCCATGTAAAAGGCATTCTAAGTCCAGTCCATTAAGCCATTAAGCCATATCTAAGTCCCAAAATTGTTTAGAAGGGGTTTAAAGGCATAAAAACCCCCTTACTATGTGTTTACGGCCCAAGCTCCTTCCAGGGCCGTAAACTCATATACAAGACCTTAATTCATGTTTTAATCCCGAATTTGAAAGCCAAATATGCTATACAATGAGTTTAGGAAGGTACCTCAAAGATTTGAAGCCTTAAATTGATGATTTGGACCCTTAAACTTGAATTTAGGAGAGAGGTTAGAGAGAGAGTAGTGTGAGAGAGAAAAAGCTTCAAATGAAAGGTTTAACACGTTTATATATGTTGCAAAACCTAGACACGGTGGAATTCTACCCGATACCGGCATTAAACAGGGCTTTTGGTCGCACCCGATTAAGTTTTCGTAACCCGGCGGGGACGTTTCTATAATCACAAATAGTGTCCTTAAGAAAGGATTTGGCTTTGTCAAGAGCAATCTGCATCTTCAGATGTTTCTCTGCTTTTTTCTGAAAGACTTTGGCAATGAGAAAAATTTCTTCAGGGTTCTTGCACGGGAAGTCTCTCTGGGTGCGGATGTAGTCATGCTCTCTTCTGGTAAGAGTGAATTGAGCAAAGTCAGCTTTCATAAACTTCCGCATCTTGTGGTTTTTCACTGCGGGTGGTCTATCGTTAGACCATACATTTTCCACTGAAAAGCCATGCTTCTCATAGAAGTGAGTGAGTCTTTCAAATTCCATCGGCAGTCGCTTGTGATCAGGAAGACAACGGTCGAAGGATTCAAAAACAGCAGAATACTTGGCATTGGGAGAAATTGGAATATCCCAATAACCATCTGATGGTGGTTCAACATAAGTGAGATGAGGAGTGTAGTCTTAATCTAGCAGCCTACAGTGCGGATTGACCCATGAGTTGATCAGCGACTCATTGATCATAGTATCAAATCCGCACTCTCTCCAGATAAGTTCAGATAACTTGGCTGCTTTCCAGTCTTGTTTCCTTTGAGCTGTAGCAGGGGAGTCTGTGGAGCTTTCTGAAGACATATTCTCCTCAAGGTTTTTGAAGTGAGGAGGAGTCTCAGGTCTGTTGAGGTTGTTTGTGGGTGATGAGTGGGGAGATGGAATATTTTGAGATGGTGGAGGTGAAGGCTGCGGGGTAGGAATTTTTGTTGTGGTGATTGGAGGGCTCTGACGGATGGATGTGTCTGAGCGATGGCCTTCTTCATCACTTCCCCCTCTTGAGGTATGCATCGTAGGTGCTTCCTCAAGTCATTGTTTTAATCCATCCACCTTGGCACAGACTTCTACAAAGTGAATTTTCATTGTTTCAGCCAGTTGGGAGTTGTCTGGAATGGAAGAGTTGAAGAGTAGCTTGTGTATGTCTTTGGTAAGCTGAAGGATCTCAGGGCCATGAAAACTGGAGGTAAGGGATTTCTGCATCCAGTTGATTGTTGCATGAAGGACAGAGATAGTGGACTTATAGGCAGTGTGAGTCTCATCTATCACCCTTTGAGATAGAGCAGCTTGATCCGTAATGGCTGTTTATAAGCCTTGTTTGATTGTGGTCACCTCAGTAATGAGGCGTTCCGCTGCAGCCATAAAGTCTTGATGATCGGCCCTGCGGTTGTTGTCAAGCGATCGAATCCCCATTTCGACCTTGAGAGAGATGCGCTCAGCAGCCATACGCTCTCTTGTCTCAAGTCGTTCGATGTGTTCAATGAGGGACTGCGAATCTGGAATATCTTCAGGTGGAGGTTGAGTAGGCTTGACCGTAGCTAAAATCTGATCGACTTTAGCTTGGAGATTGAGGAATTCTTTTCTTGTGACATCAAATTTCTTCTTTTTCTTTTTCTTTTCCTTGGGCTTAGAAGTTGAGTGCTGAGAACCGATGGATTCTTCTTCTTCTTCTAACATCATTAGGTCATCATCGGAAGGATTTGGTTTGTTGACCTCTTGGATGTCTTCATCATCAAAACCGAAGGTTGGGGCCGAGCTGAGTTCAATAGCTGGCTCTTTGTCTTGAGATGGGTTGACTGCGGTAGATAGAACAGGAGTTGAAGTAGGAGGAACATTAGACGTACCTGCGGCTGCGGTTGAGGCTTGAGCTTTCAATACGGTTTCTGCCATTTGATCCATCTAGGTTTGAACCATTTGGATTGTGGAAGTAGTATGGGCATTTCTGATGGCATTTGCCCAGTACTTAGCCACAGACAGGATTTGTTGTTCCTTCTGCTGTTGCTGCTTGAACTGGTGCTCCTTGCGGGCCTGGAATGCTCTTTTGAAAGCAGCATACTTCTTGATTTCAGCATCAGTAGTTGGCTGATACTGACTCCAAGAGTCACTAGAATCATCACCGTCAATTCCTTGAGTTCGTACCAAGGTGTCCCTTAGGTTCACGGATCCTGGCACATTAGTGCTCACCGTGCCTAAACCACCTGATAAAGATGTAAGCAAAGTAAGATTTCCTGGTCTTCCTCGGTCTCCTTGACCCGTGGTCAAGTCTGGCCTCGGCCCAGTTCTGGCATGGGCGAAAGAGATGCCCTGCAGATGGAGTGGTGTTTGAAGTGTTTGGGATACTTGCAAGAGGATGGAGTCTAACTCCTCAGAAGAAAAGATATGCAGTCTGGAAGCCCTGGAGACCTTAGGGCGTTTTCCAGATTTATCTATTTGAGACAAAACTGGGGGGCTGTCTCCACGTTCGAATGAAGATGATGATGAAACAATCTCACATGATGAGGTTGAGTGGTATTCGATAGAGGTATTGAATGGGTGTGAGGCCACTCCAAGGACTACCGGAGCCTATTGAGAGGCTGCAGTATCAGTCCGGTCACGCATTTGGCCAGTGGGTGCGATTGTCTTTTTTTTTCTTGAGGATAGATATAGGTTGTCTATCTTCATCAGAATCACTGCTCGATACAGTGGTAGTTTTGGCTTTGCATTTCTTGGAAGGTACGGTTCGTTTTGGGGCTTTCTTCATGGGTGTGGTAGCTTTCTTTTTAGAAGCCACAGATTTTCTCCGTTGAGAAATATAAGAAATTGTAGTGGTAGAGGGGGCTGCGGTACCCTCAGGAACTATGGTAGTAGAAGGAAGAGGTGGGGTAGAAGGGTATGGGATAATACCCTCCGTAGCCTCAATATGATCTGAGACATCAACAGTCTCGACACCAAGCAAAGTAAGGATGTGAATGGGGAGCCTGCGGATAGGTCCAAAAAGAGTTTGATCAGAAGAGGGATTGTACCTTTTGAGATCCTTGGTGACAAAGAAGTTGATGTCACTGCCCATGTCGAGACCAGCATCCGCATGTAGATCAGAGATACATAGAGACCAGAATCGAGCAAAAGTGAGCTCAGTTGGGTTCTCTCTGGGGTGCTCTTTGGGAATGTACTTGAGGAAATCATCCCAAAGAATCTGACCGTAGTTGACATCGTGGCCTGTAAAGATGCTCCATACCAATTCTAACAGCTTTAAGCCCATGTTTTTGATGCCTCCGGTTCTGCCAGACAGACAGCGGATGACAAAGTGGCATACGAACTGCCAAACCGTAGGCAGTTGGTTCTTCTTAAATTCACCAATCCCTTGGATCGGTTTCTAGTAACCCATTTGGTGAAGTGCGGTGGTGATGTAAGATAATGATGGTGTGAAGATCTTAATGGAAGGGTGAATCAAAAGGTTTATGGCAGTCAAAAACTTCGATTTGGTCAAGATGACCAAGGAATCATTGATGAGGTTAAGATGCACTTCTTGAGGGTTTTCCAGTGGTCTGTATGCAGAAAAAGCACACTTGAAGAGTGTAGAAACGGGAACAACATCAGTAAATGCGTCGAATGGGCCAAATAGGATGTGATTCTTAAGGTGCTTGATCATCAGTTTTGTTGGGGCATTATACGATTGATGATCTTCAAACACTGCACGGAAGTTGCTTGAGGCGATTGTTGGGGTTGTGGAACCAATTTGAGTCATGGAGCCTGAAGCCTTGGATTGCTTCTTTGATGCACCATATTTCGCCATTAAGAGATTGAGATCGGTGTTCTTGATAGCTTTTGGGAGTTTTGGAGAGTTTTAGAGAGAATACTCGATTATCAGAGAGCGTAAACGACTTTGGAGAAGAAGGTGGGTTTATAAAGGGGGTAAAAGATTTTTATCCCTAGGTAAAATATAGAAGGGGGTAAGAAGTTGAATGGGGTTTTTGGGGGGAATCAATTATTCTAGGATTGAATCTCAGCCACACGAATATGAAACGGTTTTTGAAGAGATATTGAGAAATCTTTAAAGAGGTTTTGCATTTAATGGCGGATTTGACGCATGGTAATACGCCAGGTAATCGTGGGTTGATGAGAGAGAATGTAGTAACTGATGGGACGTGGTTGAGAGAAGAAAAGACAGGTTGAGAACGGTTTGATTTGGAAATCGTTCTTTTTGTCATTATCCCTAAAATAGGTCTGATCCTGGGTTTATTCAGAAAGGAATGTGACAGTTTCTAAAGGGAATGTTTGTATTTTATTTACTGAAGGATCATTAAATAGCACACAAGGATTGAGAGTTAATGAGAATTAATGAATCTATTGGAATTTATTTAAGGTGATTGCGGATGAAAACATCATTGCGGTTGAGAAACTCCATCGCGGATGAACAAAGAAAGACATCAGAGAGAATCTGTGAGAAAACACTTGTACAAAAGTTAGAAATAAAAGAACATTAAAACCCATGAGAGATATGTATGACATATGGTTGCGGTACCTAGACTGCGGTACCGAAACCATCTATCATATGTAATTCTCAGTTAGAACCGCAACGGAGACCAATGATGGTCTGCGGTAGCTAACACTTCATAAAGAATTGTGGGTCCGGATTCATGATTCCCAACATTTGCTAGAATGCATTGAGTTTTGTAGAGTCAAGAGCTTTTGTAAAAAGATCAACAATCTCCTCATGAGTAGGAACAAAGATGAGTTCAATATTACCTTTCAGAATATGATCTTTGATGAAATGATATAGTAACTCAATATGTTTTGACTTGGAGTGCTGTATAGGATTATGAGAGATTGCTGTAGCACTTTCAGAGTCACAGTAAATTGGTATCCGCAGCATTATGTACCCGTAGTCTAGCAATTGTGTCTTCATCAAAAGAACTTGGGAACAGCAGTTGGCTGCGGCCACATATTCTGCTTCTGCGGTAGATAGAGATACACACGTTTGTTTTCTTGAAGACCAGCTCACAAGTCTTCCTCCTAGGAATTGGTATCCACTTGATGTGCTTTTTCTATCGAGCTTTCAACCTGCATGATCCGCATCGGTGAAGGCTTGAAGGCTGAAGTCGTTGCCTGCGAGATACCATAAGCCCATAGATTTGCTTACTTTAACATACCGAAGAATTTGTTTGGCTGCGGTCATGTAAGACACTTTTGGATCAGCCTGGTATCTTGTGCATACACAAGTTGCAAAGACAATGTCAGGTCTGCTTGCGGTGAGGTGCATCAGCGAACCAATGATACCTCTATAAGTCTTGTGATCCATAGATTCACCAGAGGGATCAGCAGAGATCTTATAACCAAAGGCCATAGGGACCTTAACAGAAGAGCAGTTGTCCATTGAATATTTCTTCAGAAGTTTGGTGGTGTATTTCTCTTGGTGAATGCAAATTCCTTGCTGAATTTGTTTAACTTGAAGACCTAGAAAGAAATTAATCTCTCTATTCATGCTCATTTTGAATTTGTTGGTCATGAGCTTTGCAAATTCATCTACCATGCCTTGATCGGTCGATCCGAAGATGATATCATCCACATATATTTGTACCAACATAATATGGTCACCATTTGCTTCTCTGAATAGTGTGGGATCAATCACTCCTCTTTTGTACCCGGATGAGACAAGAAATTCAGAGAGTGTCTCATACCAAGCTCTTGGGGCTTGTTTCAGACCGTAGACTGCTTTTTCAAGCTTGTAGCAGTGGTCAGGAAATTCAACATTTTCAAAGCCTGGAGGTTGCTAAAGATAAACCTCCTCTTTTAGTTCACCATTGAGGAAAGCACTCTTAACGTCCATTTGGTGTACCTTGACATTTTTGTGGGATGCGTATGCTAGAAAGATCTGGATGGCTTCCATACGTGCTACCGGAGCATACGTTTCATCGCAGTCAATGCCTTCTAGTTGATTGTAGCCCTTGGCAACAAGTCTTGCCTTGTTTCGGATGACTGAGACAGATTCGTCTAGCTTGTTCTTGAAAACCCGTATTGTACCAACAATAGTATGACCTTGTGGAATAGGAACAAGTTGCCATACTTTGTTTCTTTCAAATTCTTCTAATTCTTCTTGCATTGCGGCTATCCAGACTAGTTCAAGCAGAGCTTCTTTGATGATTCGAGGTTCAACCGAAGACATAAATGCTGCATAATGGCAGTGGTCAGATAAGTCTTTGGAAGATCGAGTCTGGATACCTGCGGATGGGTTGCCAATAATTGGAGCTGGTGGGTGGTCTCTTGTCCATACATGAAGTCGTGGCATCAGATGATCAGCAGCTGCGGTAGAAGGAATATCTTGGATGTCATAGGAATCTGCGGTTGGGGAAGGCAGTTCCCCCTCGACTTGAGAACATCCTGCTGAATCATCTTGATCTAATGGAGTAGAATTTACTTGAGGAATTGGAAGAGGTTGAGGTTCCCCCTGGACTGCGGATGGGAGTTCCTCTAGAACCTGAGAAGGTTCCCCCTAGAATGCGGATGGGAGAGTGACAATTCTAGGATCAGATCTAGTGTTAATATTCTCTATGAATTCGTCATCTGAGTCCTCCGAAGGTTCGTTTGATGGTGAGGCTTCACTTCGGGTAGGAATGTAAGCAGCATCAGGCACTGGAACCTCAATGGTTGCTAAATGATCCAGAGTAGAGCTTTCCCCTTCAACCGGAGAGGTGTAAGTATTAAGCGACACTACTTCAGATAGAGATGGTCCAAATACGTCGGCATGTTGTTGTTGAGCTACGGGAGACACTAGGACTTTGGATAGTTTCGCCGTTTCAATGGGATCAAACAGATCATCATAGGTTATTTCAACTAGATTAAAAGGTCCGAAAGTGGCTGGAATGTCACTTTCCATGATTGCAGTTGCTTCGGTGGATGGAGGTGCACTGCGGATGTGAGAGTCATCAAATTTCATATCAAAGCTTTCAATGATCAATCTTGTTCTTCTGATAAGCACACGATACACAACCTTGTTAGTAGAATAACCAAGGAAGATACCTTCGTCAGACTTTGGTGCAAACTTGTTGAGTTGGTCTCTGTTGTTGATCACGAAGCATCTACATCCAAAGATATGAAACAAACGAACATTGGGTTTGCAATTGTTGAGACCTTCATATGGTGTTTTATTGAGATGCTTGCATATGATAATTCGGTTTTGAACAAATCATGTTGTTGCTACTGCTTCAGCCCAGAAGTAGAGAGGAAGTTGGGCGAAGTTAAGCATGGATCTGGCTGCCTCAACGAGTGTGCGGTTTCTTCTCTCTACTATACCATTTTGTTGCGGTGTATAGGGTGCTGAAAAGTTGTGAGAAATACCCTTGGACACTAGGAAACTGTTCAAAAGATGATTAGTGAACTCGGTTCCATTATCACTGCGGATGTGTCTGACTGGAAGCTTGATCTGAAGTTCGATTTCTTTGATGAAATTAATGAAGATCTGCGGTGTCTCTGATTTGAGTCTAAGAAAGAAGACCCATATGAAGCGTGTATAGTCATCAACAATAACCAGTATATACTTTTTGTGGTAAGGACTGGCTACGGTTGAAGGACCGTAGAGATCAATGTGTAATAGCTCCAGTGGTTCAGTGATAGAAGAATCCATTATCAGAGGATGGCTTGCTTTTGCTTGTTTACCACATTCACACGCTGGACAAAGAGTATCGATGCTGAATTTGAGAATGGGGAGACCACGGACTAGTTCTCCTGTGACGAGGTTGTTGATGTAGCGAAAGTTGAGATGAGCTAGCTTGCGGTGCCATAGCCAGCAGACTTCGGATACAGCTTTGGACAGAAAACACAGCTGCGGTTTACCAATGATGAGAGAAACATCAAGAGGCTACATCCTGCCTTCGGATCGAGATTTGATTAAGCAAGTGCTGCGATCACTCGTCATTATGTAACAGAATTGATTGTCAAATTCAACACGATGTCCTGCTTTACATAGTTGGCCAACACTGATGAGATTGTGTTTAAGACCCTCTACATAAGCAACCTTCTGAATGGAAAAGTTCCTCGTAGTGAGAACACCGTAACCTCGGATGACACCGTTTGCATTGTTTCCAAACGTGACATTTCCACCGTTGTATATAGGCCTGAAATACCGAAGGTACTCTAACCTTCTGGTCATGGGCAAGGAGCAGGCACTGTCAATTAACCATTCTTCTTCTAATTACACGGTTAGTTTAGGCATCCAAACAAGTTTGGAGCCAGGGACGATTGATGTATTCTTAAATGATGCATGGCCCAAGGTTGCATGGACAGGTCTCTTGTCAACTTTAAGACCTAATCATGGGTGTTTGTTTAGATTTGGATTATTACGAGGTTTCTGAAAAGTACGAGATTTCTGACTTTTATTTGACTTTTCATGAGAGAAAAACTTTTGACAGCTGCACTGACATTTACAAAAAGAGGGTTTGTCACTGAATCTGACATTGTGCTTGGTCAGCGGTTTATGGAGTTAATTGGACTTTGAATTGGTCCGAGGTGGGTAACTTTTGAAAGATTTGACATTTGTTTTCTGAAAAGTTTGTTTGGAACTAGGTTTCGCACGTGGAAATCTTTGAGTCTTTTTAGGTGGATTTGGCAAAATTCCTTTCCACTTGTTTTGATGTGATTTTAAAATTGTTGGAGTGGGTAAAATTCCTTTCCACTTGGGGTCATTTTGAGAATAGACCTGAAAAACATAGTTTCTTACAAATTTGACACCTTTTTGGGTTGTGTTAGAAGTAGCAGGAGTGACTTTTGAAACTAAACTTTCCTTTTTGTTTGTTTTCGTGAAAGAATAGTTTTTTGAAATGTAATTTGTGAAAACAAATTTTTCTGGACTCCTGGATTTTGGAATTCTCACACGTTTCTTATTTTTTGAAAAACATTGTCTGCTTTGGTTTTGAGATCTAATTTCTTCTTTGAAAGCTCTTTTTGCCAAAGTTTTTGGTGAACCGCAGTCATTGTTATTCAACTGCAGTTTCCTGAGATTTTTTGAACATTTTTTAAAACGCGGACTAGAATCATCAAAACTTGAGGATTCTGGAATTTGAGAGCATGACCTACTTCAAAATTTTCGATAGGTAATTCGTGAAAAATCGGTTGAAGAGTTGTAGTTCCTTGAACTGAGGAGTTGCAGCCATTGTTATTTAACTGCGGTGAAGATGATTTGACTACCGCATAGTAGGTCTTAGTTGAGACAGTGGTGGGACACTTCTGTGACAATTGACTATAGTGTGGAACACTACGGTCTGAGGACAAAGATGGAAAGTCCTTTGAGACTTCGGGGTTTTCAACAACAATTTCTTCATCAACTTCGGATGAAGTTTGAGAATTTGAGTGAGTGGTGCCACTGATGGGAGTTTGATTACATGTGTGACTAGAATCCTCATGCACAATTTCCTCAATGACACAATTAATGCTCAAACTATTTAATCTACCGAAGTGAGTTTGGATATCTTCAGGAAAAGTCATGTCATTGATAGGGAAATGAAATTCTCTATCAGGAGGGACATACACTCTGTCTTTGTTGAACCGGGGTGAGGAATCCATTGCGGTAGGATATCCATTTGACCAACCCCAATTATATGTATTGTCCACGGTTCCATTATTTACTGTGACATCCCCAAAATCACGGCCAGAAAAGACCGATTTCATTTATGCTTTTTAAAATAATTTCAGAGTAAATCCTTTTGATTTAAAAGAGTTGCGGAATTTGTTCCCAAAACAAAATATGATAAAATAATATTTATCAAAGCATTTCATCAAGAGATGCATTTTCATTATATAATCAAAACTCGGGATGTCATGTTCTGATACAGACCATAAAGCATAAACGATAACATTACAAGTCATTCAACAAATATATACATATACAGACTTGTAAACAAAACAACTCTATGATTCATACAAATAAAACTAAGTGGGCCAGGCTTGGGAGCTTGGTAAGCATATAGGGTTTTCAACCCACAATAAATAAATTATATTTAATTTCACTAACCAACAATAACCCGATTACCCATTCCCGTTATCCTCACTTTACGTCCCTAAAACAACATCTATCTCAAGGGACCTAATCTAGGATTTTCATCGGGACGGACATTACTGCTAAGGGGTTTCCTCAAGAATAGATATTCTAAAGGCAACCATGAGGGGGATAGAGTACACTGGTGAGCACATCGTTCACAACACCTACAGGTTATGAACCTGCTAGCGTTCCACATGACTTTCTAGAAAGAGTTTCTGGTCGTTATCCATGCTCCGCTGAATAACTAGATCAACAACAACAACATCGAGGCCTCTCATCTGTTTATCACACATCAACTATCTACCCATGTTCTACCCAACATATTAGTAGATAAAAATATATATTTTTATACATAGTTTAAAACCTGTATAGCATGTTCAATCAATATATATTCCACATAACAGATGAGGCACACCCACATAACATGTATTTCATAGAAAATAAATCAGATCTATGAGATAGAAGAGAGTGAGGAATAGACATTCACACACATAACAACAAATTTATACACATAACATGTATTTCGTATAAAATACTTCATAATTATGCATTAGAAGAAAGTAACTACACACTCACTTGATCAGAAGATGATCGGATAGCACTACGACTTGCAGAAGTAGTATTCTTCGGTAGATCTGGAAGAGCTTCACAAAAACCGGGCTCCTCACGGGCAAAGCTTCGACTCGGGAATCGCACTTCTCGGGATCTTCGGGGATTCGAAACTTGCTTCGGGGCTCGGGATTGATATCGGGGCTTCGGGATACTTCTGGAATGCAAAACGATGCAAAACGGGAGAAAGAGAAGAGAAAATGAGCAAATGAGTCGGCTGCCCTCGCATCCCTTTCATAGGAGGCTAAGGCCTCGCAGTACGCTGGGCGTACGCCAGTACGCTGGGCGTACTCCTCCAAAATCGTCATTGCATGCGTCATCCGAAGAACTCGAGTGCGAGGGTCGTCATGCTTCACTGTACACTGGGCGTACGCTAGTACGCTGGGCGTACTTCGGATAAGTCCGATGACTCCCCTTCGGATAATGTCGGATTTAATAATTAAATTTATATATTAATTATTTAATAAACTTCAAAAATTCATATCTTCTTCATACGAACTCCATTTTCGACGTTCTTTATGTCCACGCGTAGGTGAGACTACGCTCTAGAACTTTCATTTAGACTCCGTCGGCTAATTTTGAATTTATTTTTATTATTTATTTTTAGTAGACCGGGACAGGAAAACTTCGTTATAAATTCATAACTTCTTTATCCGACATCCATTCTCGCCTATCTTTTTATCGCTTCGCTACCACTAACGAGATCTTCGATTCTCATTTAGATTGTTTCGACTAAAAACCACTCGATCTCAAATCGAGTATTTGGGCTGCATACTGCTAAGTCGAAATTTTAGAAAATCATAACTTCCTCATACGAAGTCAGATTTGGGCATTCTATATATATATATATATATATATATATATATATATATATATATATATATATATATATATATATTCGAAAACCTCGTTTCGACCATTACAACTTTATGTAAAGATATCAAGTTTATTTTACACTTAAATTTTGATGCTTATTTTTATTCTTAATTAATCAAATCACATAATTAAGCAATTAAGCACAAAACACATAATACTCAAATAATACACTTCTATTATTTCAAAACGGGTTACAAAGGTTAACCTAGACTATTATATCAACATTAATGACAAGCCCAGAAACACAGGCGTTACAATTCTCCCCACCTTAGAATGATTCCGTCCCCGGAATCACACATCAACAAACAAATGCGGATAGCGACCCATCATGTCACTCTCCGTCTCCTAGGTGAGATTCGGCCCATTTGTGTGTTTCCATCGGACAAGCACTAACTCGACCATGTTGCGTCGTAACTTCTTAGTCTTTCGGTCAATGATTGCCTCTGGTTCTTCAATCAACCTTTTGTTCTCATCGATTCTCAACTCCGAAAGTGGAATCATGTCGGGAACTTCTCCCGTGAACTTCCTCAAATAACACACATGAAAAGTGTTATGAATTCCATTCAGTTCTTCTAGTAGTTCGAGCTTGTAAGCTTGGTTCCCAATCCTTTGAAGAACTTTAAACGGTCCAATAAACCTTGGACTTAATTTTCCCCTTTTACCAAATCTTATAAGTCCCTTCCACGGCGAGAATTTAAGCAAAACCGAATCTCCAACTTCAAAAGTCATCGGTCTTCGCTTGTTGTCAGCATAGCTCTTTTGACGATCCTGAGCTGCTAACATTCTTTCCCTAATTATTTTCAACTTTTCAGTAGTTTGATGGACTATCTCCGGTCCCATAAACTGCTTTTCCCCAACCTCAAGCCAACAAGACGGCATACGACACTTCTGTCTATACAAAGTTTGATAAGGTCCCATCTTTACGCTCGAGTGGAAACTATTATTGTAGGAAAATTCTACCAAAGGTAAATGTTCATCCCAATTACCTTGGAATTCCAGGGTACATGCTCTCAGCATATCTTCAAGTGTTTGTATCGTTTGTTCGCTCTGACCATCATTCTGTGGATGGTAAGCTGTACTTAAACACAACTTGGTACCCAATTCCTCTTGTATACTTTTCCAATATCGTGAGGTGAAACGGCTGTCACGATTTGACACAATCGTTAACGGAACACCGTGAAGCCTCACAATTTCCTTCACGTAAGAATTCGCAAGCTTTTCCATAGACCATTTCTCCTTGGCTGCTATGAAATGCGCACTCTTAGTGAATCGATCAACGACCACCCAAATCATGTCGTGACCACTTTTGTTCTAGGCAGTTTAGTGACAAAATACATAGCAATGTCTTCCCACTTACCCATAGGCACAGGAAATGGTTCTAAACTCCCGTACGGTTTCTGATGTTGTGTCTTGACTCTCGCACAAATCACACACTCGGCCACATACTTTGCAACATCAAGCTTCATCGTCGACCACCCACTAGTAGGGTTTTAGGTCCCTATACATTTTAGTGCTACCGTGATGAATCGAGTACATGGTCTTGTGAGCTTCTTCCATCAGAAGATTTCTGATTCCTCCTGTCTTAGGTATCCAAATCCGATCTTGGAACACCTTCGGTCCATGATTGTTTATACCGAACACCAACGTTTTGCACAAACGTTCCTCCTTTCGGTCATTCTTCTCAGAAGCTTCCTCTTGAGCTTTCTTTATAATCTCCACAATTGTCGAGACAACTTCTATTCTCAACGCTCTTGGCCTCTTCCTTTCAAGATTGACTTTCCGACTGAGAGCATCAGCAACAACATTAGCTTTACCAGGGTGGTAAAGTATCTCACAGTCGTAGTCCTTAAGTAACTCTAGCCAGCGTCGTTGCCTCATATTCAATTCTTTCTAATTAAAGAGATATTGGAGACTCTTATGATCAGTGAAAAGTTTGCATTTCGTGCCATAGAGGTAATGCCTCCATATTTTCAGAGCGAAAACTACCACTGCCAACTCCAAATCATGAGTCGGGTAGTTCTTTTCATGCTCTTTCAATTGTCGAGACACATATGCGATCACCTTATCTCTTTGGGTCAAAACACAACCCAATCCAACCCCAGACACATTGCTATAAACAGGGAAGTCTTCAACTCCATCGGGTAGAGAAAGTATCGATGCCTCACATAGTTTCTTCTTTAGTTTCTCGAATGCTTCTTTATGCTTATCACGTCAAGCATAGGTAGCTCCTTTGTGGGTCAAAGCTGTCAATGGACTAGCGATCGAAGAAAAGCCTTGGATAAACCTTCGGTAATATCCGGCTAATCCCAAAAAGCTTCGGATTTCCGTGGGAATTTTTGGTTGTTCCCACATCATTACAACTTGAATCTTTGCTGGATCAACCATTATCCCTTCTTGGTTGACCACGTGACCCAAGAATTGGACTTCTCGAATCCAAAAATCACACTTGGAGAACTTTTCATACAGCTTCTCCTTCTTCAAAACTTCTAACACTTCTCGCAAGTGTCTGCGATGCTCCTCTTGGCTTTTCGAATAAATCAGAATGTCATCTATGAACACTATCACAAATTTATCAAGGAATGGATTACAAACCTTGTTCATTAAATCCATGAATGCTGCTGGAGCATTGGTTAGTCCAAACGACATAACCAAAAACTCGTAGTGTCCATAGCGTGTTCTGAATGCAGTCTTCTCTATATCCTGCTCTCTTACTTTCAGCTGATGATATCCTGACCTCAGGTCGATCTCTATCCTACTCTCTTACTTTCAGCTGATGATATCCTGACCTCAGGTCGATCTTTGAAAAATAACTTGAACCTTGTAGTTGATCAAACAGGTCATCAATCCTCGGCAACGGGTATCTATTCTTTATCGTTGCTTTATTCAGCTCTCTATAATCAATGCACATCCTCATACTTCCATCTTTCTTCTTTACGAATAACATCGGAGCTCACCAGGGCTATGAACTAGGTCTAATGAAACCTTTGTCCAATAACTCCTGAAGTTGCATCATCAGCTCCTTCATCTCCGTCGGTGCTAATCGATAAGGTGTTTTTGCTATTGGCGTCGTCCCTGGCAACAAGTCTATTCTAAACTCCACTTGTCTATCAGGCGGTAATCCGGGAAGATCTTCAAGAAATACTTCCGGATAATCACATACGACAGGAATACTCTGCATCACCTTTTTCTCCTTTTTAGCATCGATCACGAATGCTAGATACGACGTACATCCTTTAGGCAAACACTTTCTGGCTTTCATCAATGAAATGATTCTAGAATTTACTCTGTGTTTATCTCCATACACCATAAACGACTCTTTCCCAGGTGGGTTTACTTTGACTATCTTTTTCTTGCACAATATCTCGGCGTCATTGGCGCTAAGCCAATCCATTCCCAACACGATGTCGAAACCATTAAATTCTATAGGCAATAATTCCTCATGGAACTTCTTCCCATTCAATTCAATTAAAATGTTTTTCATACGATGACTAACAGGTACAAACTTGCCACTAGCAACTTCGACTAATAAAGCATTATCTAGTCTATCAACAGGCAAAGCTAGTTTTCTACCAAATTCATGCGATATAAAGGAGTACTTGTCTCCAGAATCAAATAAAATTTGGGCAGGCAATTTGTTTACGAGAAAGGTACCTGAAGTGACATCAGCTTCATCTTTAGCAGCTTCCAGTGTCATCTGGAATGCTATCGCCTTCGGCTTTGGCGGAATGTTGGGTCTAGCTGCCTCCTTCTTCTTCGGGAAGTCCCTCGACATGTGTCCCTCCTCACCACAACCATAACAAACTTTCTTAGTGAGGGTACATTCATTGGCATAGTGCCCTGGCTTTCCACACTTGTAGCACATGGCCACTACCTCACATTTTCCATGATGCTTCTTCTTACATTTGTCGCACCATTTCGCTTCGCCTCCTCCTCCTCTCAAACTACACTTCGAGAACTTGTTTTTCTTGTTGGACCCTGAAGTTCCATCGAACTTCCACTTTTCACCAACATCTATCCTTTCCAGACCCATTTCCTTCTGCTGGGCCTCCACATTCTTAGCTGCACGAACAACTATTTTCAGAGTAGTTGCCATCTTGACTGTCGGACCAAATTCGGCAGGCAGTCCATTAGCAAACCTCTCAATCTTGGAGAGTTCTGTTGGCACTAGGTATGGAAATAACTTCATTTTCTCAGTGAATGCAATAGCATAGTTATCTATGCTCATCCTCCCCTTCTTCAAGTTTTGGAACTCATTGTTCAGATCAATCAGATATATCTATGAACAATACTATACCCTTAAATGTTCCAAGAACTCTTCCCATGACATTTTCAGGGCTTCTCCTCGTGGCATAGTATCTGCCAACAACTTCCACCAACTCAAGACTCCAGTCTTCAGTTGTCTTACTGCAAAGAGAGTCTTCTGTTTGTTGCTACAGTCGCAACTTTCAAATACCATCTCCATTTCGGAGATCCAATCCATAATCTCAACAGGCTTCGGGCTTCCAGAAAGACTTGGCGGCTTGGTGCCAAAGAAGTTCTTGTACATTCGCCCATCCTTGTTGTTTCTCCTTTCCGGATTGTTCCTTCGTTCTCCTTGAGTCCCAACTTGACTCACCATGCGACTATTGTTCCCTTCCTCCGATTGCTCGGGAATCAATTCGGGTTCCTCAACAGGTATGATAGGTTCATCCCTATTATCATGCAACAACTGTCACATTTCACCCCTTTGTTCGGCTAACATAGCCTGAATCATGGCTTGCACCCCAGCCATCATTATTGGTTCTGGTGTTGCTGCTACAACATGTATTTGCTCAATCACTGGTGGTTGATTCCTGTTTTCATCCGCGTTTCCAACGCCACTCCTTGTTCTCACCATTTTTGATCTACACACCGAATAAGGTGAAATTAGATCCTCATTCACGATAGATATTCAAATCATCCTTATTACTCCGAAACGTTTACATGTTAGTTCTAATACCGTAGACATACGCTTATAATCCTACACACATAAGGTTTCCAGATCCGGTCGGCAACAGACCGTAGATCCGAACAATTAATATCATATATGGCAACATATAACATTTAACACATAAAAGCATTTTAGGCAACTTTCCTAAAATAAACTAGTGCTCGTGTCTATAATATATCAGACACACTTCTCACAATCTCCACTTAGCATTCTAAGTTTAAGTCTAGAAATCCTACAAATTCCTAGTTCGCTTAAATTAATGCTCTGATACCAACTGTGACATCCCCAAAATCACGGCCATAAAAGACCGATTTCATTTATGCTTTTTAAAATAATTTCAGAGTAAATCCTTTTGATTTAAAAGAGTTGCGGAATTTGTTCCCAAAACAAAATATGATAAAATAATATTTATCAAAGCATTTCATCAAGAGATGCATTTTCATTATATAATCAAAACTCGGGATGTCATGTTCCGATACAGACCATAAAGCATAAACGATAACAAGTCATTCAACAAATATATACATATACAGACTTGTAAACAAAACAACTCTATGATTCATCCATCTTATGCCCTTGCACCACTTCCTATAATACAAATAAAACTGAGTGGCTCTGGCTTGGGAGCCTGGTGAGCATATAGGGTTTTCAACCCACAATAAATAAATTATATTTAATTTCACCAACCAACAATAACCCGATTACCCATTCCCGTTATCCTCACTTTACGTCCCTAAAACAACATCTATCTCAAGGGACCTAATCTAGGATTTTCATCGGGACGGACATTACTGCTAAGGGGTTTCCTCAACAATAGATATCCTAAAGGCAACCATGAGGGGGATAGAGTAAACCGGTGAACACATCGTTCACAACACCTACAGGTTATGAACCTACTAGCGTTCCACAGGACTGTCTAGAAAGAGTCGGTGGTCGTTATCCATACTCTGCTGAATAACTAGATCAACAACAACAACATCGAGGCCTCTCATCTGTTTATCACACATCAACTATCTACCCATGTTCTACCCAACATATTGGTAGATAAAAATATATATTTTTATACATAGTTTAAAACCTGTATAGCATGTTCAATCAATATATATTCCACATAACATATGAGGCATACCCACATAACATGTATTTCATAGAAAATAAATCAGATCTATGAGATAGAAGAGAGTGAATACACATTCACACACATAACAACAAAATTATACACATAACACGTATTTCGTATAAAATACTTCATAATTATGCGTTAGAAGAAAGTAACTACACACTCACTTGATTAGAAGATGATCAGATAGCACTACGACTTGCAGAACTAGTATTCTTCGGTAGATCTGGAAGATCTTCACAAAAACCGGGCTCCTAGCGGGCAGAGCTTCGGCTCGGGAATCGCACTTCTCGGGATCTTCGGGGCTTCGAAACTTGCTTCGTGGCTCGGGATTGATACCGAGGCTTTGGGATACTTCTGGCATGCAAAACGATGCAAAACGAGAGAAAGAGAAGAGAAAATGAGCAAATGAGCTGGCTGCCCTCGCATCCCTTTTATAGGAGGCCGAGGCCTCGCAGTACGTTGGGCGTACTCCACAGAAATCGTCATTGCATGCGTCATCTGAAGAACTCGAGTGCGAGGGTCGTCATGCTTCGCTGTATGCTGGGCGTACTTCGGATAAGTCCGATGACTCCCCTTCGGATAATGTCGGATTTAATAATTAAATTTATATATTAATTATTTAATAAAATTTAAAAATTTATATCTTCTTCATACGAACTCATTTTTCGACGTTCTTTATATTCACGCGTAGGTGAGACTACGCTCTACAACTTTCGTTTAGACTCCGTCGGCTAATTTTGACTTTATTTTTATTATTTATTTTTAGTAGGCCGGGATAGGAAAACTTCGTTATAAATTCATAACTTCTTTATCCGACATCCATTCTCACCTATCTTTTTATCGCTTCGATACCACTAATGAGATCTTCGATTCTCGTTTAGATTGTTTCGGCTAAAAACCGCTCGATCTCAAATCGAGTATTCGGGCTGCATACTGCTAAGTCGAAACTTCAGAAAATCATAACTTCCTCATACGAAGTCAGATTTGGGCGTTCTATATATATTCGGAAACCTCGTTTCGGCCATTACAACTTTATGTAAAGATATGGAGTTTATTTTACACTTAATTTTTCACGCTTATTTTTATTCTTAATTAATCAAATCACATAATTAAGCAATTAAGCACAAAACACACAATACTCAAATAATACACTTCTCTTATTTCAAAACGGGTTACAAAGGTTAACCTAGACTATTATATCAACATTAATGACAAGCCTAGAAACACAAGCGTTACATTTACCATATTTTCAATAGCCTCACTTTCATTAAACAGTTTTTCCATTAAAAGATTCAATCGTACAATTTCTCTCTGAGCTAAATCTCTTTGATTCAAGGCTATTTCTAATTGGGTTTCACTTAACATTCTAGCATCTTTCTCTAACTCTAGATCCCTTTCTAACATTGCCATCTTAAGTCTCTTGTTATCCAGTCTTCCTCTCACATGGAACATCTCTTGGGACACAATGTTCTTCTCATCTAGGGCTTTGTTATAGTCTGTAAGGACGGAAACACAAGTGTCATTAAGATCATCTATGTATGGTTGACAGTCATGCATGTTATAATTTAAAGTTTGGATCATGAGTTTTACCTGTTCAACGATGCTTAGAGTCCCATCTTTCGCCATGTAGCAGTAGTTTTTGTTCAACATTGCTGACCCATCATCATCCGCAGTGGCCAGCATGCAGATTTTCCCTTTTCCCTTAACACTGCTGATGGTCTTTTCTTCATCTCCCGATGACCAAACTTGGTGGTCTCTCTTAACTTGAGCAACATATGCCCTTGCCTTTTCTTTTTCTTCTAACTCTTGAGCCATTCTAAGATAGAACGCTCTGTTCTTGACTACATTGGCCTTATAGTCTTTGGCGAAGTGATTTTCTTTGTTGCATTTGTGACAAATCACAACATCAGTCTTGTCTACGGATTGAGTACCAGAGTCATTGTTCTGAGGAGACTGCGGTACCTCCTTTGGTTGATTGTTCTGAGAGACTTTAGGATACCAAGAGTTGTTGTTCTGAGGACCGAAGTTACAGTTGAATGGAGGTTTGTTGAATTGTTGATTCTTGCGGAAAGAGGAAGGTGGTATGCGGTTGAACTTTTGGCTAACTAGAGCAATAGCCTTCTGAAACTCTTCTTCATCATCATACTCTGAATCCGCTTCGTATGACTGCGGTGGAGTGTCATACGATGAAGAGCAAGTGGTCCTCCGAAGTCAGCACAGTCTGTGAGTACAGTGGATTCTTGTGCTTGAAGTTCTCCATAGAGTTTGTAGAGTGATAAAGAGTGAATCTTCCTGTCACCTTGGACTATCATTTTGGCAGTAGTCCAGTGTCGTCCTAAGCCATTAAGGAGCTGAAGATTGGTTTCATGGTTGCTGCGGACGGTACCAGCATTTGATAATTTTGTGACTATCAGGTTGAATCTCTTGAAGGAGTCTTCCAAACTTTCACCAGCATAAGCTTTGAAGTTGTTGAAGTCGTTGAGTGCGGTAGTGAGCTTCTTATCTTGTGCTTGTTCTGAGCCTTCGTACAGATTTTTGAGTACATCCCAGATCTCTTTTGCTGACTTGCAGTTTATGATAATATCAAAGTTGTCAGGAGCGACGCCACAAGAAATTTCATAAAAAGCAACAGAATCATTTTCCATTTTATCGAGATCATCCTTGGTAGGACGGCTCATAGTTGGTTGACCTCCTCCTAGTCTGGTTGCAGCACCGTCAGTTTGAACTGGTGTGAGAATTGGAACATGTGGTCCTTTTTCTACAGATCGCCATACATCTCTACCCAGTCTTCTTAAGTACATCTCCATTCTTTGTGACCAGTGATGATATTCATTTGCTACCAGTATTGGGGCTCGGTTAGAACCACCAACACTATTGGAGACATTCAGAGATAACGATTGTGCCATTTTTTTTTGTTTGTTTGTTTTTTTAGAAGGCTTAATGAAAAATCAGAGTTTCGATATTCAAAAAGAAACCACTTTGGCTCTGATACCAATTGTTGAGAGAAAAACTTGGAGACACACTTGAACAAACGTTAGTACAAGTATATTGCGGAATAGAGTTAATCTCAAAGGATCAAAAGTTCAACAATAATATAGTTAGATAGTTAGTTGCAGAAAGTAAAGAAATGTAAATGACAACAATTGTTATATTAAGAATACACTTAAACTAATTCATAACAAGGAATGCATTCACTCCAAGTTAGTAAGTGAGATCAAGTTTAGTGATTAAGTCTAAAAGACTTGCTCCGAAGAGAGGTTATGTTCCAGTAGCCGTTTGAGTGTGAAGAGTAATATGACAGAGAAATGAAGAAGATAAGAGAGATGATTGAAGAAGAAATCTTGTGTATTAAGAAGTTCACAAGTTGAGTAGTAAGAAGTTTTTTTTGTTACAAGAGAATGAGTCTATTTATAGAAACTCTGAAATAAGCTAAGACTCTATAAGCAGCCGTGCAAGGCATGCTGGACAATAGAGTACATTACATAGAATAAGTAAAAGAAAAAACTAAGACTGCGGAAGCTGAAGACTTTGATGACTCCGGATGCTGAGATGGTTGCTGATGGAGAATGGTTGCGGTTACAGTTTGTAGAAATTGACTCCGGGTGCTTGATTGGCTGCGGTAGCTGAACCGTTGCGGTAGTTGAGTTCAAGAGGGTCACTTTTATGATTCAACAATGTCCAACTTTCCTTTACTCTGCCATTGATGCATTTTTGGATCCATATTCTTGCTCTTAGGCCTAATCATACATACATACAAGTTCTTAATGCTTATCTAAGCCTATTAAGAGCTTTTGACTTTTAAAGTCAACATAACCACTTAATGAATTAATTTTCTATCTTTTCATTCTCTAACTCCTAATCTCAATTAGTTAATGAATTAAGCATCCCATACTACCCAATTCATTTCAATATACTCTAATGCATCAATTCTTAATCACATTAGTTAGGGTTTCAAACCCTAACTTCACGTGCGTAACCACGATGTGGCAACCTTTTGACATGAGGTCATTGGTTGTATAAACGCTTGCCACACTGTGGTACTGTTTCTCCATTGTATCCTATATTGGCCACTGCATTACGGGGGAGAAGTACTTGTCTTTTTTCTATTATGAAAAAGACTATATTTGAACACATTTCACCGTTCGTTATGCTATAGCTATACATTTACCGCGCCGTGGTTCCGCTTAACAGTAGCCCTTGGTTTTTTCCATCCAACCTTGGGACATTTTGTCCAAACTTCTATCCTTCATATCTTCTTTGTTTCTTACCCGTTTTCGATGTTCTTTATATCCACATGAATGAACATACCATACGCATATATTGACTCACTTCTTATTGATTTTATATGTGTCACATCCCCATTTTCATGGCCAGAAAAGACCAATTTAATTATATTTAATTTATTTTAGAGTATCCTTTTAAACAATTATAATGTGGAATTTGTTCCCAATAATGTGATAATATTATTACCAAGCATTTTCGAAGAAATGCTTTTCATTTATAACTTCGGGATGCCATCTTGAATACAGAAACATAAGCATAAAAAAATATTGCAGGCCTTACAACATCGTATTATACTATAGCCTACAAACTCCTTAAATCAATCAACCTCGGGCCTTCGTATCGCTACCTGTGATAAAAAGAAACTGACCGGGTCAGGCTTGGCGGTCTGGTGAGCACATAGGGTTTTCAACCCATACTAATTAAGTTCTTTTAATTACATAACTAACATCATATAATTTACCGAATTACCCATTCCGGTTATTCTCACATATTGATCCTAAAATATTGATCTCAAGGGACCTATCCTAAGAATCATCATCATCAACGGGTAGACAATATTGCTACAAGGATTCCTTTAGCAAGATGTGTCCATAAGGCAACCATAGGGCCGACCTTGGTGCCTTCAATCCGCAAGTACAATGAGGAAAACTCACCTCAATCCGATGATCCTCAAATGATTTCTTGGACAGCGAGACTGGATAACCTCACACCAACTAACAATAAATACTGTCTTAATCAATGATTAACCAGATAACCCAAAATATGAGGCTCACTCCAAAAACTAACTTCCTAAAGGGTAAAAGACCATTTTACCCTTTTCTTACTTGTTGCATAACCAAGGCCCAGCCCAACATACATAGAAAGCCCAAAACCCAAAATGGCAATCCAAAGCCCAAAACAAAAGCAGCAAAAGCCCAATACGGCCCAACTTCCTAATTGGGCCAAAAATTCTCAAGGGACTAAGACCAAGAAAGTCCTAGTCCTAACCCTGGCCCAAATAGAAAAGCACAATGGCCGAAAATCAAAAAGGCCCAATAATGTTGAATTTGGTAGTATGCACCTCGTACTCAAGATGTACGACCTACGTACTCAAGATGTACGCCTCGTGTACATGGCCTCAAAAGCGCAGAGTACAAGTCATTTATGCACAAACTGAACATTACTCTAAGCGTACACTTACGTACGCCCAACATACTCCTTGGGCTCCAAAAAGCCCTTAATTGGTTAAGACAAAGTGCCAAACTCTCAGATCTGATTCTATAAGACTACTTATCACGTAATGTTGGCAACTTTACGTGCTTGCATTGCAAAAGGGACTCAAAAGTTAAATAAGGACTTAACAAAGTTATTAATGCTTGTATAGACCAAAATACACTATAAAGCTTGCATTTTTATGAACTTAGTGACTGAATGGAGCTAAGATCTAGCACCCATTACTTCTGGAGTAGATCAAAGACCCATCCTCTCCAAAAGCCTCAAGCAATCCCACACTTCTCCAAGAAGCTTCTTCTTCTTCTTCTTCTTCTTCTTCTTTTAACACCAAAATCATGAAACAACACCCAAAAACTCAAAAACCACTCAAATGGGGGCTATGGTTTCGTTTCTAGGGTTTAAAGGGATGATGGATGAAGATATTAGGGTTAGATGAACAGATAAGGAGTTTAAATAGGGTCCAAGACCCTAAAATAAGTTGTATGACTGACTGGAGTACACTCAACATACTTCTTGTACACCATGCGTACTCCAAGGGATAATTTCAACCATTTGGCTTAGTATGCCTAGCGTACGCCAATGTACACCCCGCATACTGACCCTCCTACTAGTACGGCATGCGTACACTCGTGTACGCCCTGCGTACCTGGTGAAACCATAATTTCACCAATCTTCCAAAGGCCATAACTTCTTCATCATAATTTCATTTCTGATGATCCCTCTATCCACGAAAAGTTAACGATAAGCTCTACACTCCTATAAACTCATAACAGCCTTAAGACCTTTCGAACAAAACCCAATTTCCATAAAAGCCCAAACTGACACTTTACCGAAACACCCATAGGTTCCAAAATATAAACCGAACACCTAGATTACCTTAATTACATTACTCGCACACAAATGGGTCTAGATATCACCTTTATAAAGGCCTTAAGCCTTATGAGGATCGATCTTCGAGCCACAACCTCGAATTAGGAATCAATTCGGTGTAGAGCGTTAGATCAATGAACATATACTTCACTCACATCTACAGGTTGCGAGCCTTCCAACGTTTCCACTGGACTATCAAGAATAGTCTATGGTCATTATCTATACTCTGCTAGATGACTAGTTCATCAATAGTCAAGTCCTCTCATCATCATCTCATCATTTTAATCACCCATTACTACCCTACATATTTTATATAATTATATAAGAAAATACATATATGATTAACCAAGTAAAATAATATAATTGATGTAACACAGATGTAAAGTAATTCAAATAATAGGCATACACAATATTTAATCATTTAAAAACTTTATATCTATGTGTAATTTGAAAGTAACTATGCACTCACTTGATAAAGTGATGAATTGGAAATCGGACAAGGCTTCGATTCAATACCTGGCTTTTCCTTTGATATGACCTAGGTTCAGTTATCACTAAGTCTTATTTTATTTCTTATGACAAATGGTAGTCTAGATTCCTCAATAATTTCAATGTTTATATCAAGATCTATCAAGTAAGGAACAACCATGTAGGATCATATCGGAGGTAGTGTAACAATTGGTAAAAATAGGAACGATCGTACGATGCTATGTTTTGATTATTAAGCAATATGAGTATTTTATCAAGAATGGTTGAAGGAATTTAACCTCTTTTATTTAAATAAGTTCTTGTGAAATATATAACAAGTAACTAATGATAAATTTTGTTATGATGTATGACTACGAACCATCAGCGGTTTTTGAAAATTAGCATATAACATCATTTGAATGCAACAAACTTAATTTATGTATCAACATGTATCTAGTTGATAATTAAGTTCGGTTATATGTAAAAGTGTGCTTAATGGTTGTGGAGGATCTAAATTTGACAAATATACAAACCAAAGTGACAAAACGTGTATAACAATATGGTTAACCGGTTAAATGTCACGAAATTATACATTGGTCAATAATTTTTATATTTAAATAAATTAAAATATAAAATGAATTATTATAAGGTATAATTAGAATGTATTTAAGTGTTTTTCAATAAAAAGAATAAAACCTAAACATTAATGTTCAAATACACAAAAACTACATTGTTATTTTATACTAAGTATACATGTATGTATTTGTATATATGTATTATTATCTAGTGAATGACTAGTTATGGGTCATGACTTAAAGTGATTTCCTGTAAGTTTTATGATGTCTAAATCAATTAAGATAAGAGAATTGGTGGAGATAAGTGCCAACTTAACTAATAAGTGCTTAATCACTTAAGACATTTTACTAAGAATGCTTTTTAATCCCTCTTCTAGTTTTTGAGATTAATACATTCCCTCACCTTAACTAGAACTTCTAAATAACTAAATAACTAGTAGTTAGTTAGTTAACTAACCCAATCTCTAAACAACCACCCAAGCAAGTGGCTAGACAAGATCACATCACTTAAACTCACATCCCATCACTAGCTAGTCTAGGTTTTGTCCCCTTATCCTCTTCCACCCTTTCCTCATTCATAATAACGAAATTTCCTCATCATTTTACCCTAAATTCACCAGCCAATACTCCAGGGAATTACTCTCAACCTTCATCTCATTTTCAGCCACAAGAACCTCCTTCCAAAGCCATCAAAACCGTGAACTAAAGGGCTGCTATCCCTTTTGTGTTTCAGCCACAATTTCACTCATCTACACCTTCCTTTTGCTTGATATTTTTACCACCAAATACCCCTGGAATTTAGTTGTTATGCTACTCAAAATTATAGATTCAATACAGTGAGTAAACTACCCTTTTTCTTACTCTTTTGCTGTGAAGTTTTCGTGACAGCAACATAGCCAAAACAGTGGCTGTTTTGGAGCATCAAACCAACACCCAAAAGTTCTTCATCTTCAAGCTTCCATTCTTCAAGTATTCACATAAGGTGAGTTCATACCCCTACATTTTCATGTTTTCTTCAAGTTTTAAGGGGGGGAATACAAGTTAGAACACTAAACATAACTTAAATTTAAATGACAACTTTCTACAGAAAAGTTGAGTCCTTTTCACGGACTTTTTGACCATCTTAAACTTAATATCTTTCAAAAATGTACTATATTCAAATAGCTCAAGTTTATACCTTTCTAAGGACTACTCGCACGCATTCATACGATTTTTCTACAATTTATGGCGATTTTTAGAAAACTGTCTGTCATTTCAGAAGTGATTTCGGACCAGTCTGTGAAGATGTTCATTTCCACACTAGTTTGAGACCACTAAAAATCATAATAAAAATTAGGAACAAAGTAGACTCATTTTATAAACTCTCAGAGGTGACAGATTCAGTTTTTGACTTACGAAGATTTTTCTATGAGTTTTCTAAAAACAGGGACAGTAAAGGGTAAAACTGTCAAAAGTGGTTTATAGATTTATTAACACCTTCTAACATTTTTGAGCAATGTTTATACATTAAGGAAGTTAAAACACAATCATTTAAATATGTTTAATTACCATTTTTACAAAAGTGATAAGTACAAAAAGGTCTTTAGTATCAAACTTAAAGATTATTTCATGCAAAGTTTCTAATAAAAACGTAAGAATATAAACAACAATTACGAGACATACCAAATCATCTTTTAAAATTTATACATATATATAACCATTTACATATATGTGTTTTGTTTACAAACTTGTCTTCTACACCGAAAATATACATATATAGTTTACGAAACTCTACTCCATTTGTATCCTGTTGAGCAAATGGTAAAATATTGTCAAATGCATATCTAAAGATTTCACGTCGTTTTTCATAGCTATCCCAGTCCTAGGGGATGATCATTTATACAAACATTTTCAACACAAAAACACGTAAACTTGTTGAAAAAATTTAGTGAGTTTTGTCTTCTCGGTACCTTATAAAGTACACACGAAAGTCCTGTTAAATATAAAACAGAGTCTCTTGTAGGGAAAGCGTGATAGTTGTGTATAGATCTATACTGGGACCGACAATCCCACACCTTAGCTGCTTGCAACAGCTAAACCGGCAGGTCTGAGGGTGACAAATGTCATAACAAAATCGACACCTGAAGAACGTTGTGAACAAGGCAGCCTGGGTCAATCAAGCATGGTTATAAGATAAACTTTAAAACTCACATAAAACAACGACATTTTTAGTTTACGCAAAGACAGTCTTCAAACAGGTTTATATACAAACAAAACTGCATAACATCATTTTAAGTAGGAAAATTACTTATACACTTTGGTCTTGGTTCATTTAAGGGCACATTTCATTTTAGGGAAAATATAGGATTTTCCAGATAACTTGTATTCTCACCAACTTAAATGTTGATACTCTCTTTTCAAATAACTTGTATTCTCAGGAAATCAGTAAATCAGGTAACAACTGGCATTGAGGATGGGACGCTTAGGCGTCTAAACAAATCTTTTGACAACATATTGTAATTGATATTTTGAAACATGTAATACGTACAAATGATGTAACTTTTTTAGTTATATATATGTTGGTTGTGTTTGCCTTGAACATTTATACTCAACTATTATGATACACTACATGATAGTCACCCGCCCCTAGACGTTTCCGCCATCTTGGTTTGCGGGTGTGACAGGTAGGGTCCGTCTGGTATACAAAGTATATTGTTTGGAAATCTCACTTCAAACATAGCGCTAAATCCAACCTAGACATCATCTCCTTAAGTAGATCAATCAGTAATATGATGTTGGATTTATTCATAAATCTTATTTATAAATTCATAACAACGACTATGAATTTTAATATAAATTACGCTAAAGTAAAATAGAGTGTAATTTAACTTACAGAGATTCCCTAGACAAAAGTCTAGAAATTTCACTAGAAGAGCTTTTACTCGATGGCTACTACTTATGGGGCACTCAAGGGTCACAGGGCTCCGCCGGTATATTAGAAACTAAGGTAAAATGGCAATAAGTCAGAGAATATCGAGAGGGAAGGCGTGTAGGGGTGAGATACGAAAATCTTACATAGAGGAGAGTATATATAGCTAAAAAATGCATTGTGTGTTGTGCACTATGTCGGGGGTGGTGACGTGGCGTTCATCTAGTAGTGACATGTGTCACAATCTCGTGAATTGTCAGATGCACATCGTTCCTCTTGTCTGTGTGTGTGAGACTGCAACTAGATTTTTATAAAATCTTAGAAAACTCATATCTTCACCATACAAGTTCCGTTTTCAATGTGGTTTATATCCACGCGTAGCTATCGACATGATCTGCAACTTTCATTTAGACTCCATTGGCTAATTTTGATTTATTTTTAAAGTTATATTTTTAATAGGCTTAGACTGTTAATGTCCGTTAAAAATTCATAACTTTCTTTTCGACGCCCGTTGTTGACTATCTTTTTGTCAACGAACTCCTATTAACGAGATCTTCAATTCCCATTTAGATTGTTTTGGCTAAAAATCAACAAATCTAAAATTTGATTTATGTGCTAACACAGTTACACTAAAATATTAGAAAAATCTTAACTTCCTCTCATGAAGTCTGATTTAGACGTTCTTTATATGCACACTCTCGGGTTTATGGTTACTACAACTTTTGTTTAGATAATAGAGGCTAATAAGAGATTCGCCTCTAATTCAATATTTACGACACTCGATGTCGTATCGTGTTGAACGTAAACCTTCAACGAATCATGACTTCTTCGATACACGTCGGATTGGAGCATTCCTTATATCTTTGGGATTCTCATCACGACTACTTTCTCCTTCATCAAGGATATTCATCCTAATTATTACTCTATTTTAGAGATGTATTTTATTCATATTTTATTACATCAATTTAAGCACGTATACTACATATAATTATATATAAATCACATAATACTCAAATAATTATCTTTATTTATTTTTAGAAAGGGTTACAATCGTTGAATATTACAATTACATCATTTTATTAATGTCTAGCGAGAAATGTGGGCGTTACAGTTATCTCCTCCTTAGGATGATTTCTTCCATCATGAATCAACAAATAGATGTGGATAACGATTTATTGTGTCGCCCACTGTCTCCAAGGTGAGGTTTGGCACATTCTTGTGCTTCCATCGCACTATTACTAATTAAACCATCTTACGTCTTAACTTCTCTATCTTACAGTCAACAATCTCTTCAGGCTCTTCAATTACCCTCTTATTCTCATCGATCCTTAACTCCGTAAGCAGAATTATATCAGGATCTTATCCTGAGAACTTCCTCAAATAACACACATGAAAAGTGTTATGAATACCCTCCAGTTCTTTTAGCAATTCCAGCTCGTAAGCTTGGTATCCAATTCTCTGAAGAACTTTAAACGGTCTAATGAATCTTGGATCCAGCTTTCCTCATTTTCTAAATTTAATAAGTTCCTTCTGTGGAAGGACTTTGAGCAACACCAAATCTCTAACTTTGAAAGTCATTGGTCGTCACTTCTTATCAGCTTAGCTCTTTTGATGATTTTGTGCTGCTAGCATCCTTTCCCTAATCACTTTCGGTTTCTTAGTAGTTTGATATACTATCTCTAGTCCCACAAACTGGTTCTCTCTAGCTTCAAGCCAACAGGACAATGTACGATATATTTCACCATACAATGCATGCTAAGGTGCCATGTTAATGCTTGAATGATTAACTATTATTGTTGGAAAATTTTACCAACGGTAGATGCTCGTTCCAATTACCAGGAAATTCCAGAGTACAAGCTCTCAACATATCTTCTAGTTTTTGAATTATCCTTTTACTTGGAACATCAGTTTGTGAGTGTTAGGCTGTACCCAAACACACGTTTGTACCCATCTCTTCATGTAAGCTCTTCTAAAATCTAGAAGTAAAACGACTGTCATGGTCTGACACAATTGTCAAGGGAACACCGTGAAGTTTTACTATCTCTTTCACATAGACATTTGCTAGCTTATCCATAGAACATCTCTCATTGGACACTATGAAATGTGCGCTCGTTGTGAATCAATCACGATTACCCAGATCATGTGACAACCCGGAATTTCTATCTTGTACATCCATGCAATTCAATCAAAGTCAGACTCGTTTCTGCCATCTTTTAGCATTGTTTAGAGTCTGTTTGAGTGTTCTAAGCCTAGTACATTCAAGGTTTGGGTTTAGGGATGAATTATCTTAAGTTCATCAAGTTGCATTCAAGCCAAAAACTCCTTCAAGAGGAGTGTACGGCCGTACACATGATTGTACAGCCGTAAACCCAATGTAGTCATGAACTCATGCCCATATATGATTCATTCCTTCTTTTTCCTTCACTTGTCACACTTCCAAGTCAAGAAAGTCAATTCTCTCTCAACTATCATCAAGCATTTCATCTTGATATTCAACAATGTAAGCATTTCTTCCATTGATTAGTTGATACAATGCCTTATCTAGTGAAGATCCATGATTTCATCCATGAAATTATCTCTTTTGGTTAGATCTTCAAGTCTTCATCATTTTCACCAAGAACACCTACTAGTTCTTGGGCCGTGAACTCCATAGGAACCCTCAAAAATGTGAGTATCTCTTCTATCTTCTAGTTAAGCTTGAGAAACACTTGATTCCTAGCCTTGAATCATCATCTAGTGCAAGAACTTCAAGGGTGTACGGCCGTACACCCTTCTTATGGTCGAAAACCCTTGTTTAGTGCATGTTTTGGCCTCAAACTCATCTTATGTCCCAAATAGGATCTAGAACACATAATGGATGCTAGATAGGGTCGTAAAACACCTCCTTTGCATGTTCTTCCACCAGTGTACAATCGTACACTCCATGACCGTACACCTAATGGTCGTACACCACATTGGTCATACACGTCTTGGCCATACACACCCTAGTGTGGCTGTAAACACCTTTGATGCAATCATATGTGATTGTAACACTTTAATCTAAGTATTTCCTAGTCCCTAAGGTGGTTCCCTTGCATAATTAGTTATATAAACACTAATTATATACATATATGTGTCATTATATGCTTAATAGGATCCGTTTGTGCTCAAGCTTCACTTGACACTCAACTTCCTATATCGATCTTACATTCGTATCACTCACTACAGGTGAGTTCATACCCCTTAACTTATCTTTTAAATGATTTTAAATGCTTTTATGGGGGGGATACAAGTAGAAGCATTATACTTAATATATCAATCACATATGATTAATAACTATCAAACAAGTGGATTTCTTATACTTCAAACTATTTTATCAAGCAAACTATTTCAAAATATTTTATAAATTGACAACAAGTCATCGATAGCCATTCAAATGGTTAAAACTCTTTTATATGCTAAACTCCTTATTAAACTCTTTTAAACTAATATATTGTCAAAATCATGTCTATATAGATATAGTTATATAAATAAGGTTGAAAGGGCTTAGGACTGATAACTCACTTTATTTGATGTTCCTTGTTTGGTTGTGGACTTAGGGTATCCAGTTGTTTGTCCAAGTGTCATTTGAATCTTAAATATATATTATGTATATGTATATAGATATAAAAGTTCTTACATCAGTTCAACACCTTTGGGTAGCAAAGGTATACAAACATGCTTAGTCATTCAAACAACATTACTAGTAAACTATAATAGGTATAGTTTAGGGAATTACTACTCACTATTTCTTGTACAATGAAACATACAAGAGTCATTTCATTCAAGAGTCAATACAAACATACTATAATGAGAAACAGAAAGAACATACTATGATGAGAAACTAAGAGAACATACACTACACATTACAGAGAGAACATAATATACACTAGAATAGAGAGAACACACAATACACTAGAACATACTATACAAACACAAAATACTATAACATTAATGTGAGCCACTACTTCATGGCATGGCAATTTACTATTGTGTCACGTTTTGCAACCAGAATCTCCTGGAGAGAGAGCGTGAATTTGTTTATAGATCTATATGGGATTGACCATCCTACACCTTGCTGCTAGCTACAATGGGACCTTCAAGTCTACGGGTGATGAATGTCATATCATTTCAACGTCTTTAATCGTCGTGTTATACTAGTCAATCAAGTATGGATACAACCTCATCAAATTTTACCTTAATTAAAAACTGGTTTAAGGTAGTTCGTACATTGGTAGTTACTTATATACAATACTACAGTACATCTTTATTTTTTCATTGCATTCACATTGTGATCTTCTCACATAAATAGTAATGTAAACTATATTTTGGTAATGATAGTAATACTTGGGAAAAACTTTCACTTTTACAAAAGAACAAATATACAGAACAGTCGGGTCTTGGTAGAAGACTACATTTCATAGTAAAGTAGGAAATATAGGATTTTCTAGAAGATACAACATTTACAAACACTTTCATACAAAACAACGACACTACAATACTTATGAACTCACCAGCTTTAATTTCGATCTACTCTTTCAAAATAACTTGTAATCTTAGGTCACCAGTAGACAGGTACTCTAGACCAGGTTTGGAGAAGACGGAGCTCATACAAGACTCGTCTTTTATTTTGATTCATATTTTGGTGTCTTACAAACTATACACAGAACACACTTGTATTAAATTAAACTATTAATGCAATGGATGATGTTGTTGCTTGTTTACTATTATGCATTGATATGATATTATACATGATGTCCTCCGCCCCGAACGTTTCCGTCGTTCCGGTTTTAGGGTGTGACAAATCATGTTGTGACCACTCATAGTCCTGGGTAGCTTGGTCACAAAATCCATGGTCATGTCTTCCGATTTACCTATAGGTACTGGTAAAGGATACAAATTCCCATATGGTTTCTAATGTTGCGCCTTACCTCTCGTGCAAGTCACACACTCAGCCACATAATTTGCAATGTCAAACTTCATCGCCGGCCACCAGTAATAAGGATTCAAATCCATATACATGGTCATGTAAGCTTCCTCCATGAGAATCTCTCATTCCACTCATCTAGGTTACCCAAATCTTATCTTGGAATACCTTTAATCCTTGACTATTGGTACCAAACACTAATGTTTTACCCAAAAGTTCTTATTTTTTATTATCTCCATCCATAGCTTCCTCATGAGCATTCTTGATACTTTCCACAATTGTTGAGACAATTTTAATTCTTAACGCTCTTGGGATTTTCCTCTCTAGGTTTATTTTTCTACTTAAAGTATCTGCTACGACATTCGTTTTGCGAGGGTGGTAAATTATCTCACAGTCATAGTCCTTAAGTAATTCTAGCCAGCATCTTTGTCTCATGTTCAACTCCTTCTGATTAAAGAAATATTGGAGACTCTTATGATCGGTGAACAGTTTACACTTAGTTCCATAAAGATAATGTCTCCATATCTTTAGCGCAAAAACTACTGCTACCAACTCCAAATCATGAGTAAGGTAGTTCTACTCATGATCTTTCAGTTTTCTGGATGCATATGCTATCACTTTATCTCTCTGGGTTAGAACACAACCTAACCCAACTCCAAATGCATCACTATAAACTGCGAAGTCTTCAACTCCATCGAGAAAAGAAAGTATTGGTGCTTCATACAAGTGCTTCGTTAGCTTCTCAAAAGCTTCCTCATGCTTCTCACTCTAGATATAGGTAGCTCCTTTATGGGTCAATGTTGTCAATGAAGTAGCAATTGAACAAAAGTATTATATAAACCTTCTATAATATCCAGTTAATGCCAGATGGCTACGAATCTCAGTGGGACTTTTTGTTCGTTCCCACTTCATCACTACTTTGATCTTCACTGGGTCAACCATTATTACTTCTTAGTTGACCACATGATCCAAGAATTGCACCTCTTGGATCCAAAAGTCACATTTACAGAACTTTGCATACAACTTTCTCCTTTTTAGAACTTCCAATACTTCTCACAAGTTCTTATAACGCTCGTGCTGACTGTTCGAGTATACGAAAATGTCGTCTATGAACACTATTATAGATTTGTCTAGGAAATGTTTACCGACCCTTTTCATTAAATCCATAAATGTTGCTGGAGAATTGGTTAGTCCGAACGACATTAGAAAAAACTCTTAGTGCCCATATCTCGTTACAAATGTAGTCTTCTCAATATCTTTCTCTCTCACCTTCAGCTGATGATATCCTGACCTAAGATCGATCTTCGAGAAACAGCTCGCACCCTGCAGCTGATCCAACAGATCATCAATCCTTGGCAAAGGGTACTTTTTCTTTATCGTTGCCTTGTTCAACTCTTTATAATCTACGCACATCCTCATGCTTCCATCCTTCTTCTTCATGAATAACATCAAAGCTCCCCAGGGTGCTGACTACCCATCGGTCCTAACAACCGATCCTCGGGGACTATTTCACCCCCTACTGCTACTATCACATATATCATAACATAACATATTATCAGACATATCTGGGGTGTCCGATCTACCCTTCGTCCCTAACAACCGGGCTTGGGGACTATTCCCCTCCTACTACCACTATCACATATAACATATCATGCCAACATATAAACATATCATCACATACTGTCAGACATATCTGGGGTGTCTGACCTACCCTTCGGTCCTAACAGCCGAACTCTACTACTATCACATATACATATCATGCTAGCATAGAAACATATCAGGTAGTAGCAAACCTAGATGATATCACAAAGACAATCATTTAACGTATAACTCCTACTGGTGGGCCGGCATTGTGGCCGTAGACCCACCACTACTGGAAGGTAACTCACCTCAAAGTAGTTGTTGATCTGTGTGGGAATTGACTGTCTTCTGCTGCTGCTGTCCCGGAAGTCCTCCGGCTAAAATCCCCACAAAACATCTAGTCAAATATTGCTAATCGACCTCAGGGTAAAATGACCATTTACCCCTGACCGAGCCAAGAGTCAAAGTTAAAGTCAACTTCCAGTTGACCCGACTCACCGAGTTGGCCTGCCAACTCGCCGAGTCCCTATCCCTTTGTCTGACCATAACCCTGTCTCTACTCATCGAGTTAGGCGTTGACTCGACAAGTTTTCCTTTTAATCCAAGGTCCAATAGTCCTTCATCCTACTCGCCGAGTTGTATGAACAACTCGTTGAGTTCATCTTCATCCGAAGAACATGTTGTGCTTAGACTCGTCGAGTTGTATGAACAACTCGCCGAGTCTGTTCTTGAGGTAAGAAGATTGCCTTGGACTCGCCGAGTCAGGGCATTGACTCGCCGAGTTCCTTCATGGGTGAGTCTGGCTTCCGACTCATGGAGTCACACCCCATGACTCACTACTCCACTCCGCAAACACAAAAGGGAAAACTCGGGGACTCGCGACTCGACTCACCGAGTCCGATGAAGGACTCGCCGATTCTATCGCATGCAAACACTAAATATTCGATTTTGCTTGAATCCAGCTCATGTCATACATAGATCTAGGTTTCTAGGGCCTGGTTAACGCGTAAAGTTTCCAACTTTACGTGTAAATAAACACCAATGAAGGTTTTAGGGCTCAAAATGCACTAAAAGAGTATATCTAGGGCTCGCATGCAATATGGCTCCATAAAGGCAGTATATCTGAGCTCCTGGAGCTCAATCATGCCTAGATCTAAAGGTTAATCAACTTATTACAGATCTTAAATCATACCTAAGCTTGGAAATGGCTCAAGAAGGACTCTAATGGAGCTATAAGGGACTATAAGGATGGAAACAGAGGGAAACTAGGTTATACCTCAAGGAAATCACTGAGATAACACAAGGATGTCTGGCCTCCTTCTTCTCTTCTTGATCTACTCTTCTTTCTTCTCAAAATCTTTAAGAAACACACCAAAGCACTTCAATCTCACAAGGAATAAGGGTTTGAACAATGTTGGGAGCTCTGAGGGTGAAGGGAGTGAGGTTGGGGCGCATAAGGTTGGTTTAAATTGTGAAAAACCGAAATTTATTTCGTCATTTTAACCCCTTTTTCCGTTAATAAGCCTCGTTTTATTTAACTGTCTGTTAACTTTTGGACTGGTTAATTAATTTGGGACTTTTTAAATGACTTAGTAAAGGTTGAAACAAATTAGAAACACCCTCATTAATCCCTTGGAAAATTTTAGTTTCAACCAAGTCAAAATACGACCACTAAATCAGGTGCGACCAAAAGCCCCGTTTAACGGCAGTATCGGGTAGATTTCCACTGAGCCTCAACTCAAGCCCCTATATAAGGGGTAGTGGACTTCATTTCCACCCTTTTCACTCTCTCTCTACAACTTATTTTCGAGCCAAAAAAACACCCGTTTCGAGCCCCAAACGAGTAAGCAATCTACCCTAACTTGTTGTATCGCTTAGCTAACATCAAAATTCGTGTTTGAGACATCAAATAGGAGCAAATTCATGTGTTTACGGCCCAAGAACACTCTTGGATCGTGAACACCCTTAAATGGGGTTTTTAAGCCCCAAAACCCCTCAAAACTACCCCTAAGGCTTAGATATGGCTAAATGACTTATGGAAACGGACTTAGAACACATTGAACTTAAATTTTGGGGAGTAAACTTGAGTTTACTGCCCAAGAACATGCTTGGGCCGTAAACTCCTCTTCATGGGGAGTAAACTCAAGTTCGAGTGTTAGAAATGCCCTCAAACACCTCCTATGGCCTTGGAAAATATCTAGAAGCATCCCTCGTTGAAGTAAAGGATTTAAACTTCAATTAATCCAAGGAAATAGGAGTTTACGACCATAAAACCCCCTAGGAAAGGTCCATGGGCCGTAAACTCCTAAAAGGTGCCCAAATGATGCCCTAAACTCCCCATTTGACTTGGAAAAATGCATAGGATTTTATTCTCTATCATTTAAGCCCTTAAAACACCAAAAGAATATGTACATAGGAGCTTACGGCCGTAAACTCCTTGTTTAGGGCCGTAAACTCCTTAGTTGGTCCATTTGATGTCTTAAATCCATTCATACACTTTATATTTGGACCTAGCAAAATTCCACAAGTGATATAAGACATTTTGGCACCCTAGAACACCCTCACCATGAGTTTACGGCCATAAACTCATGGGGAGTTAGTCCCAGGGTCGTGAACTCTATAAAGAGTTTACTCTTGAAGAGTAAACTCCCTATCTAAGCCATTCACACCCTTAAATGTTATCCGGGACACTCCAAGCACTTAACCAAAGTGTTTTCCACACTTTAGGATGGGTATACGTGATTAATTAGTATTATATTTACTAATTGTATGTAAACATATATTATCATATGTTAATTGGTCACTAAGTGTGTTCAAGTCTTTACTTGACACTGAGCACCCAACCGGCACCTTCGTCGGATCCATTTACATCAGGTGAGTTCATACCCCTGAATTAACCTTTTTAGATGTTTTTACATGTTTTATGGGGGGATACAAGTTAAACATGCCAGTTATCATATCAATCACATGTGATTGATAGCCCGTATGTACAAGGATTTATTACACTGTTAACTGTTTTACCAAGTTTGATACTGTAAATGGTTTTCTAAAATGTCTTTACTTGTTCAAATCTTTACTTATATTGTCTTGCCAAAGTTATGATCAAAACGTGGTTATGAAAGGTTTTCAAAGGATTTCTAAAGGTTTTCAAACTGATTTTACAAAAGAATACCAAGTCATGATTGTCTTACGTACAAAGGTTTTCCAAAGTTTTCATCAAAGTTTTCTTCCATGTTTTTATACTCCTACTTGGTTAGATACTACTGCTTCGTTATACTTCTACTTAGTTAATACTCCCACTTAGTTAAATGCTATTACTATATTGACGCTTCTACTTCGAGATACGCTTATACTTGTTTACACTTTTACTTCGTTATATACTTTTACTTCGTAATACACTTTTACTTCGTGAGACGCTTTTACTTAGCGATACGCTCCAACTTCACGATACACTTATACTTGTTAAACGATTCTACTTCGAGAAATACTACTACTTCGTAAACGCTCCTACTTTTTTACCGCTTCTACTTCACGAACCAATCCTACTTTATTAATGCTACTACTTCGTGAACGCTTATACTTTATTAACACTTTTACTTAGAGAAACGCTTCTACTTCACAATACGCTCCTACTTCATGATACGCTTCTGCTTGTTAACACTTCTACTTCGATAAACACTTCAACTTCGTTAAATGCTCTTACTTAGTTAAATGTATCCCTGTACTTGTATAGTTATATAAATAATGATTAAAGGACTTAGGAAGGCTAGTTCTCCCTATTTCCTTTTCTTCGTTGAGATGTGGTCTGGTGGGATCGGATATCCATCTGAAGGTCGTTTGATCATTTGTTATATATCATGTATACAAGTATAGACATATGGGTTTTACATCGGTCGGTTCATTTCTGAGTCTCTACTGCTAGTCCAACACTTTCATCAAATTCACTATTTGGGATACATCTTCAGGACACGGCCTTCTCCGTTGTCTAGTTGGTAACCAGAGTCTCCTGTAGGGAGAGCGGACATTATGTGTATAAATCTATACGGGATTGACACCCGCGCACCCTGACTGCTAGCTACAGTCCATGGCCTACCAAGCCAAGGGGTGACAAATGTCATACTTACACCGACGCTTGCAGGGCGTCAAGTACTCTAGTGTCGATTAGTATGGTTACGATTATCTCCATGTTACCTTATAATTCATGGTCTTAAGGTAACGATATTTAACACTGTATGTTGTAAACACACTCTTAGAATTACACTATTTGAGACCGTACTAGTCGTATCTTTCATTTGATACTATCTAGGGTCTATATTCACTGTTTTAGACCATGCTAGTTGTATCTTTCGTTTGATACTGTTTAGGGTCTGTATTCACTGTTTTAGACCTTGCTAGCTGTATCGTTCATTTGATACAGTCTGGGGTCTGTGTCTCCTTTTGTTAGACTGAGCCAGGCGTGTCGTTCATTCGATACTCTCCTGGAGTCTATGATTCCTTTTGCCTTAGTCAGCAGTCTTCACTGCTGAGGCATATGTTATTTTCCCTGATATTCTTCTACTTTCTTTAAAATCAAATCCCGTATTTTGATAATGATAGTGTTTAAGGGAAAACTACTTTTTACAACATAACTCCGTCCAGTCTTGGTAGAAGACTGCTTTTAATTAGAAAATATAGGATTTTCTGGAAAGGACTCTAATACACTGTAGACTCTAAAACTACTTCTTTTATAATGTTATTTTGAACTTACACAAATGACACTAAATACTTATGAACTCACCAGCATTTGTAAAAATGCTGATACTCGCTTTCAAAATAACTTGTATTCTCAGTTCAGCAATAGACAGGTACATCCCCGAAGCTTTTGATGAAGACAATTTAGTACCAAGCTGCACTTATACTATTACTTGTATTACTTTGATGTTCTATGTAATGTAAACCATGTAAAACTATTACTATTAATGCAATGGTTGTTGTACTTTGATTACTATACTGCATATATTGTGATACTTGACATGACGTCATCCACCCCAGAACGTTTCTGCCGTTCTGGTTTTGGGGTGTGACATAAATAGGGTGCAAACCCTTGGAATTTAGGGTTTCATCAGACAGCAGGGACTCGCCGAGTCGCCAACTTAAACGTGCTCCCAAACCCGTCTCCAATCGGCGAGTCGGGCCTAAAACTCGTCGAGTCCAAGGCTAAAAATGTAAAATAGTTAGATAAATTTATGTACCAGGATCCACGTGCTACAAATCTCCCCCTCTTATTTTAGACTTCGTCCTCGAAGTCTGCTGCTCGATCCTAAAACAGCTCGGGGTAATGCTCCATCATTTCTTCCATCGGCTCCCAAGTCCATTTCGAACCCTTTCGGTGCTGCCATTGCACCTTTACTAATTCCACCCTCTTGTTCCTCAGATCCTTCGACTTCCAGTCGAGGATTGCGACTGGGCGCTCAATGTAATTTAGGCTGTCATCAACATGTATATCCTCTAGCGGCACCACCGCTGAATCATCCACTAGTCACTTCCGCAGCTGGGAGACATGTAAGATGCTGTGGATCTGACTGAGCTCGGCTGGCAGATCCAGCCTATATACCACCTTTCCCACCCAGGCTACAACCCTGAACGGACCAATGAATCTTGGGCCCAACTTTCCCCGCTTCCTGAATCGAATGACGCCTTTCCAAGGCGACACTTTCAGGAGAACCATATCCCCAACCTGAAACTCCAGGTTTGACCGGCGCTTGTCGGCGTAACTTTTCTGCCAACTCTGCGCAATCTGCAGCCTGCTTCGAACCTGCTGGATTCTCTCGGTCATCTTGAGCACCACTTCGGTGCTCCCCATGACCCTTTGGCCAACTTCACCCCAACATATCGGGGTCCTGCACCTCTGTCCGTACAACATCTCGAATAGGGGACAGTCAATACTCGTGTGGTAGTTGTTGTTGTACGAGAACTCAGCCAAGGGAAGATAGGTATCTCAGCTACCACTGAAGTCTAGCACGCATGCCCGCAACATATCCTCCAAAGTCTGGATGGTCCGCTCACTCTGACCATCCGTCTGCGGCTGAAAGGCGGTGCTAAAATACAGGCGAGTGCCCAACTCATCATGAAACCTCTTCCAAAACCTGGAAGTGAACCGCATATCTCGGTCTGATATCACTGACACTGGCACCCTGTGTCGCGCCACTATCTCCCTGATATAGATATCGGCTAACTTTTCGGCCAAGATACTCTCCTGAATCAGAATAAAATGGGCGCTCTTGGTCAACCGATCCATGATCATCCAAATCGAATCTACTCCTCGCGCCGTCTGGGGAAGCTTTGTGATAAAATCCATCATAATATTCTCCCATTTCCACAACGGGATATCCAACGGCTGCATCTTGTCGTGCGGTCTCTGATGCTTGGCTTTGACCTTCCTGCAGGTCAAACACCGCTCAATGTACCATGCCACATCCCGCTTCATGCAGGGCCACCAATAGTCTAGACGAAGATCCCTATACATCTTCGTCGCCCCTGGATGGATAGAGAATCGGGATTTGTGCGCCTCCTCCATCAAGATCTGGCGTACTCCTCTGTGGTACGGCACCCACACCCTACGGTGTAGTGTTAATAATCCTCGGCTATCATAATCGAAGGAGGTGACTTGACCCACTATTCGCTCACTCTTCCGATGTTCCTCCTTCATAGCCTCCTGATGAGCTTCCCGAATCTGCTCTAACAGTGGAGTCACCACCGTCATCCTCATACACACATCCTTGATCGGTGCCGCCTTACAGCTAAGCGCATCGGCCACCACGTTGGCCTTCCCCGGGTGATAAAGGATCTCGCAATCATAATCCTTCACCACGTCCAACTACCGACGCTGCCTCATGTTCAGATTTGGCTGATCCATGAGGTACCTCAAACTCTTGTGGTCCATGTAAATGGTACATCGAACCCCGTAGAGGTAATGCCACCAAATCTTGAGGGCGAAGACCACCACCCCCAACTCTAAATCATGTGTCGGGTAGTTCGCCTCGTGAGACTTCAACTGCCTCGAGGCATAAGCAATGACATGTCCCCTCTGCATCAATACTGCACCTAAGCCCGAGATAGACGCATCACAGTATACCACGAAATCCTCTACACCCTCCGGCATGGCTAAGATCGGCGCCTCACACAATCTCTGCCTCAGAATCTCGAACGCTGCCTGCTGCTCAGGCCCCCATCGAAAGACCACGGCTTTCCTAGTCAACCGTGTTAGGGGTACGACTATCTTGGAGAAATCTTGAATGAATATCCGATAGTATCCTGCTAATCCTAGGAACCTCCGAATCTCGGATGGAGACTTCGGAACCTCCCATCTCATCACGGCCTCCACCTTGGCCGGGTCTACTGAAATCCCGTTTTGGTTGACGAGGTGCCCAAGAAACTGCACCTCGCACAACCAAAACTCACATTTGGAGAACTTGGGGTACAAGCTCTCCCTCCTCAAGGTCTCTAAAACCTCTCTCAGATGCTCCTCGTGCTCCTCCTGCGTCTTAGAATAAACCAAGATGTCATCAATGAAAACTATCATAGACCGATTCAGCATCGGTCTACACACGCGGTTCATGAGGTCCATGAACGCGGTAGGAGCATTGGTGAGCCCAAACGGCATCACCACGAACTCATAATGGCCATAACGCGTCCGAAACGCGGTCTTCTGTACATCCTCCTCTCTGACCCTCATCTGATGATAACCTGAATGCAAATCGAACTTGGAGAACCAAGATGCTCCCTGTAACTGGTCAAAGAGATCATCAATCCTCGGGAGTAGGTAACGGTTCTTCACCGTTACCTTATTCAGCTCCCGGTAATCTATACACATCCGATGAGACCCGTCCTTCTTCTTCACAAATAGGATCGGGGCTCCCCAGGGTGAACTGCTTGGTCGAATAAATCCCTTGTCTAGCAGCTCCTGCATCTCGGGAGGAGCCAACCGATAGGGTGCCTTGGCTATCGGAGCCGCACCAGGAACTAGGTCGATCCTGAAGTCTACCTGACGCTCCGGAGGTATTCCAAGAAGCTCCTCCGGGAACACATCAGCGTAGTCTCGCACCACTGGAACCTCACTCACTGTCGCCTTACCCGCATCCCTAGTATCCATAATGTACGCGACATATCCCGTGCAACCCCGCTGAAGGTAGCGCCTAGCTCTCGCTGCTGAACATACTGTGGGTCCATGTTGTGGCCTCTCGTCATGGATCACCAACTCTCCCCCACTTGGGGTAACGTCCCAAAAATACGAGCCAAAAATTTCATTTTTAAAACATACACTTTGCAAAACATTAGAAATAAAACATTCACGGATCATATCATTTCATAAAAGATGTTGCTTGTCTTGAAACCATTTTATAAAACATAATACTGTCAGAGTACAAATCCCAAGGAAGATCCCATAGTGTGGAATACAAAGCGTGTGTGTGGGGTACCGCTACCATGCCGGCTCCTTCCCCTTCGAAGAAGAGGTACCTGAAAACAAAACTGAAAACTATAAGCACGAAGCTTAGTGAGTTCTCCCATCTTACCACATACCATACAATCACATATCATACACACTGCCGGGCAATTCTGGGGTGCCCAACCTACCCGGTACGGCTATTCTGGGGTGCCGACCTACCCGTGTCAAGCCGTTCTGGGGTGCTGACTACCCATGTCAAGCCATTCCGGGGTGCTGACTACCCATCGGTCCTAACAACCGATCCTCGAGGACTATTTCACCCCTACTGCTACTATCACATATATCATAACATAACATATTATCAGACATATCTAGGATGTCCAATCTACCCTTCGGCCCTAACGACCGGGCTTGGGGATTATTCCCCTCTTACTACCACTATCACATATAACATATCATGCCATCATGTAAACATATCATCACATACTATCAAACATATCTGGGGTGTCTGACCTACCCTTCGGTCCTAACAGCCAAACTCTACTACTATCACATATACATATCATGCCAGCATAGAAACATATCAGGTAGTAGCAAACCTAGATGATATCACAAAACAATCATCTAACGTACAACTCGTACTGGTGGGCCGGCATTGTGGTCGTAGACCCACCGCTACTGGAAGTTAACTCACCTCAAAGTAGCTGCTGATCTGCGTGGGAATTGACTGTTTTCTGCTGCTGCTGTCTCGGAAGTCCTCCGACTAAAATCCCCACAAAACACTCAGTCAAATACTGCTAATCGACCTCAGGGTAAAATGACCATTTACCCCTAACCGAGCCAAGAGTCAAAGTCAAAGTCAACTTCCATTTGACCCGACTCGCCGAGTTGGTCTGCCAACTCGCCGAGTCCCTATCCCTTTGTCTAACCATAAGCCCGTCTCTACTCGTCGAGTTAGGCGTTGACTCGATGAGTTTTCCTTTTAATCCAAGGTCCAATAGTCCTTCATCCTACTCGCCGAGTAGTATGAACAACTCGCCGAGTTCATTTCATCCGAAGAACATGCTATGCTGAGACTCACCGAGTTGTATGAAAAACTCGCCGAGTCTGTTCTTGAGTGAAGAAGATTGCCTTGGACTCGCCGAGTCAGGGCATTGACTCGCCGAGTTCCTTCATGGGTGAGTTTGGCTTCCGACTCACTGAGTCACACCCCATGACTCACTACTCCACTCCACAAACACAAAAAGGGAAAACTCGGGGACTCGCGACTCGACTCGCCGAGTCCGATGAACGACTCACCGAGTCTATCGCATGCAAACACTAAATATTCGATTTTTCTTGAATCCAGCTCATGCAATACATAGATTTGGGTTTCTAGGGCCTGGTTAACACGTAAAGTTTCCAACTTTACGTGTAAATAAACACCCATGAAGGTTTTAGGGCTCAAAATGCACTAAAAGAGTAGATCTAGGGTTCTCATGCAATATGGCTCCATAAAGGCAGTAGATCCGAGCTCTTGGAGCTCAATCATGCCTAGATCTAAAGGTTAATCAACTTATTACAGATCTTAAATCATACCTAAGCTTGGAAATGGCTCAAGAAGGACTCTAATGGAGCTATAAGGGACTATAAGCATGGAAACAGAGGGAAACTAAGTTATACCTCAAGGAAATCACTGAGATAACACAAGGATGCCTGGCCTCCTTCTTCTCTTCTTGATCTACTCTTCTTTCTTCTCAAAATCTTCAAGAAACACACCAAAGCACTTCAATCTCACAAGGAATAAGGGTTTGAACGATGTTGGGAGCTCTGAAGGTGAAAGGGGCGAGGTTGGGGCGCATAAGGTTGGTTTAAATAGGGTGAAAACCCTTGGAATTTAGGGTTTCATCAGACAGCGGGGACTCGCCGAGTCCAGAATGTGGACTCACCGAGTCGGCAACTTAAACGTGCTCCCAAACCCGTCTCCACTCGGTGATTCGGGCTTACAACTCGCCGAGTCCAAGGCTAAAAATGTAAAATACTTAGATAAATTTTACGTACCAGGATCCAGGTGCTACATCCTTCATCTCCGTCAGTGCTAATCGATATGGTACTTTTACTATCAGCATCGTTCTTGGTAACAAGTTTATTCGAAATTCTACTAGTCTATCAGGGACAATCCATGAAGATATTCGGGAAATACTTCCGGAAAGTCACACACCATGGGTATTCTCTATATCTCCTTATTTGCATCGATCACTAATGACATATATGATGTACATATTTTGTCCAAACACTCTCTATCTTTCATCAGGGACATCATTCTAGAATTCACTCGAAGTTTTTCCCCGTACACCACAAATGTTTCTCTTCTAGGGGGGTTCACTCTCACCATCTTCTTCCTACATAGTATCTTGGCATCGTTTGTACTAAACCAATCCATTCCTAATACTATGTTGAAGCCGTTTAACTCAATGGGCAACAATTCCACATGGAAATTATTCCCATTTAAGTCAATGACGATGTTCTTAATATAGTCACTAACAGGTATGAATTTTCCACTAGCGACCTCTACTACTAGAGCACTATCTAGTTTATCTACAGGCAATTCTAGTCTTATACCAAATTTTTGTGAAATAAAGGAGTATTTAGCTTCAGAAAAAAATATTGGGAGGAAAATAATTTACTAGAAAGGTAGCTGAAGCGATATCTGCTTCCTCCTTTGCTGCTTCCAGAGTCATTTGGAATGCTCTCACCTTTCGCTTCGGTGGGACATTTGGATTTGCGACCTCTTTCTTCTTCAGAAAATCATTTTCTAGTTTCCCCTCCTCTCCATAATTATAGCACACTCTCTTGTTTAATGTACACTCATTGGCATAGTGACCCGTCCTTCCGCACATGTAAGAAGTCACCTCCTCAGTACATTTTCCAGAGTACTTCTTTTTGCATTTCTCACACGATTTTGCTTCACCTCCTGCTCCTCCTCCAAAATTCTTAGGATCAGACTTCGAGAATCTGCTTTTCTTGTTGGATCTCGAAGATATCTCAAATTTCCTATTCTATCCTACCTCCGCTCTCTCCAATCCATTCTATCTTATTTGGGTCTCAATATTTTTAGCTGCCCAGATAGTGGCTTTCAAAGTGGTTGCCAGTTTCACCTTTAGACTGAAATCTGCTGGTATTCCACTAGCAAACTTGTTGATCTTGGAGAGTTCAGTTGGAACTAAGTAAGGAACAAGCTTCATTATTCCTGTAAAACTTGCATCATAATCGTTGATGCTTATCTTTCCCTTCCTTAGGTTCTAGATTTCATTACTAATCTCCAAAAGATCCTGCTCAAAGCAGTGCTGCATTTCCAATTGCACCAAAAATTCTTCCCAAGACCTCTTACTAGCTTCTCCCTTGGGCATGGTATTATCCAGTAACTTCCACCATCTTAATACCCCAGTCTTCAACTGTATGACTGCGAAAATGGTCTTCTTCTTGTTGCTACAGTCATAACTCTTAAACACCATCTCCATCTTAGAGACCTAATCCATAACTTCCACAAGTGTTGGGCTTCTAGAAAGACTCGGTGGCTTGGATGCCATGAAATCCTTGTACTTGCATCCACATCCATCGTCTCCTTCATTTGACTGGTTCCTTCAAACCACATGTGGCTTAGCTTAACTGACAGTCCGACTGTAGTTTCCCTCCTCAAGCTATTCTTCATTCAGATCAGGATGCACAATAGGTACAGTATGTTCATCCCTATTTTGTTGAAGTAAACACCTTTTCTCTTCCATATGGCAATCAAACATCACCTGAATCATTGCCAACGTGATAGGTTCAGGTGATGCTGCTACCTTTGGTGCATGCTCAATCACTCATGGCTCAGGATACTAGTTTCTATTAACGTTTCCTAATCCACTCCATGTTCTCACCATGACGTTCTATACACCAAAGTAGACATTTCGTGTCCCGACAAGAGAATTTAAGATACAAAAGTTTTTGTTCGACACATAGTCCTCCTTATTCCTCTGAAATATTACATGCCAGTTCTAATACCGTACTTAAAAGTTTAGAATCATGAACACATAAATTTTCTAAATCTTGGTCGGCAACAAACCAATGATTTATTCAAATAAAAGCATCCTAGGTAGGCAATCTAAAGCATCTTAAGGAATCTTATCACTATAGTATGCTTTATCATAAATCATTTAGCATATAAAGCAATCTAGGCATCATTCCTATAATAAGCTAGTGTTTGTGTCACTTCAGGCATACTACCTAAAATATAGTAGACACTCATCTTAAAATCATCGCTTAGCATTCTATATTTAAGTCTATAAATCCTCAAATATTCCTAATTCGCTTAAACTAATGCTCTGATACCAACTGTGACATCCCCATTTTCATGGTCATAAAAGACCAATTTTAACTATGCTTATTTTATTTCAGAGTATCCTTTTCAAAGAACTATAATGCGAAATTTGTTCCTAATAATGTGATAATATTATTACCAAGCATTTCCAAAGAAATGAATTTCATTTATAACATTGGGATGTCATCATCAATATGGAAAAATAAGCATAACAAAAACATTATAGTCCCTACAACATCTTATTATACTATTGCCTACAAGCTCCTTAAATCACTCAACATCCTTGGGCCTTCGTACCGCTACCTGTGATACAATGAAACTGAGAGGGTCAGGCTTGGGGGCCTAATGAGCACATAATGTATTTAACCCGCAATAACCAAGCTCTTTTAATTATATAATTTACATCAAATAATTTACCCGATTAACCATTCCCGTTATTCTCACATATTGATCCTAAAATATTGATCTCAATGGAGCTATCCTAAGGATCATTATCATCAACGGGTAGACAATATTGCTTGGGAGATTCCTTTAGCAACATGTGTCCATAAGGCAACCATGGGGGATAGAGTACATCAATGAACATATAGTTTACTAAAACCTATAGGTTACGAGCCTGCCATCTTTTCTACTAGACTATCTAGAATAGTCCATGGTCGCCATCTATACTCTGCTAGACAACTTGTTGGTCAATAGTCAAGTCCTCTCATCATCATCACATTGTCTTCATCACCCATTACTACCCAAAATATTTTATATAAATACATAATAAAATACATATATTATTAACCAATTAAAATCATATAATTTATCTAACACAAATATCAAGTAATTCAGATAATAGGCATACATAGCATTTAATCATCTATATACTTTATATCTATGTGTAAGTTGAAAGTAACTATGCACTCACTTGATAAAGTGATGACTTTGAAATCGGATAGTGCTTTTGTCACACCCCCAAACCAAGGATGGCGGAAACGTCCGGGGATGGAGGACTTCATGTAGAGTATCACAACAACGAGTATAATAGTGCTCAAAGTAAATACAACCATCATAAATATAATTGAAAAAGTTACACCAAGGTATATGTTTACATGATTCGAATCAATTACATTATGATACAAAATGAACTGTTTGACGATTTATCGTCCCATCCTCAAAACGTTGTTGATTTCCTGTTTTCACTGAACTCCTGAGAATACGAGTAGTTTTGAAAAGTGTCAACACAAAGGTTGGTGAGTTCATCAGCTTTTAACAGTAAGAGTTTGAAAATCGGTCTTTGTAAAGAGATGTATGTTACCAAGAAAAATCCAATATTTTCCTTATAAAAGTTATGTGGTCCTAAATACCAGGTCCGAAAATGAACAAGTATTTGTCATACTTAAGGATATAAATGTGGTTTTAAATTGGCGTAAAACCCTTTCTGATTTGAGAAAAATCCCGAAATGAATGATGTGTAGTCTTAAATACCAAGACTGAAAATATACCCTAATATCTGTAATTATTGAAATAAAAAGTGATTTTAAATCGACATAAAACCCCTCTTGATTCATGAATAAACCTGCCACGATTTGTTAAATCCCTATGTGAGCCGCTATAATCATACTAATGACTGAATAAACCTGCCACGACGTTTCTCAGGCGTCGCGAAACTGTAATGACACTTGTCACCTCAGACCTGCCGATTTAGCTGTTGCAAGCAGCTCTGGTGTGTGTTTGTCAAACCAAATATAGATCTATACACAACTATCACGTTCCCCCTCTAGGAGACTCTGATTATAACTACCAGGAATTTAGATTCCGCACTTGGACGTACGGAACAGATTGTCTCACTATTTAGGTTAACAAGTTTACGTGTGGTGTGCATGAGTGTAAAACCTTTTTCTGTGGGAATAAAACCTTCCGAAATGTGTTTGTTGTGTTAATGGAAACATAAACCATACCTATTATAGTTTATCCCAAAACATTTGTAATGTATAAGAACTCTTTTATGAAAACGCATTTGTGTTATGAATCCATAAACTATGCTTATTATAGCTTAATATACGTGTTCTAAATGAATGAATAATCTTATCATGAATGACTAAGTTTCAGTTTATGATGATAAACTAACAAGGAAACACATTCAATATTTAGAAGTTATTGTTATACACTTTGCTCAACATAATACAAAGTGTTATGAAATTTATATGTTGTTAAACTAAATTTAACCTTCCTGCGCTGTTTTAGAAAAGTCATAGAAAAATCATACGAAGTCGAAAACTAAATCCGTAAATTCTGAGAGTTCCCAAAATGTGTCTAGTTTACTCATAATTTTTATCATGATTTTTAATGACCTCCAACTTGGGTGAAATAGTCCATAATCACAAACTGGTCCGGATTGGTGTTTGAAATGATAGGCAGTTTTGTAAAAATCACCATAAATTGTAGAAAAATTGTATGGAGATATGCTAGTATTCATTTTAAAGCTAAGAACTGGAACTACTTACACCTAAAACAGTTTTTCAAACAAAAATGTTTAAGTTGTCCAAAACAATCCGTGAATGGAGTCCAACTTTTCTGATGAAGGCTGTTATAAAAGTTTAGTTATGTTCTTGGTGTTTTAACTTGTATTCCCCCCCCCCCCCCCCCTAAAAACTTGAGAAAACATGAAAATGTAGGGGTATGAACTCACCTTGAGTAGTTTCAGTAGATGAGTGTTGAAGAAGAGAAGTGTCCAACTCAAGAACACTTGAAGAATCACTTGAAGATTCGAAGATCTAACAAGAATGTGATGATGTTTGTGTAAGCAATCTATGATTTTGAGTAGGAGGATGTGTAATAATCATAAGAAAGATGATGATACTTACTAAATGAAGGAGAAAAGTCTTGGAGTGTGCCTTGAAGTTCTCGAATTTGAGAGAGAAAGATGAGAAAGTTTGGAGTGTGATTCTTGGTGGAAAAATGAGAAAATGAATGAAGTGTGAGGAGAGAGGGTGGATGTTCCAGCTCTAAGAACGTGGGAAATGGTTGGAAATAATGGGAAAGGACTTATGAAGTGACTAGGGATGGGCTGATGATGAATAGTGACATGGAGTGGGTATGGGAGTGGTTGCTTGTGTCATAGAATAAAGGAAAGTGAACACTCCACCTCTTGTACTTCACCCACTCTTCTTGGATAAGGTTTATCCTTAAAAACATGATTAATCATTAATTAAGGGGTCTTATATGTTAAAATAAAGTTTTGAGTGAAAATCCCACGTTAAAATGATGAAAAACGAAGTTAAAATGAAGTCGTAGTCGAAAACCGGAAAGAATTGATCTTCCAGCGAGGCCTCTCGGATTGGGTCGGCGGTTCGGTCCTCCTGAGTCTAGGCGCGAGGCGAAGCGAAGCGATACAGCAAGAAGAGCAGGCTCGGTCCGAAGCAGTTAGAAGCGAAATAGACAGAAGGCATCATGGAGCGAAATGGACCGAGGCTCGGGTTCGGGTCTTGTGCGAGGTTCGGGCCCGAGAGGACCCTTTGGGTTCGGTTCAGCAGCCTTCGGGTTCGGCTCAAAAGGGTTCGGTCCCTAAGAGGACTTTCAGCCCTAAGAGGGGTTTTGGGTCCTTAAGAGGGGTTTCAGGTCCTTAAGCCTATTTTACTCGTTTTTACCCCGTTTCAAGCCATTTTTGACCCGGTTAAGGGTCGGGATGGCCCGAATGACTTCAAAAAGTTACGGGAACTTTTGAGAGAGATTTGGGAGAGATTTCACATTCTTGGAGATATTTGGGAGAGATTTCTCATACAGAGAGAGATTTGGGAGAGGTTTCACATTCTTGGAGAGATTTGGGAGAGATTTCATATTCTTGGAGAGATTTCTCATACAAAGAGAGTTTTGGGAGAGATTTCTGATAGAGAGAGATAGAGTGAAAACGATTGAGAGAGGTTTCGTGTGTGATAATTGTGAGTGTCCGGCTTCGCAATGCAAGGTGCGTAAACCTTGTTAAGCCTTGTTTAAGGATCTTACACACTCCCGATGAGTATGCAACATTGTTTTATCGGTTTGGCTCGCCACGTACCACAGTTTTAGGTTAAGGAGATCTAGATGTACGTACTTTTCGATTAATGATCTCTCATTAGAATAGTGAGTTGTTTAGAATTTACATAACGTAAACTCTAGTACCCACGGGCAAATTGAGTCGAACGGTTTGACTTGTTGACTTCAGTTGACTTTGACTTGACTGGAAATTGACGGTTGTCACAGCTTTACTTCAGCACTTGGCTTTTTCTTTGATGTGACCTAGGTTTAATTATCATTAAGTCTTAGTTTATTTCTTATGACTAATTGTACTCTAGGTTCCTCAACAATCCCAATGTCTACATCAAGATCTATCAAGTATGGAAAACCTAGGTAGGATCATATTAGAGGTAGCGTCCATTTGGTATATAAAGTATACAGTTTGGAAATCCCACTTTAAACGCCTCATTAAATCCAACCTAGAAATTGTCTCCGTAAGTAGATCAATCAGTAATATAATGGTGGATTTACTGACAAATCTTATTTATAAATTCATAACAACGACTATGAATTTAAATATAAATTACACTAAAATAAAATAGAGTGTAATTTAACTTACAGAGATTCCCTAGACAAAAGTCTGGAAATTTCACTGGAAGAGCTTCTACTCGATGGCTACTACTTGTAGGACACTTAGGGGTCACATGGCTTTGTTGGTATACTAGAAACTAAGTTAAAATGGCTATAAGTCGAAGAATATTAAGATAGAGGGCTTGTAGGGGTGAGATACGAAAAGCTTATACGGATGCGAGTATATATAGCCAAAAAAAATGTGCTCTGTGCACCCTGTTTGTGTGTGCCCCACACTATACTGGGGGTGGTGATGTGGCGTTCATCTAGTGGTGACACGTGTCAGAATCTCATGGGTCATCACATGCACGTCGTGCCTCTTGTCTTTGCGCGCAACTGCGTAGATTTTTATAAAATCTTAGAAATCTCATATCTTCTTCATATTAGGTTCATTTTCGATGGGGTTTATATCCACATGTAGCGATTGATGAGATCTACAACTTTCAGTTATACTTCTTAGGTAAGTTATGACTTTATTTTTAAAGTTATATTTGTAATAGGCTTAGAGTTTTAAATTCCATTAAAAATTAACAACTTTGTTGTCTGACACCCATTTTCGACTGTCTTTATATCGACAAACTCCTATTAATGTGATCTTCAATTCTCGTTTAGATTGTTTCAGCTAAAAATCAACCAATTTAAAATTCGATTTCCGTGCTAACGCAGTTATGCTGAAATATTGGAAAAGCCATTACTTCTTCTCAAGAAGTCAAATTTTGACGTTCACTATATGCACGCTCTTTGTTTTACGGTTACTACAACTTTCGTTTAGACCACTAAGGCTAATAAGTGACCTATCTCTAATTGAGTATTTACGGCACTCGATGTTGTATCGGGTCGAACGTGAAACTTCAATGAATCGTAACTTCTTTGAGATATGTCGGATTAGAGTGTTCTTTATATCTTTGGAATTCTCGTCACGACTACTTTCTCTTTCATTAAGGATATTGGCCTAATTATTCTTCTATTTTATATGTGTATTTTATTCCTATTTTATTATATCGATTTAAGATGTATCACTACTATAAAAATACATTTTAATAACACCCATTGTGTGTCGTAAAAAGGTACAAATGACACACAAATGTGTGTCAAGGAAGGCCCTGTCATAAAGGAAGACGACACACTTTTGCGTGTCATAAACTTACGACGCGTATTTACGACACATATTGCGTGTCAAGGAAGGCCTTTGTATAAAGGAATACGACACGCATTTGCGTGTCGTAACCTTACGACGTGCGTTTAGGACATGCATTGTGTATCATTAAAGCCACTGTCATAAATGAAGATGACATGCATCTGCGTGTTATAAATGAAAATGACACACATTTACGTGTCATAAACTTCAACAACCATTTACGATATACATATATGACGTGCCTTTACGATACTCATTTACGCATAGTACTAAATATATAAACAAATATGTACCAAAACAATCAATTTAATCCAATAGCATCATGCCAAAAAATTATAATGCAATCATATTAAGGGGATCTGCTTGTACATTGTTACTAAGAGGTTTTCCCTAACTATATAACTTAATACTACATTGCTATTAAGGGGAACCTTCTTGTTTCAGATATCATGTCAAAAAAAATTCTCTATATCATTGGTTTGCCACATGGTCTACTAGGCTACTGTCCACCGGGCGTGGATGGCAAGTAATGACTTGAACATTAGCTAAAACAAAAAAGTTTTTATTAATCACACAATCAAGTTTAGCTATCTGATAGAGTTGTTATATAAATATGTTAGTAACTAATTTGATCAGATCAACATAAGATATAACAAGTTGAATAACAATATACTCTCTATTCCTCCTGGATTCGTGTTACTGCATATTTGTCCTCTAGATGCCTTCTCTTTACTTCTAAGAAGAGCAACTATCATGGCCATCACTTTTGCGTCAAATATCACAACACGCTTCAATACATCTAGATGTAACAGGTTCGTATGTGCAAACCTTAAATGTAAAAATTTAATTTATATAAGTAGACTATTTTATGGACTACAATACTAACATTGATCATGCCTTATTTATCAACAAAAAGTGACATTCATATTCATTTTCTTCCAATACGCCTACAACAATAATAATCAATCAATTGTACTCGGATTTTATAGAGCACAAAAAAAAATATTTAGAATTAACTGCTGATGAATTTTCTCAACATACACTATAGACTATTGAAATAGACATATAATAGAAATAGGGGTTTTAGCTGAAAGAAATTCTGCCAGGTCAACTACAATTATCATAGAGTTGTTTTCTTGTTTAAAGTGTAAACACACTTGCTAGAGTGTGCACATAATTTATAAATGATAATGTTGTAACTTGTATGATATGTCTAAAATTAATAGGAAAAAAATATGAGTAAAATCAACAATTTTTAAAAGGATGAAGAAATTAGGAGGTTACCAATTTTTGAGTGTCACATAGGAGACTACACCTTGTATCAAATATCAACATTGGGACAATGGTTTGTGTAGATGCAAATTCTGAAAAGAATATTATAAGAAATAATTGTAAACGAAAATGAATATAAAAAAATAACACCCAAATGAAATAATTGAATTAATTGTAAACGAAAGTGAAAGTCATATGCAGATGCAAATCTTTCTATAAGACGAATGAAAATTTCATAAGTGGGTTGATTCTTCCTTTGTCTAAAAAAAATACCCAAATCAAAAGCTAAAAAAGTTTACAAAATTCAATAAATGCATCAAACAGACGTTAAATTAGAATGAGAATGGGACACCTGGTTTCATTCTGCCAAACCATCTAAGGATCCAAACTCCAAAGTTTTTTGTAACCCTTTGTAAGCCGGTAAAGTTAAGTACTTTCAAACCTATATTACTTTTTCATACCCAATAATATTGGCAGCAACACTTCTACTGATGACCTTGCATCAATCTTCATTGCTTCGAATCCACGTGGGTTGAAATATAAATAAGAATACAAACAGATTATTTTAACTCTTCCACCAGGTATGAATATAATTAATAAAGTTCCATATATTACTACTGATTTTTTTTTAATGTATATGGAATATGAACCAAGTTTAAGGGGGCAGATATGAAATCCATACTCCTTTTGATCAGACTCAAAATAAAAAACGGCCAATTAGGTGTTCAAAGCCTTAGAAACTTACCTCAAAAACCAAGAAAGCTATTCTAACAGAAGTGACCTAGCCAATGCCCACTCGACTCCTTCACTTCTCTCTCATGTAAATCTAGTAGTTCTAAATTTCTAAATACAAAGGAGGAGGACAAAATGAGTTCAAACACAACTTCATATATAACATAAAAATATTAGAATTCACTGAAAACTTTTAGCAAACACCTGGTGGGGAAATGTTTGAACATGTAATCAAACTTATTGCACCTGATGATTGTGTTCCAGTAGCAAAATCGGAAAAAAAAAATTTGATGCAAAATTGATTTTCGACATAGAATTGGACAAAGATTCCAACTTTTTCAACATTCGAGAATCTTGAAGTGAAAATATGAAAACATACCCCATAATTCTTGGATTGTGTCCACATCCTAATCTCTTCATTATTGTCTTATTGTAAATTTTCCAATCATATATGACGTGGCAATTGAAGCCTCAGAACAACAATGAAGCAACATAGTGAAAAAATTACATATAACTCCTTTATAGATTTACTTTTACTTAATTGTTTATATAAAAATCACATTATTAAGAAATTTCAATGAAATAAAGAAAAAAAATCATTTTTTCCAAACCAAACCCTAGATTCCAAACGCACGTGGATGTGTGTTATTTTGCATTATCGACCATGGAAGATGCACCAACGAATCAGAAAGTGATTGGAAACCAAGAGTAGAATAAAAGAAATTGCAGAGAAAAAAAAAGCCATACCTACATAGCATAACCTTAAGAGTCAAAGAGAAGAATCCCCCATCGACTAAGCACAATTGTCAATAGGAAGAGAGCACCATAATACCACATAAACAGCAAATCCCTTATCGATCTCGTACTAACCTTTTGATTAATAAACAGTCAAATCAAAATGGTAATATTGGTCATGGAGCTGGTGATGTTTCTGGTGATGGAGATGCATAATCTCTCCGCTAATCGCTGACTTCAGAGCGTCATAATCGTATGTGAGATCTGGAAGCGTAACCGTCCGCAGTCCATGAAGCATAATCGTTAGAATCGACCTAGGGTTCTCCCACAATTGACTAGTATTCGAAGAGACATTGGTGGTAGGTCATGGAAGCATGGTTGTAGAACTCGCTACTCGGTACCTACTCGGCCGACTACCGAGTAGCGAGTACTCGGGAGTACTCGGATTTGGTAATTCATATAGAAATAGTTTTAGGGAAGTTATATATGTCAAAATCATAAGTTAAAACCATAATTTGAATGAAATATATTACAAAATTAGATACATGTGAATACACAAAAACTAAAAAAACACACAATGGTCCCACTTCGTGAATAATTATTGAAAATTTAAGATATATATGTAGTAATAATCACATATATGTGTGTTAAATAATAAATCATTAAGTATACTATACATATTAATCACCGAGTTGGCCGAGTTTTACAACAATGCTCGCTTCAATAAGGTGCAGATCGAGGAGTACTCGGATTTTGTAACTCACCTCAATAAGGGGCTAGGTAGCGAGTACTCGGACGAGTACTCGGGAAAATCGGTGAGTTTTACAACACTGCATGGAAGAGAGATTGTTGATGGCGGGGTTTTCAAATTTTCAAATTTTTTAGGAATTCCTTTTCCCACTGCTATAGCTATTAAAGATGGAGAGAATGTAGAGTTGAATAGGGCAGCTAAAGATGCGCGCGTTTCATTAAAAAAATATAAAATAACATGATTTCACGACATGCTTTTTATGATAGGTTTCCTCCGTGTTTTTATTTTTTTTTGTTGTGACACTAATTTTAGGGCACGCAAAAATGTGAATCCTAAATCCTTCAAATTTTGGGAGTGCTGACATTGTTTTTAGGGCACACACTTTTGCGTATCATAAAACAGTGCGTGTCATGGTTCGCATGTCATTAAAGGGTATTTTTCTAGTAGTGATATACTACATATAATAATGCATAAACCACATAATACTCAAATAATTCTCTCTATTTGTTATTAGAAAGGGTTACAATAGTTGAGTATTACAATTACATAATTTTATTAATGTCTAGCAAGAAACGCGAGCGTTACAATCGGGTCATAATTTATCAAGTCATAAAGTTGGCCCAAAAAGATAAAACTCCTATTTTACCCTTTTGACCAAAAATGCATCTTTTGCTGAATTTTTTCTTTTAAACCTGCTCATCTAACATCATATTAGTGACTTAAACTTATATTGGTCATTTTCATGAAGTTATCACTTCATAATCTTATATTCTTCTGATAAATGACCAAATTTCCCTTTCGGTCAATATTTGACTAAAAGTCAACTTTTGCTAAATTTTAGGTTCTTACACCAAAGTCTTTCATTTTGGAAACACTTTCCGAGTCAAGGAGAAATGGTCTTGCATAATCGGAATATAATTTACCATAATTAAGTATGTCTTATTCATACAAGATTAGGAATATCGCTATACTCCCACTAGTTCTCAGTAAACACAAACATTATCTTCATTTTGATGTAAAACATACTTTGTGTTTTCATAATTAGAATCATGATTCCAAACGTGAGATGTTTGCTTTATATCCATACACTACTAAAAAACAGTCCTTTAATGACGCACAAACAATGACGCACATTGGTTTATGATGCATTTATTGCATGTCCTAAAAATAATGTTCGCTTTTGAAAATTTGAAGGATAGAGGACACGCATTTGTGGGCGCCCTAAAATTATTGTCTAATAAATAAACTAGAAACACAAAGAGCACCCATCAAAAACGCATTTCGTGTAGACCTTGTCGTTTTATAATTTTCAAACACGCGTCCGGATATTAATTCCTACCACAAAATCGCTACCAGATAGACACTCAACTCACCTCTCATTTTTCTCCTTCTTCTCTCTCGTAAACACTAGTTTCTATCATCAATGCTCTTCCCTCACCGGCGATCTCATCTAACACCTATATATTCGTTCACTTTTCTAATGGCGTCATGAGATCTAGAGATCGAAGAAGGAGGCGAAGGCATCAATAATTCGTATGGTTAATATTAGCTTCAGGCAATCTTTCATGTTTGCCTCTTCCACCCAAATCCTTCAATGATGGAGTCGCCATACATTTGGATTCCGATAACTAAAGCTCCACAGTAAGCCGTAGTACTAGTCATTTCTTACTTCAACTTTATCCTCCTTTAACCCTAGTTTTCTATTTAGTTTTTTACAGCCTTTGCTTTGTCATCACTTCCATCTCCCATGGTCACCTCTTTCTATCTTCCATCATTGTCCCAAGATGTCTTCATTGTTCCTCCTGCGATCTCTTCCATCAGGTAAGTTGTCGGACCATCTTAACTACTCATTCTCGACTATCTCTATTCTCACTCTTTTTTTTTTCTTGAATTTTATTCTATGTTCTCCCTTTTCTTTTGAATGATGTTTCTATGTTGAGAAAACTTCAATTGATTCCATAAATTAGAGTTGTTTATGGGTTACACCCTCTTCCCGAGTCTCAATTAACAAGGGAAGTGGATGAATTTTGGGAGGATATAACAATAATCTTTACTATATCTACTACTCTCTTCTTTCAATAAAAATTCAACTTTTGGAAGTCTTCGATTGTAACAAAAATATCAGACACCATTGTGTTGAACAAAAATGGATTGGTGCTTACCGAGGTATTTTTAGGTTACACTAAACATGATTATATCTTACATGAAACAACTCATAATCATAAGTGTATATTTTGTTTATTATTTTATCACTTTGTTTTTTATTGGATAACAAAAAAGGAAACCTTGTGTTTGTATGTATTCTAAAAATATGAAAGGGAAGAGGGACAAACATAGAATGGGTTCTTGACTTTCTCATCAAAGGCACTCAGCAGCAATTTCTTTCTATCAATGTTACAATGCTATCAACGTTACAATATGTATGTATCCTTTTCTAACTTTTTTTAACGATTTAAGAATTTCAAATCCATGTATCCATATTTAGTAAGCAATAAGACATGTGATTTTGAATGGGATTGGATTTGGCATTCCAGGTTGTTTGGCCTGAATGCGATTAGCAGGTTGTTTCACTGACTGATTTGATCAGTATTGCGAGTGTTAAAAAACACATAGAAAGGATACTCTATGTATCCATCCTAATAAAGTGCAACAAAAAGGAGCTACTCTTCAACAGAAATATGTCGTCGAGAAGGTTCTCGACCTCCTTAAGGTACCCTACCCACTTTTTTCAATTCTTACCCTATTTTCTGATGCTTCTATTATGATTAGGAATCAGGATCAGGTATAGGTATATAGCCTTTGGTAATTCAATATCTTCTACTAAAAGTAAGACAATTAAACCATCTCTCCATATTTCAGAAAGTTATTTTTAATTAACATGAATGATAATTAACAAAAGTGATAAAAGAGAACTTCTAGGTAACTTGTGGTTTAATGTGGTTTGCCTTTTCTGAATAAAGATGATCATGACACGGGGACACCTACAATTTCTTATCTTGTTTTGTTTTTGGTTTGTTTAACATGACTTCATGCTTCTTTAGTAGCAGCAAGACAGCAACTGTAAAACTTTATTTGATCTATACACTACCTACTGATATTTCTTGTGATGAAAACTAGTTGTGATTATTACATCCATGGTCTAGTTCTTGTTTTATGGTCAAATTTATTGTTACTGTTGATTTTTTTCATACAGTCGGCCGTTTTATTTATTTATTTATTTATTTACTGAGATAAAATTAAATTTATCAAAGTATGAAGGTGTAGTCTGCAACATAACTCCAGTTTTATTGGATTTTTTTCTGCCATGCATTTGTGGACCTGAACCGGTTTTAGAACCAAACAGTGATGCAAACATTTGAACCGAATGTTTGCACAGGTCTTGTTAGAAACTAAAATTATGTATTAATACGCTTGTTCTTTCTTTTAAAAAAATTTAGCACACTTATAATATCTACTAGAGGATTCTATTTGTTGTTTGTTTGATTACTTTTGTAAGGTATTAACCTGGTTCTATTAAGAAAAATGTGCAGTGGTAGAAGAAACATGGAGAAACTGGAAAGAGGAAGAACAGGGGAAAATGAAACGTCTCTACAAAATCGCTTGATTACTAAAATTTATTAAGAAACATGAATAAAAACTTAACATCAAAAACGTTTACCCTATTTATACTACATAAAACAAAATCCCAATCTAACTAAAATACTTACATTATGACGGTTTTTCCTAAAATGCCCCTGGGGCCAATTTGTAATAGATTCTGAATTATCCTAATAGCTTTTATTATAATTTTAGCTAGTCTAAAGGATACTCCTTTGGAGCTACTTTAACAGCGAGTGGAAAATTAATATTGTAGTTTCATATATTTTTTTCTACCACAAATCCTCATCAAGGGAAAAGTCGTCCAATTTAAGGCAACTTTATAGGAAACTTAATCTTATTGATTTGGCAAGGTTAGAAAAATATTTCTAATTAATATGCATTATAGTTTATTTCCTTAATAGAGGAAGTATTTTAATATCAGTCAAATATCTAATTAATATGAATGGGAGTGGAATGAAATGTTGCTTTTTATAGCATGTTAATCAAGTGGTTGAGCTTGAAAAGAAGTGTAAAACAATAGTTGAAAAAGAGCTTCATCAAATTTTTAGATATTAATTAGGTACATGGATAAAGCATTCTACCCAAATTGTTGATTGTGTTTTTTTATTATAAGTAACTGAAATAAACAAATTTTGTTAACCAAAATTTTAGCATATTTGATGGCGTAAAACTAGAAGGAAAAAAAAAAAGAGTAAGTAGTACTTATATGCTAAAATCTCTAAATGTAGTCATCGTTAACAATAACTCTATCATTTGTGTTATAAAGTTCATCTACAAATCCTTTAAGATTTCTCATATTTTCATATGCATAAAGATGTAGAAGTTTGTTATCAACTTCATCCTCCGTAATTTCTAGCACCTGTGGAGGGTATTCTGAGAATAAAGCATGTTAATCAAGTTCGATTGATTTTCAAATCTATGAAGAATACAAAAGTTGCACTCTATAGTTGTTGTGATATTTTCAATGCTGGTAAATCTTGCATGAAACGTGTTAGTTTACTTCGTTTTTATTTAGTAATTCATATTTCTTGTTATTAAGGTTGAGATATGTTTATTCATTGCATTCATGCAATATATTTCCACTTTTTAAGCATGATCAATGTACTAAGTGGTGTTTTTTCTTTTTTTACAGAATCGAAATCTAAACTCAAAGAGGAAATTTATACACCCTGAGAGTAGAAATGAATTTGTGAAGGCTAATTATGTAAGATCTTACAGACGAAGTTTAGATAATCCTGTAGTATCACTTCGTTTATCCAGGTTGTCACTTTTGTACTTTTGACTAATGCACCTAGCACATACTTGCCATCCATACCACCTAGTGGACAGCCTCCCATGACACAAAGTTTAACATTTTTATCTTGTAAACCTGGTGGCAAACCAATGACAGCAAGGATTGTTTTGACATGATATGTAAAACATTCAATATATTACAATTATTTAGCATTTGAGAGATTATTTGTATTTGAAATAGTATATAATATGAAATATATTGTCCTTTTTGTGTATGATATGATATTTCGTATGATGGAACATTAATTGTCATTTAATTTGAAAAAAATTGTAAATCTATTTAAATATATATTTTTGAAACATTTAAAATTATGACATGCAAAAATGTGTGTTGTCTTCCGTTATGGCAGGGGCTTCAACGATATGCAACGTGAGTCCTAAATGCTCGTCATAAGGTTACGACAACCAAATGTGTTCCGTCTTCCTTTATGATAGGGCATTCCTTGACACAGAATGCATGTCATGGATGCACATCGTAATTTTACGACATGCAAATGTGTGTCATCTACCTTTATGATAGGGTCTTCCGTAGCACACATTTGTGTGTCATCAGTGGGTTTTATGACACGCAATGCATGTCATTAAACGGTGTTTATGTACTAGTGATAAATGGATTTTAAATCTTGCACGCTTTGTTAGGATATATTGGATTAACAAAACCTTCATGGCTCTAAGTCATTTATCAAATTCTAAGTCTGATATATAGTATTTTAGTAGTTAATGAGTTAGCCAGAAATCATCAAGAACGTCTTATCAATGAGAAATTTCATATTTCTCATGTTATAGATGATTTAGACCATATATACGAACAATTTGTGTTTCTGAATAACTATTATTTATGTTCAAAATTTTATTGTTAAAACTAGTGTCAGCTCTTGCTACATCAGGTTATGGTTCTTGATATAGTTCAAGTTCCATGTGCCTCCTACTTACTTTGTCATTAGAAGCATGCTTTCTGATAGCTCAACTTTTAGAGGAATAAGAAAACTTATTCTTGGTGGTTTGTATAAATTTAATGTCCTAATTTTCACAATAAATTTTTGAATTTTTTTTAAGTAAGATACCATACTTCAGAAAACCATCCATCAAAACCTAATTGTTTCAAAATCCAACATCCAAAAATCAAAGTATCAAATAACAATGCAGAATTCCAAATTACAAAAGCTACTAATGTATGTGTAAAGTCACGCCATCGCCTTCTCATGATCACCAGAAGTACCTAAAAGAATTAATCCACAACTGTAAGCCAAAACTTAGTGAGTTCCCCAAAATACCACGTACAAAAATATACATACAATCATATAGGCAACGGATCCATACCAATCCAAAGGGTATCTAGGTTCACAATAGTTTAGTTGATCTTACCATCAACTCAACCCTCATGAATGTCTAGGCTCACAACACTTAATGATGATCTTGTCATCAATTCACCCCTCGTCCATAAACATCATGTTGGTCCTCCTGCCTATTGGCAATCCGCACAAAGTTGGATGCCTCATCCCTTCACAAATATATCAACATATGCATAATACAGATAAGCAGACGACTCATCATTACATTTAACAATATACAAGTCTACTTCCCTAACAACATACAACAACACAATCTCATCATGCAGAAAACTCATACTGCACTCTACACTGATATTAGCAAATCACCAAATGAATGCATAATTATATGTAATCGGAGATAAGATAGACAATCAAATGGATGATCCTACCCGAAAGCCATAACTAAACAAGTAACAAGCGAGAAGGCCTAGATAGAGAGTTCTCAGGCAACCTCACTTGAGTACATACAACCCCTACAACATTCACTCAACGATAACAAATCTTATCAACACTTTAACCAACATACCATTAGTCCGCTATATACTATCATACAAGAGCATATAGTCTAATACTTAGTATAGTACGGAAACTCACCTGCGCTAAACAACATAACAGCTAATGCAAGCAACCTAATGACAAACCATGACCAGTCCTTAGTCAAACAATCAAATCTACTCAAGTTTGACCAAAGGTTAAACTGGTCAAAAAGTCAATGGTCAACCTTCCCACACCACCACGCCATGACTAGCCCATGGTCACGTTATGATTGCTAAATGAAAAAACATTCTCATGGCCACTCATCCCACCATGGCATGAAAACGCCTTTTCCATTTCATGGTTACGTCCAAAACAACTTACTTTATTAAGCACTTAATCCTTAAACTCTAAAGCTCAAAAGCTCATATCTAACGACTCTAATGGTCTTAATGGATAAAGTTTCCAACTTTATTGATATTTCCATATTTAGCTATACATTTTATGGGGTATTTTAGTGTTTTTAGCTACATTAAAGATAAAAGATACGTATTATGTTTAAAAAAATTTTATAGCAGCGAAGATATGCTCAGGATAAAAGGATCGAAAATGGGGAGTTGGAAGCGGGATTGCTAAAAAGAGTAAAAAAAAAAGTCATATCATGGATGAATTAAGGTACCACATCATGGTCATCAGGATTTCCATGACATGGGGAAGGGTCTTGATTCAATAAACTCATCTGATAAAGTACATGTCAGGAATCTTGGAGGACACACGAAGGAATCGATACCATGTCATGGTCATATGTTCACCAGGGCGTGGTGGAGTATTTTAAGGTAACTGTAAGTGTTTGACATTCTCTCATTATCTATCTTATCAAAAAAGTATCATTTGAATGCTGACGACCAGAGAACCCTTCTAGAGCCTTTGGAGATCATAGATCGATTGAGGAGCTAGAGTCGAAGAGATCGAGAGCATACCCACAATTAATCATTCGATTTGCTTTGTTCTAATCATATTTTACAAAGTCTACTATGTTTTTTTTATTGTTCTTCTACTTTAGTTATGGGCTAAAAACCCTTTGCTTTCATTTAGAATAGATAAACCTTAAACCTATGTGTTGTTTTTGAAGATTTCAGATTTAATTTAGTCGTTTATTTATTATGCTTACTTGATAAAGATTCAATCTTTTCTACTTTCATTTAGAGTAGATAAACCTTAAACCTACATTTTCTTATTGTTCTTCATGTGTTAAAGTTTCAATCTTTTCTGTTTATTGTTGAGTATCATTAGGTTTAGATGATCAATCTATCTTGATGTGCTTGAATCATATGATTTTATGAATTCTAAAATTGCTTGACTAGGGTTTGACCAAAATCCTAGGGTTAAATAGAAAATTTGGCAACTTTAATGCATGAGATTATATGTGATGATCATACATGTATAGATAATTGGTATCATTATCATTACTATCAAATTAGAATTCAAGTCTTTCTTAATTCGAACTAAAGATTGATTTATATGAATACTAGTTCACTTGATCACTACAATTGATAGTCTTACTAAAAGAAAGGATTAGTACTTTGAACATTATACTAGTCTTATTAGGAATTGGTAACAATGAAATTGAATCCATTGCACTATAATTAAAATCAACCATATGGAACGAGTGAATCAAATCTAGACGGAAGTACTCTATATATCTTGTTTTAAAATCATTATTTTCTTTGTTTTTAGTTCAAATAATTGTTTGCTTTCTAGCTGTCTAAAAGTTGATGTTAAGAAGTTTTATGAACTTTAAAATAAAAAAATAAAAAAAAACCCTCTTTTACATTATTTTTCTAGTTACTTAGTATTAGATACTTTAGTCTTAAATCATTCTCGTTTCCCAAGTGTCCAATAATCAGTATTTACCATCTTTATATTGTCAAACGAATAGGCTCACTTGTCAATTTGTGTAGCAGTTAGAGTTGTTAATAAGTACAATTTCATAGGTATAAACTAGTGTGAAAATACACATCATTTATACATTATCATGTCTCAGATGTACCTAAAATCAAAACCTAACTTCAAAGTGAATCAAGACACATGCTTGGCCTCAAGAGGAAGCATGAAGACACACCTTTATTCTAACACTCAAGTCTAGAAGTCACTTGGGTCACTTAAATGGTTCAGGAGTTGCTCAACTCCAAAGATATCTGGGAAAAGGACTCAAAACCACCCAAAAGGTGCATAAACTTAGATCTAGAAAAATCAAAGGTCAAGGTTTGAACTCCATACCTCAAATGACTCAAAAATCTAAAGAATATGATGGATCTAAACTAGCTCTTGCTTCCTTGCACCAAGATGGAGTTCCTTCTACCTCATGTTTCAAAAAATCAAGAGAATAAGTTAAAAAACCAAGTATGGTGGCTAGGGTTTGGGAGGTTAACTTTCTCAGAGGATGGGGGCTACCAAACCATCTAAGGTTTTGAACCCCAGCCACCACTATGTCATGGCTAACCCTCAACCACACCATGTTCACTTAAATGACAAAGCCAATTAATTGATGTGGCTACTCCATGGTGGTTCTCCATTACCACATTGCGGTCAGTCAAACTCCCAAAAACTTCAAGACGTAAAATAAAAAATGAAAAAGGAAAATGCATGAAAAATGGATGTTACATTAAAATGATCTAAATAGCCCATTTAGATTATTCTACAAATATGTATTTAGTAAATCTTGAATTTAAAATCTTTTGTCTTACATAGGTTTCAAATCCTCAAAACATTAAGTAAGATATGGATCACTTTCCAAACAAAATCTTATAAAGTATTTCATCATTCTTTTTAGTTGGAGTTGCATTCAAAATACAAGTTATAGTGATTAATGTATAATCCCAAAAGTATAAACACTACTAGAAAATACGTGTTTAATGACACACAAACTATGACACACACGTGATAAAGATACGCAAAAGTGGGTGCCGTAAAAAATTGCCATCTCTTATAAAATTTAAAGGATATACAATATGCATTTTTGCATGACATAAAATTAGGTGTCGTTTTATAATTTTTATGTAGATAAACGTTCTTAGTAGCTAGAGGTAAAATGAAATCCCAAAGTTAGAAAAGCCCGCTTGTTTTTTTCTTAACCACGTTTTCGTTATCATGACCTAAAATTAGGTCTTCACAGTTCAGATATCTCCAAGGAATCCTCTCACTTTAAGCGCCAATGATTGATGATTATGTGATTCCTCGCTCACCTTCTTCTCTCTCTTCATCATTTCCATCTCCTTCTATCTTGGTTCATGTCTTCACAAAGTTGACGAAAAGAACTAGGCATTTGAACCACATCTCAATAAAGTGTTCAGAGACATCCAGTGGCTCCTCTCACTCAAAAAATCATCGATTGAGGGTTATGTGACTCCTTACTCTCCTCATTCTCTCCTTTTCGTTGTCGGATGTCGCTGTCTCCTTCTATCTTTGCCCTTCTACTTCTCCCCTGAAAATTCTCAAAAGTAATAATAAAGGTATTTGGTTTAGCATTTTGATTTTGATTCTTCATGTGAATCTATTCCCATTAAAACCCGATGCATATTTCAAATTCGATATGGACAACCTTCCTGTAAGAGTTCTATCGTATTTATAGTTTATATATTTTCCTCTATCAGCAGGCTCCACAAGAATGAAATCATTTCCAGGTGTCAAGGTAAACATTTTTTTAATATAGTACTAATTGTAAAAATAAGTACATATGATATCATAACGAGAGTGACATCAGTTTTTGGCTATATTATTATTAAGTTTGATTATAAATTTATTTATGTTATGTTATTGAGAGGTTTTAATGAATGTTGTAGGAATACATGTTGAGAGCAGAGTTTAGACTTTCGAGTATTACAGCTAAAGAAGCAGTACTTGAGAGAAAGGCTCATATTCGCATCAAGTTTGAGATACATTATTTTACAATTTCAGGAATAAGGTAACTCCTTGTGCAATTTATTTTGGATCATCGTCATATTTTATTAAAGTGAAGATGGTTTTGGTTTTTGTAGGTGCGTTACCTGAAGATCATTAAACAAACATTTTGAGTTATTGGTATGTTTTCCAGTGAGCAAGAAGAGTTACTCTTCAAACCTTTAGTTGTTGGAACTTTAATGGGGTTAATGAAAAATGAAGAAATCTAAATTTATTGTCGTTTTTTGGTTTTAGTTGAAAGAAGAAGATGCGATTAGTTATGAAGTCGTTTCAAAAGCAATATGAGAAGCTTTCTGATTTGAAGCACCAAAACATAAGGTAATTACATTTATATTTTTACCTGGAAATGTTTTGTGTTCTTGGTAATTGACAAACTGATTCATGGTAAACTGTAAGTAGTATACTATCTCCCTATTCGTGTGATTAGGTTACTAGATTCATTGGTTGTATTTGGATTCTTTGCTCTATTTTCAAGTATTACTAGAAATACTTGTTGATATATATATATATATATATATATGGTAAGTGTCATCTTCCATTAATGCAAACATTTTTCAAACCGTATATAAACTCAAGATTTGTTGAGCTTTTATATCATAACTAACAGCTTCAAATTAATTTATTATCCGCTGATTTTGTTTTTTTAAAGTTGACTTGGGTTGTATTTACCATTTTACCCTTTTCCTTCCTTATATCTACAATTTTAAACGAGTTAATTGTTTGCTTGTTTCTGTTTAAGTGAGTTATTGATATACACTTCATTTTATCAGGTGCATTATGTTATTAAAATATATATAAACAAGAGTTTTTGTTGAGCGGAGCTAAATTACAACAGGTATGTTTTACAGTGAATTACAACAAGTAACTCTTGAAAATTGTTATAAAAAAAGATTGGTTTCAAACAAACATTATAGAAGGTTAATTAATTCTCTTCTCTTTTTTGTTTTAGTTTTTAGTCTTTACAATTACCTTTTCATTTCTTGTATATTTATATTATGGAAATATTAAGTTATACATTTATTCACTTTTCCAGCAAAGGCACAAATAATGAGGATGATGATGATTTTGATGTATCTTTGTTTCTATAATGGTCTTTATGTGTTTTGTTATCTACTATTCCTTTTGATCATGATGCCTTGGTTATTTCTTGTCTTATGTGAACAAATTTTCCTTTTGAACATGATGCCTTGGTTATCCATGACTTTATTTGTTTATATATTCTACATGTTCCAGACAGAGGATAAATATGGTAATTTTTGTCTCGAGTGAGCTTCATTTTTGTGGTATAATGCAAAGTGTAGAATATCAACTTCCTAACCTTATTGTTTGATCTATTATAGGATAGAGATGCCTTCTTTAAATACTATATGTACAATCACACAAGAAGCTTTGAGAGCTTGGGTTTACGTTCACCCCACTTCTCTCGAGTCTTCTTTATTTACAGAAACTGTTGTAGGAGTTGTTGTTATTTTTTGGTCATCCTCAGTTACTTTTATAAACTTAATAGAAATTACTAAACTAATACATCACAATTTTTTGGATAATGGAATTATTGAATGTGATTCAGTTTGAATATTAGTGGATTTATTAATTTATTGTAAGAAATGGATTGTTTTGTTATAGACGTATTTTATTTTATATTATGATACATTAACTGTCATTTAATTTGAAAACTAATAAATCTATAATTTTATTTAAAACACTTAAAAATTATGACACACAAAAATGTATGTCATCTTCCTTTATACCAGAGGCTTCCTTAACAAGCAATGCATGTTGTGAGTGCGTGTCATAAATGTGCATCGTAAGGTTAGGACACACAAATGTGTGTCGTCTTCCTTTATGACAGGGACTTCATTGACATGCATTTGTGTGTCGTCTGTACCTTTTATGACATGCAATGCGTGTCATTAAAGAGTATTTTTCTAGTAGTGAAAGGAAAATAATTTATGTCGATTAAAAGGTAAACCATAACTTGCAAGGTCCAGTTCATCCTTTATTATCTTTAAGAATTTAGATTGGTCTGCTTATTTGTTACTCAACTTCATATTTGAAAACTTCAAAAGGTCTCACGTTTATCATTTATCATATAAAATATAATTACGACAACTATAGTTATTTATTAAGTTAATAAGGTATCATGTATTAAATCAAGACCTTCATTAGAAAGGAAGTTAAACATCACAGTGTATAGTTTCTTTCTAATTATTTTCTCTACTATATAGTGAGAATATCTTTATTAATATTTTATATATAAATAAGTCTGTTAAATAATTCATATTTATTTTCCATCAAAAGTCCATTATCTTGACGTGGGAATATGTGTATTTTATTTATATAATAAAGATAACAATGGATAAGTTTGATTCAAATCATATTTAAGTGTAGGTGTTTTCTTATAGAACTTATATTTATAAAATATTGATATTTACTTTATAACTCCATTAAGAGATCTAATTCTTGAAATAAGAATTAATCATTACAGAATATAAATGTGATCGTTATGAAAAACGATTAAGTAATAGTGAATCATCTAATCAAATAACTAAGACATATATTTAGACAAGCTAAATTCAAACATACATTGTTTAAAACAAATATCATTTTACAATACAGGTACTTTATGATCAGAACATAAATAATGAAGTCTAAGAGTGAAGTTCCAACTTGCTTGTTCTCAGCTGCTTACTCTTCTTGAATATCAGTAGACATTTAACAATATTAGATTAACATTAAGTATCAAATACTTGTGTGATAATTGAAAAGTGTAAGTTCTATCTTATAGATACCTCAAGTGCACACAGTGGTCATAGAACACTCTTCTCTCATCTCACTTGATCTTGAAACATTTCATTCAAGAGAGCAATCATGTCATGTGGTGAAAGATATTACAATCCTCTCTGATAGCGTAGAAACATAGATTCAAACATAATACATGCTACATCGACTATGTGACATCCCCAAAATCTCGGCCAGAAAAGACCGATTTTCATTTATGCTTTTAAAATAATTTCAGAGTAAATCCTTTTGATTTGAAAGAGTTGTGGAATTTGTTCCCAAAAACAAAACGTGATAAAACAATGTTTACCTAAGCATTTCATAAAAGAAATGTATTTTCATTATATAATCAAAACTCGGGATGTCATGTTCCGATACAGACCATAAAGCATAAACGATAACATTACAAGTCATTCAACAAATATATACAAATACAGACTTGTAAACAAAACAACTTGATGGTTCATCCATCTTATGCCCTTGCGCCACTTCCTGTAATACAAATAAACTGAGTGGGTCAGGCTTGGGAGCCTGGTGAGCATATAGGGTTTTCAACCCACAATAAATAATTATATTTAATTTCCACCAACCAACAATAACCCAATTACCCATTCCCGTTATTCTCACTTTACGTCCCTAAGACAACTAACATAAGGGACCTAGTCTAAGAATATTTCATCGAGGCGACAACACATGCTTCGGGGGTTCCTCAGCAGTATAAGTCAAATAAGGCAACCATGAGGGGGATGGAATACAGTGAATGAACACCCAAGTTCATTAACACGTACAGGTTATGAGCCTGCTAGCGTTCCACTGGACTGTCTAGAAAAGTCCGTGGTCGTCATCTAAATTCCGCTAGATGACTGGATCAAAACAACATCGAGGCCTCTCATCTGTTTATTACACACCAACTATATACCCATGTTCTACCCAACATATTAGTAGATAAAATATACATTTTTATACATAGTTTTAAAACCTGTATAGCATGCTTAATCAATACATTTTCCACATAACAGATGAGGCACACACACATAACACGTATTTCATAGAGAAATAATCAGATGTATAAGATAGAAGAAAGTGAATATACATTCACACACATAACAACAAAATATACACATAACACGTATTTCGTATAAAATACTTCATAATTATGCGTTAGAAGAAAGTAACTACACACTCACTTGATCAGAAGATGATCGGACAGCACTACGACTTGTAGAAGTAGTATTCTTCGGCAGATCTGGAAGATCTTCACAAAAACCGGACTCCTCGCGGGCAGAGCTTCGGCTCGGGAATCTTACTTCTCGGGATCTTCGGGACCTCAGGACTTGCTTCGGGGCTCGGGAATGATACCGGGGCTTCAGGATAATTCTTGCACGAAAAACGATGCAAAAACGCGAGAAAAATGGAAGAAATGAGCAAACAACTCGGTTGCCCTCGACCTCCTTTTATAGGGGCTGGAAGTTCGAATTACGCTGGGCGTAATATGAAATTACGCTGGGCGTAATGACGATAAGGTCGCTGACTCCCCCAAGGATAATATCGGTTAATATATATTTAAATTAAATATCGAAAATATTTAATAAACTTCAAAAATTCATATATTCCTCATACGAACTCCGTTTTCGACGTTCTTTATATCCCCGCATAGGTGAGACTACGATCTACAACTTTCGTTTAGACTCCGTCGACTAATTTTGACTTTATTTTTATTATTTATTTTTAGTAGGCCGGGACAGGAAAACTCCGTTATAAAATCGTAACTTCTTCATCCGACGTCCGTTTTCGCCTATCTTTTTATCGTTTTACTATAATTAATGAGATCTTCGATTCTCATTTAGATTGTTTCGGCTACAAACCGCTCGATCTCAAATCGAGTATTCGGGTTGCATACTGCTAAGTCGAAACTTCGAAAAATCATAACTTCCTCATACGAAGTCAGATTTGGGCGTTCTTTTTATGAACACTCTCGGTTTAACGAACTCTATGACTTTCGTTTAGATAACTAAGGCTAAATATTGCTCTAACGTAAATTTCACTTTTTACGTCATTCAGCGTTGTCGGTTCTGTCGCGAAACTTCGACAGGTCATAACTTCTTCGTTATAACTCGGATTTCGGCATTCTTTATATCTTCGAAATCCTTGTTTCGACCACTACATCTTTATGCAAAGATATTGGGCTTATCTCACACTTCAATTTTGACGCTTAGTTTTATCATTTATTAATTATATCTTTATAATTAAGTAATAAGCACACAAATACACATAATTCACATAATACTCAAATATTTCATCATTAATACTCCAAAAAGAGTTACAAGGGTTAACCTAGACTATTACATCAATGATAATGCCTAGCCTGGAAACGCGGGCGTTACAGACTAAATCATCAAAATGTTTCAACCATGTTTTATGGCCATCTATAGATGTGAGAGTGTGTTCTTTGAAAAGTTGGTGGACAAGAAATTGCAAATTCTTTTCGCGACTGAGAAACTTTCTCAACCTTGATGCCAAGAGATGATGCTCATAATGAAAAGTTTTTCCTTCTTACGAATGAAACGTCGGTTATAGATTTTCAGGATGTTTTCTTTTTTATCCATCGGCAAAATTTTAACAAAATTTATTTAGTACTTTTCAATATTTAAAACTTCAATAATTAATTCCCTTTAAGTTTCTAAAACATTAGTTATCAAAATCTAGGATCAAAGTTACAAAACAGATAAATGGTTAGGTATCCTTCATCTCATTTATTTAATTTAACTAGCTAGATATCAAGTATAAATTATATTTTAATATATAATTCCTAGCATTATGGGATCGCAAACAACTTTTGTAAATGAAATGTTTGATCTCATTTATGTCTCATATCTCTCTTGCTTAGGTATCTTTTTTCACAAAGGATTTCGGATCAAATCATCCAAATTGAAAGCCATGTAAAACAGACACATAAATAGTAGTTAGGTAACCTTTATCCCACTAGAAAATCCGGAACTACCTTAACCATCAAGAGATAAAACAAGTGGTAAGGTGACCTTTTTCCCACAAGCTTATACAAGTGTTGTTGCTTATACAAGTGTTGTTTGAGTGTATCCAAAGTGGACGACATATACTTGCATTTATAAGGGGTCTATGTATGTTTTTATAATTCTAGTTTAAGAAATATATGATATCATGATTATTGCATGCATCCAATAAGTCATGGTGCCCTTTGATTAAAATCACATTTTATAGCAATGTCCTTTTATATAATCCAATTTAATATAATTGACGTGATCGAATTTTAAATATAATATTTCGTATTAAGTTTTAACATTTGAGTGCTAAATAACATTATAAACCTTTTAACAAAACTTCCATTTATAATATAAGGTTTGGAATTTGACAAGTTTCTAAAATCCCAATTTTAAACTTATAAAATTTTAATCGTGGAAATTTTTCGTTAGCTAGTTTTAAACGAGTATCTCATTTTATTTTTAAAACCTTTTTACCATCTTATGTTAAAACACAAATTTCATTAAAACCAAACTCCATGTGATCATTTTATGTTTAAAAAATTTTGTAGCATTTTAAAATGTAATTTTACAAACATGCATAATATACCATAAAATCAAACATTACAAAGCATAAAAAATATGTGCACAAACAAACCATAAACTAATGACATTTTATGAGCCATCACAAAAATGCTTGTTCCATTTCTAAGGGATATAAAGGGACCAAATTCTCTTATGATGTCTTCATGCCCCTATTTGCTTAACATCTTCTAGAAAGTTCATAAATATAATTTTATAAACTTTATAAAACTTTAATAAAACTAAGTGCATGAACTTCTGATATTTGAAATGGTCACCATCTTCATTTTTTGTTATATTTTTATAAAAATTAACTATTCTAAATAATCATTACCCACAAAATTAAAAAAAAACGAAAAATATATATTTAACTATAACATACCATATAAATAAATAAATATTACAATCATTTTAACAAATCAACACAAGTAACATCTTAAATTGTCAATGACCGGTTTATTCACATCATATATATATATATATATATATATATATATATATATATATATATATATATATATATATAACACAACACTTTGTTTTTCTAATACAACTTTTATGACTAAAAAGATGCATGTAAGCTTCTAGTCATAAAAATAACAATTACAAATATTTTAAAGTTTTCATAGAAAATATGTATGAAATTTTGTTATAAAAATAAAAGCATCCGTGTTTTCTAAAAAAATGTATGCCAAATAATCTAATAATCTATTCAAGCTTGCAAAAAATAAATCTGATACCAATTGTTGCGTTTTATTCAAAAACGTTTTCAAAAAAACGCTAAAAGCAGCAAGGGAAGCATTAAAACTTAAATAATTATAAAACAGTTTCATACCCACCAAGAATCATTTTGAAATCATGGAATGATTAAAATAACAATAGAAGGAAAAATAACTACAACCTTTAAAGACTTTGAATCCTCAGGAGGTTGGAAGTTGATGAAGATGACAAAGACTCAAAGTAGAGCTTCTCTACAAGTATCAACCAATAATTACCAACTTGACTTTGATGCAAGTCCTTCTTGTAAATTAAGTTCTTAATCCTTTAAGAACAAAAGCCTATCTTTTTTCTTAAAGGAGAGTTTAAAAGTATCAATCTTTTTACAAGTCTTAACCTTTTAAGAGAGAAATGAGAAGAGAGGAATGGGGATATGGTTTTTCTCTCGCCAAAAGCAACCTCATGAAATAAAACCGTTCTCTTATTTATGTGTATATTATGTCTTAACTCTTTTAAGACTCCATATTCTTTTATGACAAGTTATAGAACACCTTTACAAGTATGGCATGTCATATAATGGACAAAGAAGCAAGAAACCATTTGTTCCCACCCTTAGTGTGTCCTCTGTTTGTAAAAAGAAAATAGAGAAGGTGTGTGTGATGAGAAAGAGTAACACTCTTTCAAATTTTATAAATCTAGTTTATTATTATTAAAAACCAAATCCCTTTTAGTTTATATAAAAACATATGACCTTTATAAATCATACCATGTGACTTTATTTGATACTTATTATAGAAAATTATTATTTTCATAAAATACTCATTTTCCAATTAATTACAAGAAATATAAATATTTATCAAGAATCAAATTCTTATAAATATTTAGTTTACGTCAAATTATTATTAGTGTGTCCCTTTGTGATCATATGTTATTAGAAAATATCATTATATAATGACTCTTGGGCATATAAATCTTTCAACAACATACATCATAGATGTTCGTTTGTAGTTTTGACGGTGATTTGGCATTTTCTAACCCTATGCTTTCTTAAATCCTATTTCAAGGATCTTTATTTATTTATTTTTTTGAGTTTGTTCTTATGTTTTTAATGTTATCTAGTTAATCATCATATTGTTATCCAATCAATGGATAGTTAAATTCCATCTCCAATGATGGAATTTAGGTGATATGAACCTTAATCATATGTTTGAGTTGTATATTGTACTCTAGCCTCTAGTCATAGAATTAAGTTCAAAATTAGATTTAATGAGATTATCGGTGTAATATCCCGATTTTCAACACAAATTTTTCATTTTTATTTATTCAAATATACCAGAGTATAATTACATTATGCAGAAAACATGATGTGAATGTGCATGTGTATAGTCGAGCCTTGCCCTTCTCACCAACGGAGAAAGTACCCGCCAACATTTATAATCAAGTGGGTAAGCACAAAGCTTATTGAGTTCCCCAAAATACCATATACCGCAATATATATACAATGTATACACATAATGGCTAACGAACTTTCGCCGGTCCACCAATAATACAAATAATGGCCTTGAACATAAAGCTGGTCCGCCCCTTTGCCTTCAGCATAAAGTTGGTCTGCTCCTTGGCCTTCAAAATAAAGTTGGTCCACCCAAGTATATTGGCCTTCACCATGAAGCTAGTCTGACCTGAACTCCCCACATAATATATAAATACATATATAGCAAAAAAAGAATTCAACATACATGCAATGAACTAAACTAGCTTAGTGACATGAGTGCATATTATAGAGAAACTACATCCTAACATACTGAGGACACATACTAAAGTATACAGTATAGTGTGAAAACTCACTGAGACAATTACTCTGACGATTGTCAGTTATCCTTCGGTAACACAACTATCAAGTATTAACATATAATACTATAACTTATATATATATATATATATATATATATATATATATATATATATGGCAATCTGGTAGAAGTAAGATTCTGCACAAATTCCAAATATATTTTCATGGCTATCAAATAAGGATCAGTCGGTCAGGACATATGGGAGACAAGACCATTTTGACATATTGCTTTCCTGAAATACAACAACCAAGACAACGTGCCTATTCTAGACACCTTTCCTGTAAGTAGACCAATCATAATACTTAACTAGAACTAATGACTAATTAGATACTTATAGGTTCCTAATAACAACTATAACATAATTCTATGAAAATTACAATGTAAGAGACCATGTAAAATTCATAACTTCTTCATACAAACTCTGTTCTCAATGTTATTTTTATCGACGGATTGGTACATACAAGATCTTCAACTGTCGTTTACATTGTTTTGGCTAACACTCAACCCATCTTAATTATCGATTTCAGTGTCGCACACTACCGTACGAAAACTTCAAAAAATCATAACTTCCTCATACGAAGTCAAATTTACGCGTTCTTTATATGCATGATTTCGCTTTTAAGACTACCAAAAATTTTGTTTCCATTACTTAAGCTAATAAGCAACCTCTCACCGATTTACCTTTTGAGCCATGTTTTTGGCATATAGGGTTGAACACGAAACTTCGAAGAATCATAAGTTCTTCATATGAAGACAGATTTAAGTGTTCTCTCTCTCTCTCTCTCTCTCTCTCTATATATATATATATATATATATATATATATATATATACACACAAAAAAAATCTTATTGACGTCTACTACACGTTTATGATGATTATTTTGTCTAAAAAGTAATATATTTCTACTTCATATTTTATAAACAAACATTTTATATTAAATCCTACTGAAGGGTGAAAACAGGGTGTTACAATTGCATTATTCCATGAAAGAATTGTAAAGTAATTAGTGATTCTAATGGAAATTCTCCATTAGGATGGTGTAAATGTGTTAAAATCAATTCGTATAAAAAAAGAACCTTTTGTAAACACTTAAAAAAGATAAACAATTTCAAAAAATGAAGTATTAGGAGTTTTAAAAGTTTTAAAAGTTATTTGATGATTTAAACGAATTTATAAAGGTTTTTATAAAAAAAAATCCCCACAACTTCAGAATTGCAATGTGAAACATATATTAAGGATGGAATCACCAACTCCAAACTTTTAATACTTGTGTTATTGAGTCATTATGATGTTTATTAAGTGTTTGAAGCTCACTTAGAACTAATTAGTTAGTTGGAATGGAGATGAACCAAGTTAGAAGCTATTAAGAGCTTTTGAGCAAAAATTGGTGTTTGATGCATACATGTACTTCTTTATATCTCTTATGAAATTAAATTGACTTAATCATTAATTCATTGTGATTACAGGAATTAAGTGATATAAAAATAATGTTATTTGAACTTATTTAAGCCATATATGAAATTTGTAGAGCAAAGTACACTGTTTAAATTATAAAATTGTTTTCTAGAATGAGCTATTTGTTATATGGCCCTGTAATCTCAAGGAAAAATATTACACGGTCGTGTAATGAACTATACGTTCCTAAAAGATTTCAAAACCTTAACCACTTAGCCTTTAACCTTCACTTGTTTCAAACTTCCATACAAGGTTAAAACAAGTTGATTAGGAGGTATTTTGGTCATTTTTCAAGATAATAAATCGTTTCTTTCAAAATAACATTTCCTTGTATCACAAATCATTTCCAAAACCATTTCATAATAGTGGTGATATAGTTAAGAGATTTGGATAAGTGCGTCAAATAATCATGCAAATGCATATGAAACTAACCGAAACTTAATCCATTATTCTCATATAAGTCTCTTTCAACTAGGGCCTTAGTGGCCTAGATTAGGTAGTAGCACAACACTAAACCTATTGTCGACCATTAAGGTCAAAATTTTAGGAAATTTATGAACATCCCATGAATGAACAAGGAATGGGTTGGGATATTACATCACCATTACCTCTAAGGTCAAATAATGTAGTTGATCCCTTTATGTTCCCGAACACTCACAACTCAGCTCATCTTAGCATGCAATGCACAAGTAGGATGCTATAAAAGTTTACTCAGTACCAAAGAACCAATTTATTTTATCCAAAATCATTTTTCATGCAATGCACAAAATGTCATAAGGCCACATAACAATAAAGGTATATATATATATATATATATATATATATATATATATATATATATATATATATATATATATATCATACTCAAAACATTTCAAATAAGTGATAAGATACATATATTATGGGTATGTACTCACCTCAATAGCTTATGATGCTACTACCTGATCTAGGCTACTAAGGCCCTAGTTGAAAGAGACTTATATGAGAATAATGGATTAGGTTTCAGTTAGTTTAATATGCATTTTCACGATTGTTTGATGTACTTATCCAAAACTCTTAACTATATCACTATTATTATGAAATGATTTTGGAAGTGATTTGTGACACAAGGAAATGTTATTTTCAAAGAAACGATTTATTATCTTGAATCTTTTTTTTTTCAAATGTTTCTTTTTGAAATCTAGATTTGGAAATTAGGTTAATTCCATACCCATTTTCATTCTGTAGTCGAATTCAGGTATGACTTAATAGGCTCTCCAAGCTTAACATATTATTTTAACATGTACTTGTAGGTCTTTGGTTTAGCTTTTTGGATATTTAGACGGCCATGACATGTATGGTTCAATTTATACTATTTTCATGATATTAGATGTAACTCTATCATACTTCAGATTGACTAAAATTTGTGTTTTATGTTTTGGGACCACACTCTAAATATCTTCGTATATTTTTTTTTGTTTAAAAGAGTGGTTTTCAAAAAAAAAATTTGAATATTGTATTTAAACGAAGACTTTCCCCATACTCAAAGATGTTTTTGTCTCTTCCATAACATCAATGTGTGGATAAAAGTTAAATCAAGATAATAGCATAGAAAAGAAATGACTTCATTTTCTTCTCCAACAACATAAATTAGTTCTTAATTTTATGAGGCAATAATAGATAGATAAATGAAGATGAACAACATTTTATTTGGGTAGGTTGAATCAACACTTGAAAAATAAGAAAAATTCACCATAAAATTTTCCTTTCACTATATCACTATACATATGAAAGAACAGAATCTTCCTTTACATAATGAAATATTCTAAGCTAACTTTCATTTATCATTTTGGAACATTTTTTCTCCAATAATGATAGACAATTTCATATATCTAACATTTAGGGTATTGTTGGTACTATGTTTGACAATGACGATGGAGTATTATTCGTCTACAATGAATTACGTTGGAGGAGTTATGTGGTGGTAGAATGAAAACGGATGGTGATGCGACAATTGGGGATAGAGATGAGGATGAGGTTGAAAATGAAAATTAAAATTAGGACGACGATGGTCTTATTTAAACATGTTTTAAACGTTAGGGTCTAATTTAAAAATTTTAAACTCTAGGCGATCATAATACATAAGATAGAGCGGCCTAATGTCTAAATGAATACATTTACAGAAATTTGAAATCTAACTTAATACTTTTTAAGCTTTCAAGACTAAATGGTGACATTACTACTGAATCATTAATCCAAATATAGCTCATTACAAAACCAAACCTAAAATTTTTTAGGTTACATTGCATATTAATTTATATATAGATTAATTTTGAGTTCCTTTAGGAACAGTGAAGTTTTGCTGGTTAGGACTTTAGCTACAGAAGTTTTGAATATTGACAGTTTACCTCCTTTGGCTTTTGGTAATATCATTTTTGCCACAAAGATTTTAATATTCGCTTTTGCCCCAATATTTTGCCTCAACATTTGACTAGATGTGTCGGTGTGGTGGACACATGTTATTCCATGTGTTCTTCACTGGCTCGCGTCCTATACCTCCATTGTGGTTACTTAATCCGTATTGACTCTAGATGCTTCCCACTGCCTCTTAACCCACTAAAATAATCTCATTCTTCCACCGTTCCTTCCAGTATTCTCTTATTTTCTCCCAAACAAATTCATTCCTTAAATAAGCCTCTCCACATGTTGGTCATCCTCGAACAACTGTTTAGTGTTTCTCTAGGTTTTTTCGGTTATTTCCGGTGAAGTCAACAACTCGATGACCAATGTCGCTCATCATCTTTGCATGTGTACAACTGGTGAGTTAAAATTATGCAATACAAGCCATTTATTTTTATTTTTCTATATCCTTCGATCCAAGTAAATCGAACATACAATTGTTCAATACCTTTTAAACAAACAGGAGCCAATTTTTCTTTCTATTTGGACTCATTCTAATTGCATGCCCTACGAACCTCTCTATCTGCCATTCTAGTGATTCCTTTGATTAAAATCATGTTTTCCTTCATGTTCATCGTTTTCAGTTGAATCTTGTGATTTCTTTGATTAAAATCATGTTTTCCTTCATGTTCATCGTTTTCAGTTGAAGATTAGGTTTTCCTGATTGGCTTCTAATAAAACTCAAAGATGGACCGGTGACTCTTGTGACAACCTGAAAATTTTTGCTTTATAAGTAAAGTCAACCTTAAGTCAGACTCGCTCCTACTATCTTTTAGCACTGTTTAGAGTCTGTTTGAGTGTTTTAAGCCTAGTACATTCAAGGAATGAGTGTTAGGAAGTCCTTTTAGATTCATTGTACAACATTTAAGCCCTAAACTGTATCATGTGGAGTTTACGGCCGTAAACATGGAGTTTACGGCCGTAAACTCAACCATGGTCGTAAACCCCTCCTATATATATAAGAGGGCACTTCATTTCTTCATTCTTTTCTTTCCTTGGCCGAAATCTCCTCAAACACTCTCAAGTATCATCAATTCCATCATCCAAATCCTCCAAAAATGTAAGTGTTCTTCCATCTAGTTGTTGTTATCCTTCTTAAACATGTATCATTCTTTGATTCATCCATGAAAACACCCCTTTTTGTCTAGATCTTCAAATCTTCATCTTTCACCAAGAACACCAAGAACACATACGTGCTCTTGGTGGCCGAAAACACCTTCTAAGGCTTCTAAATTGTGAGTATTCCTTCCATACACTTGTTATCTAGTAGAATCATTAGCCTAAATACCTAGATCAAACAATTGGTGGATGATTCCCAGGAGTTTATGTCAGTAAACTCATGTGGCCGTGAACCCCCGGGCCGTGAACACTCTGACCGTAAACTCCCTGATTGTAAACTCTAGGGCCGTGAACACCCTTGTGTGGTTGTACACTCCCCTTAGATGAATCACATGTGATTCTAACACTTGGTTCAAGTGTTTCCTAGTCCTTAAAGGCGTTTCCTTGCATGTGGCTGCTTCTAAACACTATATTCATGCCACTATATGCCATTATATGTCATTTAGGACTCGTATGTGCCTCGGGACTTCACTAGTGGAGCTTCTCATCCTTAGAAACATATTCGTTTGAATCACCCACATCAGGTGAGTTCATACCCTGTAATGAATCTTTTAACTATTTTAAATGCTTTGAAGGGGGGAATACAAGTTGAACACAATGATAATTGTGTAAATGTTTGTTATAAACATCTTTCAAAAGATTGCTTATGTATTTTATAATTGATCAAAACATTTCAAAAACTCTTTTAAAGTTATGTTACTTTTAGGATAACAAAACTCCATTCTTAAAGTACAACCATAACTTAGTAGTAAAATGAGTCTTTTTGATAACAGTTCAAGTAAAACACTAGTAAGCTATAAGGGGTACAGTTTAGAGGTTCATTTCTTACTAGATACAATACACGATAACATAAGAGATCACACAATAAAGAGAAATATGGAGGAACATACTATAACAAGTACAGAGAGGTACATACTATAACAAGTACCGGGGAAAACATGTTAATATATCTTTCCGGGTTTGCGTTAACACCGGTATGATTTCACGTACCAGGGTTAGCAGGCACGAGGTGATAAAACTTAATAATATATCTTTCCGGGTTTGCGTTGACACCAGTACGATTTCACGTACCAGGGTTAGCAGGCACGAGGTGATAAAACTTAATAATATATCTTTTCGGGTTTGTGTTGACACCAGTACGATTTCATGTACCAGGGTTAGCAGGCACGAGGTGATAGTTATATCCAACCTAAGTTATTTATAAAGGATACATCTACAAAGTACCCGACGATAATAAATAAGATACATAGCTTATTCGTAACATGAACATTCAATAGAAATGGACCATAATGCTAACTTTATGATTCCTTAATGTATACATCAAGGGATATATATAAATAGGATCAGACAGGTAATAGGATGTGTGCCTTCCACAACATTTCCCGTTCCTTGTTTGGTTGTAGGCTTAGAGCGGATTCACCCAACCTATTATCCATTCGATCTTATATATATATATATATATATATATATATATATATATATATATATATATATATATATGTTTCATATACATTAAGTCATCATAAGGGGTACCGGTTATGGGTCAAGTCATTGGACACTAATACAATGCACAGTTTTCTAGTACAAAACATACTTTTCAAATTAGAACTTTTGGTATACAAAACTAGAAACTTACTAGTAAATGGTTTAATCCATTTTATTAAACCAGTATAAACTTAAAGGACCTTAGGTGGTTAACTCTATAATACCTTATTTTATACATCAGGGTTATATATAATTAATACCCGATAGGTAGTTAGATGTGTGCCTTCCGCCTAATTCCCTGTTCCTTGTTTGGTTGTGGGCTTAGATCAGATTCACACAATTAACTATATGTTCGATATTAGATTATATATAGCTAGTATAAACTAAGTGATTATAGAAGGAACCATTGTGATTACTATTTTATTATAAGAAAAAAGGTTTTTCTTAAACGATCTTTTCATTCAAATATAAAGGAACTATTGCAATTAACTCTGTGAGTACCAAGTGAATATACCAGGGTTACATACAACAATGATCTAACAACTAGTGGGATGTGTGCCTTCCGCTTCATTTCTTGTTCCTTGTTTAGTTGTGGGCTTAAGGCAGATACACACAATCGATTTTTTGTTTACTATGAGTTTTATATAGCTTGTATCCATTTAGCACTCATAGAAAGGATTATAGAGTCATTTTCACTTATCTTTCATCAAAGCAGAAAATATAGGATTTTCTGGAGGAACAGGCGAACTTTTCTAAACAAAACTTACAACCTACTACAACTTACTAAGCTTTCTACAACATACTTACATCACTAAAATCTTATGAACTCACCAGCTTAATTGTTGATCTACTCTTTCAAAATAACTTCATGTATTCTCAGGAAACTAGTAGACAGGTACTTGTGAAGGGAATTCAGAAGATGGAGCATAATAGCTTCAAGTCTTGTTTTGTTATTTGCTTATGTATTCTATGTTTTGTGAACACACACATTGTAAACACTTTCTTTCTAATGAAATGGTTGTTTATTACTTTGATTACTATGATGTATGTCTTGTGATACTAAACATGACGTCCTCCACCCTCAAACGTTTTTGCCATTCCGGTTTTGGGGTGTGAAAAATATTTTGATCGATAGAAAGATTAGGTATGATTCGATTTCAGTTCCAATTACCTTCGGTTGTAACGATTAAGGTATCGTCCCCGTTGTTTGCCACTTTTCTGTTGTGTAATTTCATTCCATTTTATCTTGTACTTATATTTCCTTCTCCTTTTACTTTGATTTTTTTATGTGAATTGAATTTCTAAGTCCTTCGCTAATAATCGATTAGAGTTGTTAATTTTAGGTTAGTAATCATTTTTAATCACTAGCTAATTAGTAATATTTGATGTTTTTGCTGTGAAATTCTACTTATTTACTTTTACTTCTTACGAATTGTTAGTCGCAAGTACTATTGAATATTGATACTCTAAAATTTTGTGGAATTGTATAGAAAGACTGATTTGTTGGCATGAATTCCTAATGCTTTAATCATTCCTTTTCAAAACATCAAGGAGCAAAATGATGAATGATGAAGCAACGGTGCTTTGACCCATTAAGACCCAATTATCCAAAATTACCCCTCTTATTTAACATTATTTTTTTTGTGAATTATCACTAATGAAATTATTTTATGATCGTTTTAGTTATGTATGTTATCATGTTCTTGCAAAAGTGGAACCACAAGAGGTTGAAGAAATTAAGGTCAGGCCTCATAGAGAGATCTTAATATATAATTTTCTTATTTTTATTTTCTTACACTTGGATATAAATGCGGTCTACTAAACACCATTTTTCCATGATGAGACTCTCACATTTTCTTCTGGGGATTAGCATGTTCACATGATGGTTCATTTCTTCTGGTGCCTAATGGTAAGAGATAAATTAACCATTTAATTTTCATGCTTTTTTATCTTGACAAAAATATTATTACTCACAAAAATATAAACCAAGTGTATTTGTGGTTTGGTTTAGTTTCTCAACAATGTGAACAAACTATATGACGACCATAGCTTGAAGTTTCACAGTCCAATCATATTTGACCCGATTGAAGCTTAAAAGAGAAAACAAACCTTGAATTTAGGTTTAGGGTTTCCAAGTGATTGCATTGGCTATATCATCCTTCCGAGATGAAAACCCCCATTGGAATCAGTTCCAGCCCTTTTTTGAACACCAGAATTTTGCATGGTTCTTTATATTATTCTGACTCCTCTTTTAATATCAAGCCCCATAAATTGTGAAGCAAAAAGGAATCTCAATCCTCGAGATTGAAACGATATTTTGTCAAGAAGTTTCAAATCTTAACAATTGTTGAACAGAATTTTCATATTGTCTTTTTCGTAAATTTAATCATATTAGATGTGTTGTTGTTATGTGAATAATAAACAAAAAAATACATTAAAACTCATGCAAAAGCATGGGTCTCTACCCTAGTTAATTATACATTTTATAAGATTAAACTTGAATGATAATTTTAAATTATGTTTCTACACTAGAAACCAAAAATACATTTATTTTACACAAAACGTGCTCTAGTTTAGTGAATCCTTGAAAATATGCTCCATAATAATACGAACGTTGATCACAAATCTTGGATGATTGCAATTGTTAGTATCATCAATTTATTTTATTTAAAAATATTCAAAATTTAAGAAACAAAAAAACAAAAGAAAAGAACAAGTACTTAAATACAGAAAAAGAGTAATAAATGAGTGTCCAAAGCATGACAAGTGATGGGTACATATGGTGAATATTTAAGACAATGAATAAGGACCTAATAAACCCTAGAACTAGAAGAAACTTGAAACATCTTTCTTGTCCTCTTTGTCTACCCCCACCGAATTACTTTTTTTCTTTTGAACCGCTGCATTAAAAGAAATAACAATATAATACTAATAAAATTAGGTCCAACTAAATTCCAAACAAAAATACACTTATCGTGAAGTTCCATAAGAGCCACCACCAAATAACTTTTTTATTTTCTTTAAATAGTTAAACGAAATTCTTTTCTAATATATATATATATATATATATATATATATATATATATATATATATATATATATATATATATATATATATATATATATATAATACTTTGAGATATCTAATCTTTTTTTTTTTTATTTTACAAAACTAAAAATCACTATTTTTTATAAAAAATCGCTGAAAAATTAAAAATAAATATTTTTTTCTTTATAAAAAAAATTCAAAAATTTTTTCGACAAATTTGTTCCGGAAGCTATGATTTCTTTTCCTATAAAGTCAAAAAATATATTAGATATCTTAAAGTATTTTTTTTCTATTTATTTATATTGATTTTCTAGATTTTAGGATTTCCAACCTTTATGTATTTTCTATTGATTTGTCATATAGGTTCAGGTTCATTTGAAACCATACTAATTTTGTGAGACCGTGAGACGCAATCTAAAAATAATTTTTAAATATATAATAAAAGGAAAAATCCGAAAATTCTTTTTTAATTATTATTTTCGTCACTTTTTTACCTAAAAAATATAAATAAATAAAAAAATTACTATTTTTTTTTTGAAAAATACGTGAAATATTCTAATTGAATATTAAAATGTAAATATTCTAATGTGATTTTTAGAATGTTAGAATATTCTACTAGATTTGTCAGATATATAAAATATTATAATATTCTAATATTCTACTAGAATATGTAAAAAGAATGTTTTTTTTTATTTTTTGTTGGAATATATAATTGACGAAAATAATATTTGAAAAAAAAATTTCAATTATTTTGCATTTAAAATTTTTTTTTATCTACAAAATGATTGGGTAAGATTGCGTCTCACGATCACGCAAAATTAGGCTGTCTCACATGAACCTATATATATATATATATATATATATATATATATATATATATATATATATATATATATATATATATATATATATATATATATATATATAGGGGATGGTTCCTTTGATATTAATAAAAAATTAGAGATTGTGAGATTAAACATCACTCAATGGAACTTAACCTCAACTTCCATCAATTGTTAAATAATGCAAGGGTGCAACAGTAAATTTTAACTTAATATTTAGAAAGCGGACGTCTTCCTTCTCTAAAAATCATTTATCGCTAGATCATTGATTTTCAGTATCAATCACGTAATCGTATCATTCAATCTTCAAAAATCATTCAATATCATCATAAAGTTCCTATTTTTACTGAATTTGTAATCAAATTAATCGCAATCTTCAAATCGAAAAAATGATCAAAACAAAATAAACCATCAGTTCATATCTTCATAAATACGAGACATAATCCTCAAATCGAAGAAATAAGCACATCGCAATCATCAACGCAATTCAAGATAGCATTTGAAAATTAAATCAAAATCAATTTTCATAAATGATGTCGAATTCAAAAGAAATTGACGAGTCGATCGCAACTGATACTATTGTAGCTGAAATCAATTCATCTCTTAACGACGAACAAATCGATTCAATTTCTTTGACTTCTGGAGAACTTCAAAATACGATTCGTATTTAAGGTACAAATAATTCGTTTTAATACTAATATTACATTACAATTTCTACACTTCGTTCTGATTTTTTATTATGCAGTATAAATTACGATTAATTATATGTTACGGTGTATAATCATATACAATTATACTTACTAATATTTGATTAATTGTATATAACAATTTTAGAAAAAATATATGATTTATCATATGTGTTAATAGATCTAAATATATGATTAATTATATATTAAATAGTATAATCATATATGATTATACAGTATAATATGTGATTAATCATATAAGACATTGTACAAAAAATACGATTATACATCATAAAATATGATTATATTATCATGAATAATCATATATAATTATTCATATCTATGATTAATCATATGTATTTATACTTTGTAATTCTAATTATCATATATGTTTTTAAATTGAAATATATATTAATCTTATATTAGGATGAATAATATGATTATACATTATAAAATATGATTAATCATACATTACAAACTACAAATGCATATTATTAATCATAGATGGTTAAACAGTATCAAGTATGATTACTTATAAATTAATACGTATAATCATTTATGAATACACAGTACAGTATATGATTAATCATATAAGACAATGTACAAACACATATGATTTAACATCTAATAACATATTAATATCTATAATCATATATGATTTTTCATACTAAAATATAATGAATAATATATTACACTATATAAATACATATTGTTAATCACATATGATTATTACAACATAAAATTATATAATAACATATTCGACATTCTCTTCTTTTATCAGGTGAAAGTTCCAATTCAACAAATGAATCATATTGCAGTAACATAATTGAAGAATCTGAATATAAACCAAATGTCCCTACTGAATTTGTACCAGTTGTAAACAACGTTTTCAATTCACTAAATTTGGCAGTAAAAATTTATATTGATTATGCAGAAATGGCAGCTTTTCAAACAAGATTGAGTAGTCAATCAAAATACAATAGCCAAATAATAAAAGAAAAATTGTTATATGCAATAAGGGTAGCAAGGATAAACCAAAACCTTGTGATATGTTGCCTACAATTGCTATCAAGAGGAAACCAAATTCAAACAAGATAATTACTGGGTGTACAACAAAGATTATATTTGAAAATGTTTATGGAACAACAGATTACAGAGTTAAGAAATTCTTTGAATTGCACAACTACCCACTGGAAAGTATTGAGGAAAGACCTTGTAAGAAAAAGGTAAGAAATATGTCATATTCTGAAAAAGAGTTTGTAGTACCTGCATCAAAAGCTAAAATTGGTCCAACAATGGCTCACAAAATACGAGCAGTTTTGAAAGGAGGATATGAATATGTAGGGGCAAAGGTAACAGACTACAAAAACTTCAGGAGAGGAGTAAATAGAATCTTATGTTACAAGGATACTCAAATAATGATAAACATCATTACCCAAATTATTCATTTGAGTTCCTACGTGATGGAGATATATTGGTTGCTATGTTTTGGGCAAATGAAAGAGAAAAGGCTTTTTTATGTAGAGTTTGGAGAAGTTATATCTTTTGATGCAACTTTTTGAACAAACAAGTAAGTTAATGTATATGCTTTACATAATTTATACATTTATGATTAAACTAAAAAAATTATGCAATTAAATTTAAACATACTATTAATCAAATATGATTGTACTAAACACATTTTCTTTATATAGGTATAAAATGGTATTTGTTCCATTCACAACAGTTGACCACCACAAGAAATCAGTTACTATTGGCGTTGGGTTGCTAAGTAGAGAGACAATTGAGTCATATGAATGGCTAATTAAAGCTTTTCTTAGAGCTCATGAAGGAAATCACCAAAAATTGTTCTAACTGATCAAGATCCAGCAATAAAACAAGCAGTGGAATCTGTCTTACCAAATTTAAGACACATACTATGCATGTGACACATAATGAAAAAACTACATGCAAAGGTATAATAAAAATAAAACTATATAATCATATATGATTAAGTATTCTAATAATATGAATTATCGGATATCATATTGTATAATCATATATGATAAAGTGTTGTAAGAATATGAATTATTAGATACCATAATGTATAATCATATATGATTAATCATATATGATAATATAGTATATAATCATATATGATTATATAATATGATATCTGATAATTCATATTATTATAATTGTTAATCATATATGATTATAATAATATGAATTATCAGATATCTATGATTAATCATATATGATATCCGATAATTCATATTATTAGAATACTTAATCTAACAAATATACAACATTGTTCATATAAAATATAAACATAACAATATACATCTAGAAAATCAAATTATAATCACCCATCATAGAGTAACATCAAATATGATAAAATCTTCAATAAAAAATAATTTCACAAGTCTCAAATATCACATTCCCCATTTTCCAAGATTCTTGTTCTTCATATTCCTAGCTAGATTTTCATACAAATTGTAACTGAATCCAAGAAATCTTCGACCATTACTTAGAAAGATTATCTCTATTGAACATTACAAATCTTTACTACATATCTGATGTAGAGAAATGTTGTTCATTAAAAAGAAATTTTTTTAAATGAACAACATTCCTCTACTTCAAAGACATCTAGTAAAGATCTGATTTGTTTAATGACGATAAATTTAATGGTGGAAGAGGCGTTCTTGGAGTAAGCTACAATCTGTATGAAAATCTAGCTACAAATAAAATAACAAGAATCTTGAAAAAATGGGGAACATGTTATTAGATACAACAAAATTAGTTTTTTTGAGACTTATAGACTCTGTATTTCACCTAAAACAAAATGGAAGTTGTTTACTCATAAATAAGTAATGGTGATGTATAAAATAATTAAATTAAAAATTGAAGAAATTAATAAACAAAACTAACTATTTGGAAGTATAAGGACACATATTTGAACAAATATAAGGAGTAGAATGAGGCTACCCCCTTTATACAAACATAATCACTTATCAAAAATATAGTATATGGCTGTCCCAATCTGTTTTCATTTATAAAGAAAAGATTCTTCACTACAAACACTAAAAAACAAAACTAAAATCTTACAAAGATAAGATTTTGCATGGTGATGTATTCCATGCACTAAAGATAAGCTCACTTATCAAGAAAAAGATATAATAAATTATAATGTGTTGTACAACATATATAATCATTTATGATTACAAAAACAAAAAAATTGATACAATCACTAATGATTACATATAAACAACATATAATCAATACTAAAAACATAATTACATATAAAAATATAACATAATCACTTATGATTAACATTCAATAACATAATTCACACAAACAAACATACATAATAAAATCCACCAAAATACATATTAACTTGTTTTCCATCATCATAAAAAAGACATTCTTCACAATATCCAAACATACATAACATAAACAAACTTGTTCTTATAACATCATCAATAAGAAAATATTCAATCAAAAAAATTTTGATAACCTTCTTTCTATATTCCATTGAGCATCATAAGCATGCTTACCACGAATATTTTGATCAACTTTTTGATACTCATATGCATCTTTCAACACATCATCATGCTTTGTATTAATCTCATAAGTTAACATTGTTGTTCCATATTTCATTCTCAATTTTTCTAGAATTTTTCTTGAGAACCACCTTCTTTTGGAAGACCACATTTCCATTTAGAACCTTTTTCTCCAAAATAACTCTCTATATGTCTCATAGCAAAAATACCACAATCCATTTTGTTATAAACTTTCCTCCATGACATTATCAATCTTATTGGTGTTAGATTCTTATCAGCCATTTCATTTGCTTTAACATGATTGATCTCTTTTAGATACTTCAAAAAAAACTTTTTCTGAAAATCATATATGATTTCACATCAGAAAAATATAAGTATAATAATTATAAAAGATATCATACATGATTTCAATTCTAAATTATAGATATGATTAGAAACTTACAAGAGGTTTAAAACCTGCACCATACTTACCATCAAAATCAGCATCGCCTGCACCATTATCAATAACCTCAAAAGCACGTTTCTTCAGATTGATAACAATAACATATATGTGCTTTTGCCTCAAAACAGGGAAAAATACCTAACATCAACATGTATAATATTAGAAAAAAAAACATTTATATATATATATATGTATATATATATATATATATATATATATGTATATGTATAAAAAAATATATATATATACCATATAAACATCCTTCAAAACCTTCAAGTCTCTATCACCAGAAACACTCCGAGAGAAGTTCTCCTTGAAAACATTATATTTTCCAGTTTCATTCAAATGATTATATTCAAATGACAAAGTCTATAATATAAAAAATCAGAAATGATTATATAATAAAATGATTATAAAAATATAAAAAGAAAAGAATAAAATAAAAACTTACAGTGTCAACATTCATGAACAATCAGAGTGGAGAATTAACAACATCTCTGAATTTATCTTCATGATTTATTATACGAGACCATGAATCAAGAACACTTACATGTAAATAGGTTTTTTTATAAAGACTTTCATAATTAGCTCTAAAACCCATAACATCTGTTTCCATAAGCAAGACAATATCCATGTATATATTTATTTAAATGTCATTAAAAATTAAAAATATTATAATTATAAAAATAAAAAATTATATTTGAAAAAAATACCCTAGATTTCCTTGAAGGCTGAAAAGCCATTCACAAACAACATTTTCTACTTGTGTCAAACTTGGGTTAAAATCAATTAACATTTCCTTAAAAAGTGACTTATAAACATAAGAAAATTTCATTTCTCTTTTTCCTTTGACATCTACTACTGATGTTCTTTCTTCATTTATATCTTTAGGCTTGACAAAAATTGGTTTTGATGATCCTTCTAATGTACCCAAAGGGGGTGCAAAAGAAACGGGACTAACATCAATAACATCAACATTTTGAATAACACACTCTGGATCAGCACTTGGTTTCATCAAATAAACTTTATCCTTAATCTTTTTCTTTGTCATCCGTTCAGATGAACTTTGACTTTGAGATGACTTCTTGGAACCTTCAGAATCTTGACTAAATCCAAGACTAAAACTTGGAACATAAAACTTCTCAACTTTCCCTTCCACTTTGTCCTTTTTCAGTGATTAAGTCTCGTTTGAATCCTGCAATTGTATAATTTCTAAACCATCTTCAACAGTTTCTACCCAATAACATTATAAAAATCATAAATGAACAAACAAGAATTATAAACACAATCATATATGAATAAACAATAATATAAACTAATTACCTCCATCTTTATTTTTATTTGAAAAATCGTCTATTGTATTCCGTAAATCCAAATCAACTTCAACATCTTCACCTTCTCCATCCTTCTTTGCTACAATAACTTTATCATCCTCACCCAAATTTACAGTTCTTAAATTATTAAAATCATAAGTGAATAATCTATATAACATATATATATATATATATATATATATATATATATATATATATTATTTATAAAAGGTACATAAATAAATATTGAATATCATCAAATTCATTTATCTCAAAACCAGTCACATTCTCATTCACATCATCTTCAACTCATTTCTTATTTATACAACCATCAACCAAGTAATCAGTACCTATAAAATTTAAATTTAAAAATTTAAAATCATATATGATTAAACTATATATAATAATAAAATATGCTTACCTTGATCCAAAGTTTTAAGAAAACTTTCAACAACTGGATCACAACTAAATTGACTAAAAGCTTGTCACAACTGGCATTTTAAGGCTAGGAAATTATATCCATGTGTAATTAACTCCTGATGTATCTTGTGATTCTAAGTTTGATGTTATACAAATTATACATTCACAAATGACAATTCAAGTCAAAAACTTACTTGTGAAAGCTCTAAACCTAATTCGTTATGTTGCATTCACTCAACTTTGGGCATGAAGCCCTAACTTCCCGGTTTAAACTCTTATTGGACCAGGATTCTCTTATTGGGCCTAATGGGCCACTAACCCCTCAATTGGGTTCTCTTGGGCCAAGAATCCTCATTTAGGCCCTAGTTCGACCCACATTCATTAATTAATAGTATTTTGGGCTATAAGACCCTTCATGGGCCTTATTGGGCCGAAAATCACTCACTATGTCTCTATGGGCCGAAAACCCACTCATTTAATCAGATTGGGCCGAAAACCCATTTCTTTTACTCTGTTGGGTCGTAAACTTATATGTGGACCCAATAGGCCGAAAGATTTCTTATTGGGCTACATGATCTCGGTTGTTATTCAAATCCAAGCCCAATAGTATTTTTCTTTCCTTCCCTCTCCAATTCTCGGTTTTAATAAAAAAGAAAAAAAGAAATGTGATTATCATAATACTTGACACATCACTAATACATGGTGTGTATCCATGCAAAATGTCTATCATATATCTAAGTAATTAAGTGGTTAACCATTAAGAAAAGACCACCTTAATCTCTCTCTTCCCGCTCCTTCTACTTACGACCGAGAAGCAACACCACCACCCCACTTCATTCATTTCCCTAGCACATAATCCTCTCGTCCTCCCCTCTAGAGCCCAAAGAAAATTCCATCTTCCCCTCTCTAAAATCGTGTTTGTGTATGTGTGTGTGTTCAAGAGTTCTTTATCAACGATCAAAAACTTGGTAAATTCCATCAAATTCAAGTGGTTTTTGTTTTAAATTATGCTTGTATCACTCCTTAAACAACATCATTTCATGCTTTGCTTCGTAGAATTCTCTTAGCTACGAAAACCTCTTCATGGAGCTAGCTAGGCCAAAATCTCCTTCATTCTCCTCCTCAAAACCCAACTAACACCAAGTTGAGCTTCATACCCTTCCTTTTTCGTGATTTACTAACTTTTGGGGGAGAATACAAGTTGGTTTTGTGTTAAATCTAAGTATTTATGCATGTTTGTGTGTATTTTCATGATATGTTGTGTAAATATGTTATGAAACTATGCTAAACACTCATAAACTCCATATATCTTCCAAGTCTTGAAGATATTACGAAACAAGTTACTTTATGTAACTCACTATGATGTTGAAAAGATTAAACATGTTAAAGAATATCATAAAACGAAAGAAAATCGAAAGAGGGGCCATATTTGCCAAATAAGCAAAAGTGAGCCTTTTTATGATACTTACAGTTTTGAGGGGTCAAAAGAGTCATTTTTGGATAAAAAGGGTTTTTTGTTACACTCACAGTTTTATGGGGTTCAAAAAATGTTACTTTTGTCAAAATGGGCTTCATATTAGGGCTCCTCAGTTTTTATGGGCCAAATGTGCACATTTTCATAAAAATGGGCTCTATTTGGACATTCACGGTTTCATGGGCTTAAAATGTAATTTTCGGCCCTAATGGGCTTGAAATATCATTTTTGACAAAAATGAGCCTTATTTAACAAAACACGGTTTTAATGGGCTTAAAATGTCATTTTTAACAAAAATGGGCCTTGGATGTAAATTCTCGGCTTGGTGGGCCAAAAATGTCATTTTTAATAAAAGTGGGCCTTTTATGTCATTTTGGTAATAATGGAGTTAAAATGAGTATTTTGATGACAAACGAACTATTTACACCGTTTATGTTAATTGGGCCTTATATACCCATTTAAATGCTTATTGGGCCATGTTTGGTATATCTATCCTAATTGGGCCTTAAATCCCCATTTGTTTTCTTTATGGGTCTATACGGCAAATTCTATGCTTATCGAGTCGATGTCAATTAAATATTTGACATTTTGATATGAACAAATATATTTTTATCACCGATGAATTGTAATAAAATGCATACTTGAAAAATTATTTAAAGTGTTAAGCAATGAGATATAATATTCGCGTAAACTTTGTTAAGGCTCTTGTGAGATAGGCCTTCATTCGTACCTACCTAGTGTACACCATAAGTCATGTAGTTATAACCAGAGTCTCCTGCAGGGAGAGCAAGAATTTATGTATAGATCTATACAAGGTTGACACCCCCGCACCTGAGATGTTCGCTACAGCTAGACGGGCCAACCTAGGGTGACAAATGCCTTACCTAACCGAAACCTGAATAACGTCATGACAGGCATATCAGTCATATCAAGTATGACTATAGCGACTCACATAGAGAATAATAAACAAATAAATTTACGGAATGCACATACTATACTCATGATACATTGTACGAACTATACATTTACTTCATTACTTAGGTCTTAGGGTTTTAAGACCACTTCACTTTTACAAATAGAAAATATTGGATTTTTTAGGAAACACACTTTTTACACTACCAAACAAGAACACACATGTTTTAATACAATATTTGAAACAAAACTTTTAAACCATTTTTACGGAAATATCGGATTTCTGGTGTTTACAAAATGATGCAAAACTTTTCATACAAAGATACTTATGAACTCACCAACATTATATATGTTAACGTTTTCAAAACAACTTGTATTTTCAGGGACTCGCTAATCAGGTCGGTCGTCAAAAAAATGCGGACTTTTGTTGTATTTTTGTTTTCATCATACATTTAACATTTTGTGATATAATTTGTGAACAAACACATTGATGTAAAACTATGATGGTTGTTATATTTCATTTATGGTGATGATGTTGTTTATGATTCAATACTGTGATGATATCACAAGATGAAGTCACCCACCCCCGGACGTTTCCGCCGTCTGGTTTGGGGGTGTGATAGATTGTATCAGAGCAATGTTTATAGTGAACTAACATATCTAACCATAAAAGATATGCAACTATAAATACAATGGGACTAAAACACTCTAAACAAAGATAAGAAACACTTAAAAGCTTTTGGAGGAGTTGAACACCACGATTAAACCCAGGCAGTTATGTAATCGTATTGGGGGTAAATATAGCCTGATCAACTATATTTATTCAAAATACGACCAACATGTGTTTGAGAGTGATCGGGGTGGACAACGAATTTAAAACTTTTCAACCTAATACCCAAAGGATTGATATACGAACATAAACAAATAAAATACTATAGGAGTATTTTAGGATATTATATAACCTTCGCACATACACTGTCTACACACTTCTCACACCTCCCTTTTCGCACAGGCACCATGGATGAGTATCACCACAGAGATCACTATTACCAAGCCTCGGTGGCTAATGGATGTGTTGAAGAAGAACCAAATATTCAAGGGTGAAACCCATAAGTAAGATAGAAAGAATATCTAGAAATGGACTAGTCGGATGAGGAAGAAGACATTGGGGAAATTTCTAGCGAACCCCACCCTTCGGAAGTAACACCAGAGCAGCACATAGCACAGGAAGACTCCATTGACCGACTATGCACCTTGGAGGAGGAGGTAGCCACCCTCAGGCAACAATTCTTTGCAGCCGAAGTTAGGGCAGTACGAGCTGAGCAAAGGGAAATGGAGATCACTTGGGAGATGAGTGAATTGGTTGAACTTCTGGTGTGTCATTTCGGCATCTAAGTACCACCACCACTATCGATAGGGCTCTCTTTTCATGTACTATTATACGTAGGACCAACTTTATGATTAAGTGACTACACTACTCATAGAGTCGTTATGCCGGTAGGTTACATTTTCTCTATGTACTCTAGGCCTTATAAAGGCGAATTTTTCACAAAAAATGTACTAAAGCTTTGTAATTAATGAAACAAGTGTGTGTTTTATTTGTGATGTGGTTATCTGCTATGAGTTCTATCCTTATTATTTCTTGATATCGTAGATTTCACTTATAAGCATAAATTGAATCGTCGAAACAACTATTGAGTGCTCATCATCCTTTTGATCCATGACAGAAGATGCCTCGAAGATATGTTTGCAGAAACAACAACATGGCTGCGCCATCACCACCGCCTCCACCGGAGGTAAACTCTGCTGCATTCCAGGCAGCAGTATTAGCAACAATCACTACAACATTGGCGTATATACACAATTGAAACAATGGCGGTGGAAACGGTCAAGGAACAGGAAGCTCCAACCATGGACTGAATCAAGGGTCTACAAAAGTCTACACTTACGAAGACTTCTCTAATGCGAAACGCTGAACATTCAACGGAACCGGCGGGGTGATAAATTTGAAGTGCTGGATCGAGAAGATCGAGTCAGTCTTTGAGATATGTGAATGCCCTGAAAAGAGCAACGTAAAGTTTGCGGCCTGTATGTTTGTCGATCGAGCACTGTCATGGTGGGATGGCCACATTTAGGTATTAACACTCCTAGTAGCAAATGCCATGCCATGGGAGGAACTCAAAGAGATGTTTTTGGTTGAATACTGTCCCCGTGGGGAAATATAGAAACTGGAACAGGAATTATGGAATCTTACAGTGCAAAACTCTGATATTGAAGCATATATCGCTAGGTTCAGCGAACTAGCACTGCTGTGTCCTGGAATGATCACCTCAGAAGGGAGAAGATCAAATGTTTCATTTGGGGGGCTAACTCCTCCAATTCAAGGGAACCTGATTGCAGCAAACCCTGAAACTTTTGATAGTGCAAAACGTCTAGCTCAGAAGCCCTATGATCATGGAAGCAAGAAGGGCACCAAAACTATAGAAACGAAAGCCAATAAGGAAGGGAGTAACAAGAAGAATTCGGGAAATAAAAGGAAAGGAGGAAAGTCCTTAGGATCTTTCAAGAACCCATAAATAGTGGCAGTTCATGCTGCTACCACTCAATTCACACCAGCTCCAGGCGCTCCAGCCTCAACCACACCAGCCCCTATGAAGCCTTACGTTGGTACCTTGCCCAAGTGTGGTAAATACAACTATCACCACAATGGTGCTTGCCGAGACATGCAATGTACCAACTGCAACCGCAAAGGGCACGCTGCCCGGTACCGCAGGTCTCAGCCTCAACAAAATCAGCAGCCCAACAACAACAACGCCAGGGCCAGTCAAACCTGCTATGGATGTGGAGAAACTAGTCATTATAAACGAAACATCCCCAAGGCCAACACTCAGGGTGCGGGAGGATCAGGAAGTGTCCTAACAATAGGATAGAGGGAGGTGGTTTAAGATTCGACAGTGGTTACTAGTACATTTCGCCTCAGCAACACTTACGCATGTATTCTATTTGATGTTGGGGCTAAGCGAAGTTTTTTGAGTCATAAATTCAGACACCTACTAAATCAACAACCCCAAAAGCTAAACGAAGCCTTCACTGTGGATGTGGCTAATGGGAAGTCTGACACAACCAAAGATATTTACATAGGGTGCACGTTAACACTGAATAATCATTCATTTTTAACCGACTTAATGTCGGTTAATATTCGAAGTTTTGATGTGATAATCGGTATGGATTGGCTAAGCCCCCACCATGCCGATATTATGTGCCACGAGAAGGCCGTTCGCCTTCACCTACCCGCCAACGAAACTCTAATCATTTATGGTGTTAAACCTAGTGTAAATCTTCGTCTTATCTCGTGCATCAAGGCACAAAAGTGCATGCATAAGAAAATTCGTGCCTTTCTAGCCAACAGGTAAACAAATAGAAAGAGGAAAACAACATCAACGATATTCCTGATGTGTGCGACTTCCCAGACGTATTTCTAGAAGACCTCCCAGGGATACCTCCTGTGAGACAGGTTGAATTTCGAATTGACCTGATGCCTAGAGCCACATCAACTGCCAAATCACCCTATAGGTTAGCCCCCGCGGAAATGCAGGAGTTATCGAGTCAACTAAGCGAACTCCTCGATAAAGGATTCATCAGACCGAGCTTCTAACCCTGGGGAGCTCCGGTCTTGTTTATCAAGAAGAAGGATGGATCTTTCAGAATGTGTATCAATTATCGGGAATTAAAAAGCTCACTATTAAGAATCGATACCCACTTCCCCATGTTGATGATCTATTTGACCAGCTTCAAGGAGCCATCTACTTTACCAAAATAGATCTATGATCCGGATATCACCAAATACGGGTCCGAGAAGAAGATATTCCCAAACTGTATTTCGAACCCGCTACGGACATTTTGAGTTCGTATTAATGCCCTTCGGTCTAATGAATGCACCTGCAACATTCATGGACCTCATGAACCAAGTTTGCCGATCATTCCTAGAAAATTTTGTAATTGTCTTCATCGATGACATACTTGTTTATTCGCGAAGCAAGGAGGAGCACAATCAACATCTAAGGCAAGTCTTGGAGACACTAAGGGCGGAGAAGTTGTACGCAAAATTCTCCAAATGCGAGTTCTGGATTCGCAAGGTGGATTTCTTGGGGCATGTAGTTAGTGAAGAAGGAATACATGTGGACCGTTCCAAGATGAAGGCTATTGAGGGTTGGACAACCCTGAAGACACCAACGGAGACCAGGAAATTCTTAGGCCTTGCTAGTTATTACAGAAGGTTCATCTAGAATTTCTCCAAGATCGTCAAGACTCTCACCACTCTCACCCAAAAAGGCATATCCTTCAACTCGAATGTGAAACAAGAAGTTGCTTTCCAAACCCTGAAACAAGCCCTCTGCAGTGCTCCGGTCTTGACACTGCCAGAAGGAACAGGAGATTTCGTAGTGTATTGCGACGCATCCAACCAGGGTTTGGGTTGTGTGCTAATGCAGCGTGGAAAGGTGATTGCCTATTCATCCAGACAATTGAAGACTCATAAAGTAAACTATACCATGCATGATCTTGAACTGGCAGCCATGATCTTTGCCCTAAAAATTTAGAAGCACTACCTTTATGGTACAAGGTGCACCATCTTCACGGACCACAAAAACCTCCAACACATTATGAATCAATAGGAATTAAACACGAGGTAGCGAAGATGGGTCAAGCTGCTCAACGACTATGAATGTGAGATCAAGTACCATCCATGCAAGGCTAACGTGGTGCCCAACGCCTTAAGCAAAAAAGAATACTCGGATTGCCGAGTAAACACGCTATCAATGAACATCCATTCCCACCTAAGTTCACAAATCAAGGAAGCTCAATTGGAGGCATTGAATCCGGAGAATGCCACAAATGAAGTACTGCGTGGAATGGATAAAAATCTTGAAGTCAAAGAAGACGAAGCTTACTATTTCATGAGTCAAATCTGGATTCCGAAATTTGGAGGACTCAGAGAAGTGATCATGAACGAAGCACACAAGACACGATACTCCGTCCATTTAGGATCATATAAGATATACCTGGATATCAAACAACATTATTGGTGGCCGAACATGAAAGCGGAAATTGCTACCTACATGGGCAAGTGCCTAACTTGTGCAAAAGTTAAGGTAGAATATCAAAAGCCCTCAAGACTATTACAAAAACCAGTGATACCCGAGTGGAAATGGGAACGAATAACAATGAATTTTATAACTAAATTGTCTAAATCGGCTGACGGGCTGGATTCCATTTGGGTGATTTTCGATCGGTTGACAAAATCCGCCCATTTTCCTACCAATAAAAGAAACATACAAAATGGAGAGATTAACTCGGATCTACATAAAGGAAGTGGTGAGACTTCACCGAGTGCTGATATCTATCATCTCTGACCGGGATAGTAGATTCACCTCTCGGTTCTGGCAGTCACTCCAGAAAGCAACGGAGACCCAACTTGATATGAGTACTGTCTACCACCCCCAGACCAACGCTCAAAGCGAGCAAACCATTCAAACACTGGAGTATATGCTCCGAGCTTGTTTGATAGATTTTGTCAAGGCATGGGATACTCATTTTCCGCTAATCGAATTCTCATACAATAACAACTACCACACAAGCATTAAAGTCGCTCCCTTCGAGGCCTTGTACGGTCGGAAATGTAGATCACGCCTCTATTGGTCTGAGGCAGGAAACACCCAGTTGGAAAGGGGACAGGCACCGAACAGCACACTCACAGGGCCTGAGATCATTCGGGAAACAATGGAGAAAATAGTTCAAATCAGGGCATAACTCCAAGCATCGTGAGACCGACAAAAGAGCTATGTTGATAAAAGGCGAAAGCTCTGGAGTTCCAAGTAGGTGATCACGTGCTACTGAAAGTCTTTCCATGGAAGGGTATGATATGGTTTGGAAAGCGGGGAAAACTAAATCTACGATACATCGGACCATTCGAGATTCTCGCCCGGATCGGTCCAGTGGCCTACAGGCTACAACTACCTTCAGAACTTAGAAACGTACACCCCGTATTTCAAGTGTCAAACCTGAGAAACTGCCTATTAGACGAAACCCTAGTTTTTTCTATTGGATTAATGTCTAAGTCCACAACTATAATTGGTAAGACATGACCCAACCCGGCATGGTCCATTTGGGTTGCATGGCATCATGCATTTGGATAGACTATAATGAGAGAAATAACACTTAAGGTTTGTTAATATATATTATAAGTTCTAATATATTAATAAGGTTATTTAATTAGTATTGATCAACAATTAATTTTGAATTAATTAAGTGATCAAAAGGAGACTAATTAAATATATGGGTTGATTGTGTAAATCATTCATTCTTATATATGTGGGCTTGTGATCCAAGATTCCTTATGTTGGACTAAGTGCATGGGGTGACCCATGGATACTCCATGGAGGTTAAAATCCATGGAGCATAAGGAATTGGTAAAGTCATGAGTTACATGGTGTAACCCTAATAGCCACCATATAAAAGAATCCCATGACTCAAGAAATCGTGCACTATGTATGTGTGTTAGGGCTAAACGATTTCATGGAGTGTTCAAGTTTCTCTCAAGTTATTCCAAGTGTATTTGGTGTTGTGTGAACCATTTGAGGTGTCACACTTGAGGCACTAGGCACTCAAGCTTCATGAAGACATTCTACATCAAAGAGGTATGTATTATATCTTGTTATATTCATTATTTTGTATGCTAGATTAGGATAATACCTTGGATGTTCATAGTTGCATGTATAATAGAGAAAACTTAGATCCAAGGTATTTAGGGTTGCATGTTCACTTAGGAGTGTTAGAATGCTCAAAACCCAACAGTGGTATCAGAGCCACGGGTTGTTTTTTGTTATATTGATGCAAATATTTTATTTTCAAAGTTGAAAAAAAAGGAAAAAACATGAAGTTTGTCAAATTTTAAGATAATTACTTGTTCTTGTGAAAAACTAATTATTTGTAAAATTTGAATAATTTGCTTTATGAGTTGAATTAGGTCAAATTTAATAAAAGATAAAATGATATGATTATTTTATTAGTTTTAAAAGTTTGATCTAAGGAGTTTTATTTTTTGAAACCTCCATAAGTTATGGATATGAAAAGGTTTAAAAAAAAATTGATTAAAAGTTTTTATGGAGTTACAAAATTTGGTGTTAATGTTTTAAAGGATTCCATAACTTAAGAATAAGTTATGGATCACCAAAACGTTTTTGTGTTACCTTGTTTTATGAGTGAATTTAGATTAATGAATAAAATTATTTGATAGTAGGTTTTAATCCAAATTAATCTAAAAGAAGTTCATAAAATGTGTTTATGTAACTTATAAGTCACATTTATGAATCTTAAAACTCATAAAAGTTGTTATAGGTTACAAAATGAAGAGTCTTTTTCCTCATTAAATTGTTTTATGACTCATAACTTGTCCTCAAGTTATGGATGTTCAAGAGTCACTTCATTAAACTTTTTTAAAACTTTAATTAAACACATAATTTATGAAAATCCAAGAGTTTTGAATAGTTTCAAAACTTGCCCTCAAGTTTTGGAATTTGTAAAGTTTTCCCCATGAATACTTTAATTCCAAGTTAGCCCTTAGAATTTTAAAAGTTAAAATTCAACCCTTATACTTTTTAATATTATAAGTTAATATATATATATATATATATATATATGTGTGTGTGTGTGTGTATAAGAGTAAAGTCAGTCTTACCGTTAGTAGGCCTCATTCACGAAGCCGGTCTATATGGGGGGGGGGGGGTATAAGGTTACTGCCTATAAAATGGTAGTTTAATGGGTGTCCACTCTCACCCACCGCTTCCTTGACCGGTGGAGGGTCGTTAGCGGAACGGGTAGGACAAGGACTAGAATTCTCCCTTCATTAAAAGTATTAATGATAAATACTAAGTAACTAAACTCTTATAAATACCCAATCTTAGTTACTTAGGAAAATGTGAATAAGGTGCTAATCCACGAAATTACTCTTTGCACTTTGTTTAAGTCGGTTAGTGGAGCGTGTGTGGTTAACCAGCACACTAACTCGTATTTAACAAGGTAGGCAAAGGGTAACTTAATGTTTATCATTGTATCGATGGAGCATGTATGGTTAACCGGCACATCGATTGAGGGGTAAACACTTAAGGGTACCAAGTAATTTTCATGGTTACTTCACACCTTGTTTTGTGATCCTCGGCATCCCAGTCACAAAACCTGAAGGGTACACTCGAGATTGAAACATGCCATTGAAAAGTTCAATGAATCTCAAAGATCTAGGAGTTTCAAAAACCAATTAAAACCTAATAATACATTTCGTTTATCTTGGTGGAAATTAGTGAATCGTCATTCACCTACCTTCAAATATTTTATAGCTTGGATTACGGCATCCCTCTTCTAAGTTATAAAATAGTTTGTGGGGTCCTAGCCTTAATATTTCATATTGGGTGTCATATTAAGGACTTAAAATCAACTATCTTGAATATCTCCCAAAAGATGTCTGGTTTAGACATCTGTGATCTTCCCAAATCTCTTGAAACAAACTTTCCTAAATGAAGATGATGTCCCATGGAAATCATACTTCTTTCACCTCCTCCAATTATTCTCCCTAACCCACAAGTTCAAGGTCACTCAAGCCCTATTGGCAAGGCAAGGTCTAGGTATGATCACATCTTGGAGATGTAGTCACATATTGACAAGTCGGGAGAGTTGGGTGTCAAAGTCTTGAGAAAGTTGGTGGCTCAATCACTTTCTAAGTCACATAGTGAGTTTCTTTAGAACTCCTATGAAACAGACTATGACAAGACCCTTAATGATCTTATCTATTTGCTAAGATCAACTTCCTAAAACTTGATGGACAAGGACAATGGTGACACTGGATATCCAGTAAAGCTCTCTCTTCCCAATGGAAAGAGATCGGCCATAGTCAACTTGGTTGACCAAATGGTAAAGAGAAAAGCTAAGTTTGTGATAGTCTCGTGTACCATTACCAAAGCATCCATATGTTGAATTGCCAAAGAAAGAGGCATTAATTGCGAAGCTGCCAAATTTACCTAAGGATGTTAAAGTCAATAATTTTGACTCTACTTCAGGTAAAGTCTGCTATCTAACTCTGCTAAGTTTCTATTCTAAGATTCTTGATACATGATGTGACTGGGTCATATGTTGATGTTTTAAGAATCAAAGAAAAGTGAAGAAACTTAAAGAAAGAATATGCTGAATTTATTCGCGTAGATGGATTTCTATCGCATAGTTTGAAGATCGGATTCTTGAGCTACTTCTTAGGAGTTAAGAGATATTGCTTAGGAATAGATAACAACAAGTTTTCATATGGATTGTATGGATAAGTTTTTCCGCAAAGTTTTAAAATAAAAGGAAATTTTTGATTTTATTTATTTTAAAAATATCCTTACAATGGCATTTGAGGAAAAAATTGTTGCTTATATGATTCCATTAATAGCAAGAGTGGGAATATGAAATTGATTCTTTCATTTGTGGTAATGTCTAAATTTACCAAATAAGGAAAGATTCTCATCACCCAAGTTTCAATTGGACCGGAACTTGGAATCATGCAAGTTGTATATCATGATGAATGAGAACTTTCAAGTATTGCAAAAAATTAAGACTAATTACTTGTTCACATGGATGTGTGAGTTAAGTGAAGGACTAAGGGATCGAGTACACATTCTTGTGCACTGGTCAAGTCCACCACAAAAGATCGATAAGATTATTCGTCATAATTTACTAACGCTCAGTAAATATGGTTATACTTACAAGCTTAAGTGTAATTCTGAGACATTGGAAAAGGTTCCAATATAAGGCAGAGCAAATAAGAAGAATCAAATTAGGCAGAAGGATAAAATTTTCTCAAATCTAAAAAGATGGGAGAGTACTTTAGTATCAGTTATTGTGATCATCTTAATGATTAAGAAACCATATTAAAAATTAGTTCTCTAAGGAAATCTTAGTGCATTCTTATGACTAAGAAGAGGAACTTGAATTGTTGGAATGGTTAAATCAAGAATATGAGTCATACTTCGTTCCAATACAAGTCTTAGAGTCATACTCCAAGATTGTAATTTGAGTGACATGTCTTAGAGAAGGTTTAAAACACTTGTCAAATGTAAGAGTAAAAGTTTCCTACTCTTGTACATTTGAAATTGGTAAGTTGTGATGTTTTGGATAAAACAAAGACCAACTAAGGCCAATTGTGTGAAGTGTTTGTCTTGATTAGAATCTGCACTATCTCTTGGATGTTTGAAAAGGGAGTCTTATAGGTCAAGAGGACAGTGGGAGTCTTAAAGGTACTTGAAAGTCTCAAGAACTAATCAAGAATAAAACCTGAAGTTCTTCACTAGCACACGACTTGAGGTTTATAACCTATCGTGTTGACATATTTTGTGCCCATTCCAGTTAAAGTTGGCTTTGCATATGAGTTTTTTGAGTTATCAATTTGTTGCACAACAACTCGGAAGCAATGGCAGGCCCTTGAGCTGCCAGGTGGCAAGAAATTAACATTGAGTTCAGTCCATATGAGTTTGGATTTGTTATTATCCTTGTCCTGTGACTATGGTTTTGACAATTCACATGAATAAGAACACATACACCATTAAATCTAAGTGTCATAAGGTTTCTCTCCTATTCATGAAAATGATGGTGAGGAAACACTTTCACTAAGTAGATTTTAGTTAGATAGCAATTGTGATATTTGCATTCTCAAAGTCGTTAGTGGAGCGTGTGTGGTTTACCGGCACACTAACTTGGACTTGTGAGAAGTGGCAAAGGTCAAAACAATAAAGACTATGATTACGACATCCCTTTTCATAGTTCTAACATTGTTTAGACACACCTGTGAGCTATCTAAAAGAGGTGTATGATTTTGATAAAGTTTTATCAAAACAATCTAGTATCAGGAATCTGAACTTTGGTAAGAAAGTCAATGAAGTATTGATTTCTAGAAGTCTAGTTGATTTCTGAGTACATGTCAAAGCTAGTGGGAGCATAAGTGTTATGCTGATAATCATCATGTTAGTGGGATCATGATAATTATGATAAGTATTGCAAGTTAGCAATGTTAATTATAGAAAACAAAAGTTTCAATTGGGAAAAATTTGTTTTGCTATAATTAAGGGAGAGGAAATTATACTTCATCTCAAATCTATAAGCTTAGACCGTGAGGTTTTAATCATTTAGTCAAGGATATATATATATATATATATATATATATATATATATATATATATATATATATATATATATACATATATATGAATTTCATGTTGGAATGGCTCAACATAAGGAAATTCTGTATATGGGTCCATTATTTGCGTTCTAAAATTCGATTATGATTACGGCATCCATTTTCATAATCTGAATTATGAGAACTTGGCAAATTGAAATGAAAATAGTATAGCAAAAGACTGGTTTAGTCTTTATGTGAGACATCATGAATCGTGTCCCATATGCTTCGGATATAGGATCGATTACATGTGCTATACATTCATCCTTTCTAAAATTTCCAAATGCCTAGGGCATTAAGAAGGGAAATTTTTTAGAACTGGATATGACTAAAAGGATTAAACAATTGTCGAGGACAATCTAAGGTTTACCAAAGATTGGTTGCTCAAGGACAGTTTGAAGTATAGTGAGAATTCTTGAAGGACCATATTGACATAAACTGTAAGGAGGCAACTCTTGTTCAGAAGTGATAGTCAAAATGGAATCTGGAAATGTTTCAAAGTTACAAATTATTTAATCTGTATAAGATTAGGAAACTTAATGCAAGAAGGATGTTTCCAACGAGCTGATCTCCTTTGGAATACTTTGTAATGTTTGTTGTCAAGTCCTTGTGACTTTGTGCATAATCATTACAAGAGGATCAATGCATATAAGTTTAGAATCTAACAGATTTCAGTAAATCGCATGAATTTGGAATTTTTGCATTTGCAGTAAGGATTTGGGACTGTGAAAGAGGATCATTGGAGTTATGTTCAATTGATCTAATTCACAAAGTGAAGATCATAGACAAACATAGTATGCGTACTTGGTGTATGGCATTACTAGTGTTTAGAAAACATAGTGTACATGCTTGGAGCATGGCACAACTATTGTTTTAAATTCAAGAATAAAGTTGATAGCTGAAACAGTATACAATGAATAATGTGTAATCATATGGTGATAAATAAAAGGTTTTTATTTATATTCATAAGTTCTGAGACCATATTGGATTCGATTATTATTGTGTTTCATTTTGCATGTTTTGACTTCCAGAATAAACTAGGTTATTCTTCCGGAATGACTAAGTTATTCAAACCGTCCACAGTCGATCATATGTTGGAAGTAGATATGAATCAAGATTGTCATGCATTGGCTTGTAGAGGTCTAAGATGTTGGACAAAGGGCTACAACACTCATGAGTGCTCATAAGTTCTGAGTATTGGATTCAACCCGCGCTCATTGGAATCACTTCATGGATTTTATCACGAGTGATCATGAGACAATAATATATTATATTCTTAAAACCTACAGATATGAGTTGTTACTATGAGTTGATAGTACATTGATTGCACGAAAACGCATTGGTAACTCGATGTTATAAAACGTGTCTTTGTGTATGATTCAACAAGTAGTAGAACAAGCCATATGAGTCGAAGTTTATCCATTCCTTTTACCTTCGGGATAAAAGCGATATATGTAGGCCCCTCGATGATTTGATGATGACAAATGGAAGTGCTCGGTCGAGCCAGGACTGATTTGATTTGTTCAATTAGTCAGTCGTCATAAATTGGAAATCGGGAAACAACAAATGGACAGAGAGAATGATTATAATCCATGTCTCAGTCCATATGATATCTAGAATAGACGAATATATGATCCCTTATCTAATGGACAAGTCATTGACAAAGGTCAGAGTTCATCTACAAGGTCAGAGTTCGACAGAAGCTTTTGAGAGCTATGATTGCCAGTCAGTTCTTGAAGTCATACGCAATAATAGTTTTAGACTTATCCAAGTGGGAGACTGTTGGATTAATGTCTAAGTCCATAACTATAATTGATAAGACTTGACCCGACCCGGCATGGTCCATTTGGGTTGCATGGCATCATGCATTTGGATAGACTATAATGAGAGAAATAACACTTAAGGTTTGTTAATATATATTATAAGTTCTAATATATTAATAAGGTTATTTAATTAGTATTGATCAACAATTAATTTTGAATTAATTAAGTGATCAAAAGGAGACTAATTAAATATATGGGTTGATTGTGTAAATCATTCATTCTTATATATGTGGGCTTGTGATCCAAGATTCCTTATGTTGGACTAAGTCCATGGGGTGACCCATGGATACTCCATGGAGGTTAAAATCCATGGAGCATAAGGAATGGGTAAAGCCATGAGTTACATGGTGTAACCCTAATAGCCACCATATAAAAGAATCCCATGACTCAAGAACTCGTGCACTATGTATGTGTGTTAGGGCTAAACAATTTCATGGAGTGTTCAAGTTTCTCTCAAGTTATTCCAAGTGTATTTGGTGTTGTGTGAACCATTTGAGGTGTCACACTTGAGGCACTAGGCACTCAAGCTTCATGAAGACATTCTACATCAAAGAGGTATGTATTCTATCTTGTTATATTCATTATTTTGTATGCTAGATTAGGATAATACCTTGGATGTTCATAGTTGCATGTATAATAGAGAAAACATAGATCCAAGGTATTTAGGGTTGCATGTACACTTAGGAGTGTTAGAATGATCGAAACCCAACAGTTTCCTCTGGATGAGATCGAGGTAAATGAGAATCTTCTGTTTGTCGAAGAACAAGTTCAAATAATGGACAGAGAAGTGAAGCATACAAAACAAAGCCACATTCTGATTGTGAAGGTTCGACGGAGTGCAAAGCACGGACCAGAATTCACATGGGAACGCGAAGACCAGATAATGCATAAGTATCCCCACCTTTTCTCTAGATCCTGAGAATAACTTTCAAAAGAAATTCGGGATGACATTCTCTCTAACGGGGGCATGATGTCACAAATTGCATTTTAAGGCTAGGAAATTTTGTCCATATGTAATTAACTCTTGATGTATCTTGTGACTCTAACTTTGATGTTATACAAATTATACATTCACAAATGACAATTCAAGTCAAAAACTCACTCGTGAAAGCTCTAAACCTAATTCGATACGCTGCATTCACTCAACTGTGGGCTTGAAGCCCTAACTTCTCGGTTTAAACTCTTATTGGACCAGGATTCTCATATTGGGCCTAATGGGCCAATAACCGCTCAATTTGGTTCTCTTGGGCCAATAATCCTCATTTGGGCCCTAGTTGGACCCACATTCATTAATCAATAGTATTTTGGGATATAAGACCCTTCATGGGCCTTATTGGGCCGAAAGCCACTCATTATGTCTCTATCAGCCGAAAACCCACTCATTTAATCAGATTGGGCCGAAAACGCATTTCTTTTACTCTGTTGGGCCGTAAACTTGTATGTGGGCCCAATGGGCCAAAAGATTTCTTATTTCGCTACATGATCTCGGTTGTTATTCAAATCCAAGCCCAATAGTCTTTTTCTTTCCTTCCCTCTCCAATTCTCAATTTTAATAAAAAAGAAAAAAAGAAATGTGATTGTCCTAATACTTGACACCTCACTAATACATGTTGTGTATCCATGAAAAATGTCTATCATGTATCTAAGTAATTAAGTGGTTAACCATTAAGCAAAGACCACCTTAATCTCTCTCTCCCCCCTCCTTCTACTTACGACCGAGAAGCAAAACCACCACCCCACTTCATTCATTTTCCTAGCACATAATCCTCTCATCCTCCTTTCTAGAGCCGAAAGAAAAATCCATCTTCCCCCCTCTAAAATCGTGTGTGTATGTGTATGTGTTCAAGAGCTCTTTATCAAGGATCAAAAACTTGGTAAGTTTCATCAAACTCAAGTGGTTTTTGTTTTAAATTATGCTTGTATCCATCCTTTAGCAACATCATTTCATGCTTTGCTTCCTAGAATTCTCTTAGCTTCGAAAACCTCTTCAAGGAGCTAGCTAGGCCGAAATCTCCTTCATTACACTCTTCAAAACCCAACTAACACCAAGGTGAGCATCATACCCCTCCTTTTTCGTGATGTTGTAACTTTTGGGGGAGAATACTGTAACGCCTGTAGATCTAGGCTAGTCAACTTTGAGACGATAAGCGCCAAAAATGACTTTCCGAAATTAGAGTGTTTAGAATAAATAATCTTAACCAAGTTGTAGTATATGTAACAAGGTTTTCGTGCATATAAAGAACGCCTAAATCCGAGTTATAATGAAGAAGTTATGACCTGTAGAAGTTTCGCGAAAGAATCGGCACGACGTAGTGCGATGTAAATAGTGAATTTATGTTAGAGCAATATTTGGCCTTATCGATCTAGATAAAAGTCATAAAATACGTTAAACCGAGAGAGTGCGTAAAAAGAACGTCAAAATCTGACTTCGTATGAGGAAGTTATGATTTTTCTAAGTTTCAGCTTAGCAGTATGCAGCCCGAAGTTCAGATTTTAGATCGAGTGATTTCTAGCCGAAACAATCTACATGAGAATCGAAGATCTCGTCGATAGTAGTGCAACGGAAGAAAGACAGACGAAAACGGACGTCAGATGAAGAAGTTATGATTTTCTAACGGAGTTTTCCTGTCCCGACCTACTAAAAATAATATAATAAAAATAAAGTCAAAATTAGACGACAGAGTCTAAACGAAAGTTGTAGAGCATAGTCTTACCTACGCGTGGATATAAAGAAGGTCAAAAACGGATCTCGTATGAGGAATATATGAATTTCTGACATTTTTAAATAATTAAAATATATAACTAAAATTATTTACTCGGATAATATCTGAATCCGTGACTCACCCATCTGATCCGAAGGGTACGCCCCACGTAACCTTTGAGTACGCCCAACGTACTTCGGCCTTGTGTGGTCCGAGAGAGAGCCGCATAGCACCACCCAAAGCTCGTAAGTAGCAGTCTTATCCGAACTACGCCCAACGTAAGGCTTGGTACGCCCAACGTACGCTTGAAAGAGGCATTACGCCCCACATACTTGCGAGTTACTCCCAACGTAATGCGAGGGTTCAGCCCTATAAATAGAACTCGACCCATAGCCGAATTTGGCTGCTCAAATTCTTCTCTACTCCCTTCTACTTTCTTTAATATTGCAAGTTTTACCCCCCGAAGCCGCGGTATCAATCCCAACACCCGAAGCAAGTCCCAAAGCCCCGAAGATCCCGAGAAATATAGTTTTCGAGTTGAAACTCTACCCGCATGAAGCCCGGTTTTGGAGAAAATATCCCGGTTTCAGCGAAGAATATTATTTTAGTAGACAAGGTGTTGTCTGATCATCGTCTTTTCAAGTGAGTGTATAGTCCCTTTCATAAACACGATTTTAATACAAGTATTGGTTGAATGTATTATATCTATGTTATGAGTGAATGTGTAATCACTTTCTTCTAACATATAAATATAAAGTATTTGCTATGAAAAACGTTCTATGTGTTTATATATTGTTGTTTATTCGAGATGAGTGTGGAATGGAGGTTTTATATAGTTTTTAAATGAGTTAAACTGTATATATGTATTTTATATCTACAAATATACTGGGTAGAACAGGGGTAGATGAGATAGTTGGTGTGTGATAAAAGATGAGTTGGATAATGAGATAAAAGGTGATATAGATCTTGAGGTGAGGGTGACAGGTGAAAAATAAGTGAAACCTTTACCCAAGCGATGGCCCCCGTCATTCAGCAGAGTAGGGATGACAACCACGAACTATTCTAGACAGTCCAGTGGAACACTAGTAGGCTCGCAACTTGTAGGTGTTGTGAACTCGATGTTCACCGGTGTACTCTAAAAACCCATTGACACATATTGCGAGAGGGGTCTCAAAAACGATAATGTCAATAAACGAGATAAACTTGTTATTAATCCGAGAGTATGGATTAAGACATAGTTAATTGTCCGTGGTCTGGCAGTATGGATTAGGCGTAGTTTTAGAATCGGGAGTATGGATTAGATCAGGAGATTAGTTTTAGATCCGGGTGTATGGATCAGATCAAGAGGTTAGTTTTAGATCCATGAGTAGGGATCAGGTAAAGAGGTAAATTTTGATACGAAAGATTAGATCGTGTCATTGTGAGGATCTATGGGGTGGGATAAGAGTTGTTTTGTATGGTGAAATTATATATGTATTTGAGTTCTAATATATATACTTATATGATATAACATTGTGGGTTGAAAACTCTATATGTTCACCAGGCTCCCAAGCCTGACCCACTTAGTTTTCTTTGTATTACAGGTTATGACACGAGAGCATAAGTTAGATGTCATAACGAGAGATTTTGGATTATAGGCCAGTAGTTATAAATAATTATTGTAAGGTCTATTTTATACTGTTTGTGCTTTTGGTCTGTACCAGAACATGAAATTCCGAGATTTTGTTATTTAATGTAAATACTTTTCTCTTTGAGACATGTTTTGATAAATTTTATCATGTTTTGTTTTGGGAACAAATTCTGCAACTCTTTTAAATCAAAGGATTACTCTGATTTTCTAAAACAAAGCATAAAGAAATCGGTCTTTTCTGGCCGTGAAAATGGGGATGTCACAGTTGGTATCAGAGCATTAGTTTAAGCGAACTAGGAATATGGATTTATTTCTAGACTTAAACTTAGAATGCTAAGTGAAGATTGTGAGATGAGTGTCTGCCATATTTTAGGCACGATCACTAGTATGTTTCACGAAAGATGCCTAAAATGCTTTTATGTGCTAAATGCTATATGTTTTCCATATATGATATTGTTTGTTCGGATTTATGGTCTATTGCCGACCGGATCTGGAAACCTTATGTGTTTAGGATTCAAAGCGTACGGTTACGATAATAGAAATAACATGTAAACGTTTCAGAGTGATAAGGATGATTTGAAAATCTATCGTGAATGCGGATCTAAGTTCACCTAATTTGGTGTATAGATCGAAATGAAAGCACGCAAAATGGATTGGGAAACGTTAACCCGCAGCCTGAGCCACACGTGATTGGGAGTGCACTAGAACTAACAGTTGCACGTAAGTCAATCACAATGGCGGGAGTATATGCAATGGTGCGAATGATGTTGGATCATCAGATGGAAGAAGCAAGGCATTTACTTCAACAAAGTAAGGACGAACATGATGTGCCAGTACACCAGGAACCTACTCTTGGGACAACTATCGGGGTTGCTAAGTCAGTCATAGAAGTGATCAACGGTAGTATCTCCAACAAGGTTGAAGTTGGCAAGAAGAGGAAATTTGAGAGGTCTTCAAGGTCTAACAAGAGCAACATGTTCTTGAAGTCTAGAAAAAGAGGAGGTAAAGAAAAATGGTGCAGTAAATGCAAAAAAGAAAAACTCTAGAAAAAGTGGCAAGAAGGTGACATGTTTTAAGTGTGGAAAGCATGGTCATTACGCCGACGAATTTCCATTCAACAAAAAAGTATGTTACAAATGTAATGAGGAAGGGCACTTCAAGCAAGACTGCCCAAAGAGGGAAGAAGCTACAAAGCCAAATGTACCACTGAAGCATTATGAGAGATGCAACGAAGAGGTGACTTGTTACAAATGTGGAAAGACATGGCATTACGACAACAAGTGTGTATTCAAAGAGAGGGTGTGCTATGAATGCCGGGAAGAAGGGCATTTATCTAAGGACTGCCCGAAGAAGAATGAAGGAGCAAGACCAAATGCACTATCGCAACCAAAGGCAGGAGAATTTTATATGATCCTTGACGAAGCAGAAAATAACGTGAGGAATCAAGGATGAGGATGTTATATCCAAAGATCAGGATATGAAGTAGCAGTGTGAATACTAACTTATGATGTAGCCTATTAGAGTCATAGTATATGGTGAACTTGAAATTTTGTGTAATAGTTTCAAGAATTAATATAAACCTTGGTTTTGCTATCTGATGTATTGAATGACACCTATCGAAAGATATTGAAGGTGGTATCTTTCCTTTAGTTTATGTCTGATAAAATAACAGTACGTTTAAAGGATTACGGTACGACTGAAGTACACCTTCGATTGGCAGGATGATGGAACGGTTGGTGTAATTCTCGAAGTTGTCCCATCGTCTGGAATTTCCATCACCAACTGAGTTGGAGTAGAATTGATGAGTGAAGATGCGCATGGAAGAAGTCCTAGTAGAGTCTAGGAATATTTGTATGATTAATTTGACACATTTGTATGTGTTAAATTTTTTTGTGATTTTAGGACTTGGGGACTACGAGACAATACTTGGGACGAGTGTGAATAGGTGTGAATAGTAGTAGAGATCTATACTACTGGAAGCACAGGACTCACACTTGGATTAGGGAAAGTCACAAGGTTACCAAGAAGCTAGTAATTGATTCCATTTTATTCAAGTATGTCATTACCATTGTTTCGGTAATGACTAAGATGATGATTGATATTCTGACCCTAGTGGTCATGTCAAATTGAGTCCGACTACGATGAGTTTGTTATGTGGTTCGGAGATCCAAGTTCGATGTAACATCTGACTTAAGTCAGAAGATTGAAATCAATGTGATCGATAGCATCACGCTCGTTGTTAATGAAACTTGTAGCTAGAAATACCACATGCAAAAATGTGATTATATCAAATTAGAATATGAAGGAAGGTATATTCCATTCTGGAATTTGACTCTAAGAGACCTGAGTCTAAGCGTTGCATCATACGATGCGAGGTCATTAGAACATGACCCATCGATCTGTTACAATAGATAAAGGAAAGTACTTATCCTAAGAAGAAGAAGGAGTCCACAATAAGGACTTATTTTGTAACTTGAAGGTTATGATTGAAAGTCCAACATAGTACGAAAACAAGATGCATGATTGAGCATCGCCTGCAGTCAAGAAGCCCTAGAGTTAGATTCTCTTTCGAAGAAACATAGAAGTTACGGTTATTATTTAGTATGGAAAGATAAAGCATGGAATCATTATACAAGCCCTATTTTCGTTGATAATTCTGGGACGTAATCATCCTAAGGGGAGATAATTGTAACGCCCGTAGATCTGGGCTAGTCAATTTAGAGACGATAAGCGTAAAAAATAACTTTATGAGAGACAAGTGTTTAGAATAAATAATCTTAACCAAGTTGTAGTATATGTCGCAAGGTTTCTGTGCATATAAAGAACGTCGAAATATGAGTTATAACGAAGAAGTTATGACATGTCGAAGTTTCACGACAGAATCGGCACGACGCAACGCAACGTAAATAGTGAATTTACGTTAGAGCTATATTTGGCCATAGCGATCTAATTAAAAGTCATAAAATACGTTAAACCGATAGCATGCATAAAAAGAACATCCAAATCTGACTTCGTATGAGGAAGTTATGATTTTTCAAAGTTTCAGCTTAGCAGTATGCAGCCCGAAGTTTGGATTTGAGATCGAGTGATTTCTAGCCGAAACAATCTACACGAGAATCGAATATCTCGTCGTACTAGTGCAACTGAAGAAAGACAGACGAAAACGGACGTCAGATGAAGAAGTTATGATTTTCTAACGGAGCTTTCCTGTCCCGACCTACTAAAAATAATATAATAAAAATAAAGTCAAAATTACCCGACAAAGTCTAAACGAAAGTTGTAGAGCATAGTCTCACCTGCGCGTAGATATGAAGAATGTCAAAAACGGACCTCGTACGATGAATATATGAATTTCTGAAGTTTTTAAATAATTAAAATATTTCAATAAAATTATTTATTCGGATAATATCCAAATCCGTGACTCACCCATCTGATCCGAAGGGTACGCCCTACGTAACCTTTGAGTACGCCCAACGTACTTCGGCCTTGTGTGGTCCGAGAGACAGCCGCGTAGCACCACCCGAAGCTCGCCAGGTAGCAGTCTTATCCGAACTACGCCCAGCGTAAGGCTTGGTACGCCCAACGTACGCTTGAAAGAGGCATTACGCCCCGCATACTTACGAGTTACTCCCAACGTAATGCGAGGGTTCAGCCCTATAAATAGAACTCGACCCATAGCCGAATTTGGCTGCTCAAATTCTTCTCTACTCCCTTCTACTTTCTTTAATATTGCAAGTTTTACCCCCCGAAGCCGCGGTATCAATCCCAACACCCGAAGCAAGTCCCAAAGCCCCGAAGATCCCGAGAAATATAGTTTTCGAGTTGAAACTCTACCCGCATGAAGCCCGGTTTTGGAGAAAATATCCCGGTTTCAGCGTAGAATATTATTTTAATAGACAAGGTGTTGTCTGATCATCGTCTTTTCAAGTGAGTGTATAGTCCCTTTCATAAACACGATTTTAATACAAGTATTGGTTGAATGTATTATATCTATGTTATGAGTGAATGTGTAATCACTTTCTTCTAACATATAAATATAAAGTATTTGCTATGAAAAACTTGCTATGTGTTTATATATTGTTGTTTATTCGAGATGAGTGTGGAATGGATGTTTTATATAGTTTTTAAATGAGTTAAACTGTATATATGTATTTTATATCTACAAATATACTGGGTAGAACAGGGGTAGATGAGATAGTTGGTGTGTGATAAAAGACGAGTTGGATAATGAAATAAAAGGTGATATAGATCTTGAGGTGAGGGTGACAGGTGAAAAATAAGTGAAACCTTTACCCAAGCGATGGCCCCCGTCATTCAGCAGAGTAGGGATGACAACCACGAACTATTCTAGACAGTCCAGTGGAACACTAGTAGGCTCGCAACTTGTAGGTGTTGTGTACTCGATGTTCACCGGTGTACTCTAAAAACCCATTGACACGTATTGCGAGAGGGGTCTCAAAAACGATACTGTCAATAAACGAGATAAACTTGTTATTAATCCGAGAGTATGGATTCAGACATAGTTAATTGTCCCTGGTCTGGGAGTATGGATTGGGCGCAGTTTTAGAATCGGGAGTATGGATTAAATCAGGAGATTAGTTTTAGATCCGGGAGTATGGATCAGATCAAGAGGTTAGTTTTAGATCCATGAGTAGGGATCACGTAAAGAGGTAAATTTTGATACGAAAGATTAGATCGTGTCATTGTGAGGATCTATGGGGTGGGATAAGAGTTGTTTTGTATGGTGAAATTGTATAAGTTTGTGAGCTCTAATATATATACTTATATGATATAGCATTGTGGGTTGAAAACCCTATATGCTCTCTAGGCTCCCAAGCCTGACCCACTCAATTTTCTTTGTAATATAGGTTATGGCCCGAGAGCATAATTTGGCTGGCATAACGAGAGATTTTGTATTATAGGCCAGTAGTTATAAATAACTGTTGTAAGGTCTATTTTATATTGTTTATGCTTTTGGTATGTATCGGAACATGACATCCCGAGATTTTGTTATTTATTGAAAATACATTTCTCTTTGAGGAATGTTTTGATAAATTTTATCATATTTTGTTTTGGGAACAAATTCCGCAACTCTTTTAAATCAAAGGATTACTCTGATTTTATAAAACAAAGCATAAACAAATCGGTCTTTTCTGGCCATGAAAATGGGGATGTCACAAATACAAGTTAGTTTTGTGTTAAACCTAAGTATTTATGCATGTTTTTGTGTATTTTCATGATATGTTGTGCAAATATGTTATGAAACTGTGTTAAAGACTCATAAACTCAATATATCTTCCAAGTTTTGAAGATATATTAGGAAAAAAAGTTACTTTATGTAACTCACTATGATGTTGAAAAAATTAAACATGTTAAAGGATACCAGAAAACTAAAGAAAATCTAAAGAGGGGCCATATTTGCCAAATAAGCAAAAGTGAGCCTTTTTATGATACTCACGGTTTTGAGGGGTCAAAAGAGTCATTTTTGGATAAAAAGGGCTTTTCGTGACACTCACGGTTTTATGAGGTTCAAAAATGTTACTTTTGTCAAAATGGGATTCATATTGGGCCTCCTCGGTTTTTATGGGCCAAATGTGCATTTTTTCATAAAAATGGGCTCTATTTGGACATTCATGGTTTCATGGGCTTAAAATGTAATTTTCAGCCTTAATGGGCTTAAAATGTCATTTTTGACAAAAATGGGCCTTATTTGACAAAATATCGTTTTAATGGGCTCAAAGTGTCATTTTTAACAAAAATGGGCCTTGAATGTAAATTCTCGGCTTAATGGGCTAAAAATGTCATTTTTAACAAAAGTGGGCCTTTTATGTCATTTTGGTAATAATGGAACTAAAATGAGTACTTTGTTGACAAATGGACTATTTACGTCGTTTATGTTAATTGGGCCTTATATACCCATTTACATGCTTATTGGTCCTTTACGTACTCGACTAAATTACATGCTTATTGGGCCATGTTTGGTATTTCTATCCTAATTGGGCCTTAAATGCCAATTTGTTTTCTTAATGGGCCTATACGATACATTCTATGCTTATCAGGTCGATGTCAATTAAATATTTGACATTTTGATATAAACAAATATATTTTTATCACCGATGAATTTGTAAACAAAATGCATACTTGAAACATTATTTAAGGTGTTAAGCAATGAGATATAATATTTGCGTAAACTTAGTTAAGGCTCTTGTGAGAAACGCCTTCATCCATACTGTAACATCCAGATTTTCAGGGTTATTATTGTGTAGTTTAATCTTTTGATTAAAGGAGAGACTCGATGAGTTGAGGATCCAACTCGCCGAGTCGAGTCGGGTTTTCATGCGGATTTAATGAGTGGACTCGACGAGTCATAGGAGGGACTCGCCGAGTAGATGCTGGGCAGAGAAACCCTAATTTCTCGGGGTTGGGACCTATTTAAAGGTCCTTATGGCCTTCATTTGCGGCCACTACACCCTGAGAAACCATAGAGAGCAGAGAGGAATCTTGTGGTGCAAGAGGAGGGCTAATTCATCATCCTTTGGGGTGTCTTAGCAAAGGGAAGGAAGGATTTCGAGTTGGGCTGTCTTGTGGGACTCAAATCTTCCATCATTTCGTTCAGAGCTGCTGTGAGAGGTAAGGATTCATGTCCATCTTCGTTTGATTTCATGAATCTGGGGTTTCTTCATGCTTTATTTAGCTTGAATCTAGAGTATGAGAGGTCCCATGGTGAAATGATTCCTAGATCTGGACCTTAAGAGGTCCAGAGAGTCCCTTCCATTCTGCTTTATGCCTTTTCCTTGGAGTTATGAGCTAGGGTTGTCATGATATGAAGGATTTCACCAAAATAAGCATAGAGAGCCTTGCATGTGTACCAAGATTTGACCTTTTCATGGTTATTGGTCATAGGGAAGTCAGATATGTGGAATAGAGGAACGGATCTGACCTCAGAAGGCCAGATGAGTGTTGTTATGAGAGCAACTTGTCGAGTTCATGAGAGGACTCGACGAGTCGGGTCGGGGTTGCCCCGCGATTCATACCAGGCGTAACTCGTCGAGCAAGGGGTTGGCTTGACGTGTCAAGCGAGGTTAGAAGGAGGATTCCGTGGACACGTGTGGACTCGCCGAGTCGCCCATGTGCACTCAACAAGTCGGGTCAACGTTTGACCGTTGACTTTCGTTGACTTTAGGTTTTTGGTCAACACTGACTTAAGAGAGTTCAGGGAAGGATAGAATGGTCTTCTACCCAATCTTTAGAGCTAATAAAATGAGAGAGTGTTGATCGGGGATGTTATTTGAATAATAGGAGGAGGCCAGGTTAGAACGTTGAGCACGAGAGTTCATCCGACTTCGTTTGAGGTGAGTCTTCTCACTATACTTTACCTAGAGTGGTAACAGAGTTATTGTATACTATCTATGCGATGTGTGGCACTGCATTATTTCTATGTGATTTATGTTGTGTGTATATCAGAGTTAGGACCGGAAGGTCCACAGAGCTAGGACCAGAGGGTCCACAGAGTTAGGTTTAGAGTTATGTACCAGTGTATTTCTATGCTATTTATTTTATGAGATTTATTGTGATATGGGATGTGCATGATTCAGAGTTATCAGAGTTAGGACCTTTGGGTCCATAGAGTTAGGGCCATAGGGTCCATAGAGAGTTGGGACTGGAGGGCCCCACTGAGACACACTGACCAGAGGGTCAGAAAAGTTATAGAGCTATATCCTTGAGTGACTAATATGTGTTAGAGTGGTATTTTGGGGAACTCACTAAGCTTCGTGCTTACAGAGTTTTGTGTTATATGTTTTAGGTTTTCTCAGGATCACAGGACGACACTGGCTCGATTGTACACACCAGAGGAAGCGTTTGTTTTGGAGGATCCTGGTTTATTAATTGATTGAACAAAAGAGTCATGATTTGTAATTTAAATAAAAATGAGATTATTATGAAAAGTGTTAAAGAGATACGTGAATTTAAATGAAAATTTTGTTTTGAAAATTTCGGTGTTACACATACCTACCTAGTGTACACCATAAGTCTTGCAGTTATAACCAAAGTCTCTTGGAGGGAGAGCAAGAGTTTGTGTATAGATCTGTACGGGGTTGACACCCCCTCACTTGAGTTGTTTGCTACGGCGAGACGGGCCAGAAGGGTGACAAATGTCTTACCTAACCGACGCTTGAAGAACGTCACGACAGGCATATCAGTCATATCAAGTATGGTTATAGCGACTCACATAGAGAATAACAAACAAATAAATTTACGAAATGTACATACTATACTCATGATACATTGTACGAACTATACATTTACTTAATTACTCGGGTCTTAGGGTTATAAGACCACTTCATTGTTACAAACGGAAAATATCAGATTTTTTAGGAAACATTCTTTTTACACTACCAAACAAGAACACAACTGTTTTAATACAAGATTTGAAAGAAAACTTTCAAACCATTTTTACGGAAATATTGGATTTCTGGTGTTTACAAAATGATGCAAAACTGTTCATACAAACATACTTATGAACTCACCAACATTATATATGTTGACATTTTAAAAATAACTTGTATTCTTATGGACTCATTAATCAGGTCGGTCGTCAAAGAATTGTGGAGTTTTGTTGTATTTTTGTTTTCATCATACATTTAACATTTTGTGATGTAATTTGTGAACAAACACATTGATGTAAAACTATGATGGTTTTTATATTTCATTTATGGTGATGATTTTGTCTATGATTTTTAAATATATACACTTTGATGATATTACAAGATGAAGTCACCCACCCCGCGGACGTTTTCGTCATCTGGTTCGGGGGTGTGACAAAGATACACCTTCCTGGTTATCAATTAGACCCACACTCATAGTAACATTTTCAACAATAGAATTTAAATTCATGGCCTCTTCTTCGTTGAATCCACTTCCATTTCCTTGTGCATCATCTTTATCATTTTTCTCATTCAACAAATCATTATTTTTACCAATATCATCCTCATATACATGATCATTAACATCACCTTTACCTTGAACATGATTTTTACCAACATTGCCCTCATGTGGACCACTTCCACCCCCTGACCACCAGAACATTTCCCTTGATCATCACCTTCAACATTTTCATCATCATAAAGAAAATCATTCCCATAATCTTCATCATTAACTTTAACAAAAGCAGGTGTCAATATCGATTCTTTACTTTGTTATGAAACATGATGGAAATAAAAACTTTCTGTGCTTAAATCCTTAACAGGAAATAATAATTTCCAATTTTTCAAATTTTGAATTTGAGGAAATTTCAACACTCCCTCATCTATCTTTACAACAAGATCCTTTTTCAAATCCTCCATCTTTTGATACATATATGAAATTTTATTTTCATACACCTTCAAAAAAAAATATACTTACAAATAAAATACTTAAACACAAAAAGTCATAAATGAATACACTATTAAAATAATAAATGAATAAAACTATAAAATTACCTCCACATCGCTAACTTTATTAACAATAAAGTCTTCTTAATTCTCATCACATAAATCCTCATCACCATCAAATTCATCCTCATCACCACCAGATTCTTCTTCATTATACTCAGATTCTTGACATTCTTCTTCAACATATGGTTCATTAACATCTCCACATCTAAATCCTCCATTCTCTTGTAAAATATCATCAAGAAACCTTATCTTCTCTGACATCCAATAAAAAATAGTCGGGCATTTACGTGTGACTTGCAAATGATCCAACTTGAAACTATCCACATCCAACAACTACAAAAAGCACATATAACAAATAAGTTAACTTTCTAAAAATACAGTTTAATATATCATTAATCATAATATATATGAATAATCATATATGTTTATGATTTGTAATATATAATTAAACAAAAATTAGAATATATAATCATATATGACTATACAATCATATATGATTTATACAAATAAGATATATATATATATATATATATATATATATATATATAAAATCATATATGATTATAAAATCATATACGCTTCAAAGTAAAAACAAACACATTTTTACAACTAAAAAGAATATTTAATATCAAAAATTAGCTCACATGCCATAAGGTATGCTGCTGGTCCATAAAAGAAAGAAGATTCTTTCTCTGGGTTGTAAACTTTCTTCGTCCTTAACAATGAATCAACAATGAAATCGCACCAGTCAATGCTACTTAAATCAGTATCTCTTCTAATTAAATACAATGGATTCAGATTACATTTTCCCATGCTTGTAGACTCACAGAGTGTATTAATAAAAAGAACCAAAAAATGGATTCTAAAGTTATCATCCGCTGCACTAGTTCGAACAAGTTCATTCTTTAGCTGATTCATTCTCAATTTATCAATCTTTTCATGATATTTCTTCCATTCAAACATACAATTCTCTTCATTATTCTCGGAAATGTAATCCATGTTTGAAAGTAATGAGCCACCAGATGGTAATCCTAACATCTCATAAACAGACTTACTATCAACACTAACTTCACAATTTTCAAACTCCGCCTTCAAATTTTCAAAATTGAAATGATCAACAACGTAATAAACAATCTTCAAAAGTTCATCAATCATCTTAATCTGTAACAAACTCACAAATCTCATAGCCCTAACATAATCCTTCTGTTCTCTACATACACCTTGAATAACACCCAACAATGAACCGGGTGAACATCTGTTCTTCAATGAAGGAAATTTTTTAATAACAACAATTTTTTTTTCTTTCTTCACAACTTTACTTTCTCTCTTTGGTTTCTTTGAAGATCCAGGGCGACTTTGAAAATCAGAATCATCTTCATCAGATAGTTCACGTTTGTTACTTACTTACAGTTTTGATCTTAACCTGAGGTTCACTTTTGGTTGTTCAATAACTGTTTTTTTAGATTTCTTTGACCGTGTTTGCAAAACCTCATTGGCCTTTTTTTGGAAGATGACCGTGTCTTCCTTGAGCTCTCTAAAGTATATTTTTTTACCTAAATTTTTCATTAGAAACATAGTGTTAGTAAAAAATAAAACATAATACATACAATCAATTGCAAATCAAGAAACATAAATTCTTATGATTGCAAAAAACATACCTTTATCATTTTTAACCTTTGAATTTTTCTCTGAAATATCTTCAATTTCCTTCTCATCAACAGAAGCATTTACTACAAAAAATTAACAAAATTTGTAATTAGTACTAAACAAAAATGCATATGACTAATAAATTATGATTTCAAATCACACAGTCACTAATGATTATAAAAACATACATTTATAATTACTATTTACTAATTATTATAAACAAAACGTATAAAATCATTTATGATTAGAACTAAAATAAACATACAACTAAATGTTATGTTCAATAAACTAAAAAATCACAAAATTAGTTATGATTACAAAAAAATTAGTGCTGTAAAACTCGCCGAGTTAGCCGATTACTCCTCCGAGTACTCGCTACTCGGCACCTTACCGAGGCGAGTTACAGAATCCCGAGTACTCCTCGATCAGTCCCTTACTGAATTGAGCAGTGTTGTAAAACTCGGTTAACTCGGTGATTAATATGTATAATATACTTAATGATTTATTGTTTAACAAACATACACATACACACATGTGAGTATTACTAAATATATATCTTTAATTTTCAGTAATTATTCACAAAATAAGACGATTATGTGTTTTTTTAGTTTTTGTGTATTCACATGTATCTAATTTTGTTATATATTTTAATCAATTTATGATTTTAACTTATGATTTTGATATATATAATTTCCTTTAAAATATTTCTACATGAATTACAAAATCCGAGTACTCCCGAGTAGTTGCTACTCGATAGTTGGCCGAACAGGTACCGAGTAGCGAGTTCTACAACCTTGCAAAAAATACCTTAAAAATTTCTTCTCTTCGAAATTTTTTCTTTAGCTTCTCCAGAAAATCTTCATATTCACGTTTGATACATAGAAATACATAAACACAAAATATGATAATCAATTATGAATAAAAAAACTAAACTATGATTTTAAATCACACAATCACTAATGATTATAAACACATACATTTATCATTACTATGTACTAACGATTATAAACAAACGTATAAAATCATTCATAATTAGAACCAGAAATAAACGTATAACTAAATGTTATGTTCAATCCACTGAAAAAATAACAAAATCAGTTATGATTACAATAAAAACCTTTAACATTAAGTTATATGTTTATTTCTAGTTTTAATCATAGATGATTTTATACGTTTTTTTAACATCGATTTTTTGAACTGTACCTTCGGAAATAACAACACTTCTACTGCCTTCGATATTTTTTTGATATTTGAACTTTTTTCGAACATAGTTTTTTTTGAAATCCTTATCTGTAAAAATATAAACAACAACTTACATCAAAAACCAACACAAACAAAAATCATAAAAAAAAAACAGATCAATTCTAAACGAGAAAATCATCAAAAGCAAGTAAAAATGACGAAAAATTACTGAATCAAAACAAAAAAACATCATTATCAACATAAAACTGCAGTTAACTAATTAATAAAAACATGCATTATCTATAAAATGAAAAATCACTCGCATTCTAACCTTTCATTTCCATTAACGAAGATGCGACTTCGTTTATATTTTCTCCTGAAGACATTTACCGATTTTTCAAACTTAATTTGAACAGCTAGTAAACGAAAACTAGGCAAAATGCGACAAAGAAAGAAAAAGACATTTGGTTCGAAGTTTATCTGTTCCTTTTACCCCATATGGATAAAGCGATATCTATGGGCCCCTCGATGATTTAGTGATGACATCAGGCCTGGACTGATTTGATGTGTTCAATTAGTCGGTCGTTATAAATCGAAAATCGGGAAACAACAAATGGACAGAGAGAATGATTATAATCCATGTCTCAGTCCATATGATATCTAGAATGAAGGAATATATGATCACTTATCTGATGGACGAAGCATCGACAATGTCAGTGTTCGACAGCGGCTTTTAAGAGCTACAATTGCTAGTAGGGTTGGAGTCATGCTTGCAATAATAACTATTAGACTTATCCAAGTGGGAGACTGTTGGATTAGGTGTCTAAGCCCATAACTATTATTGGTATGTACTTGACTCGAGAGTAGCATGGTCTATTTGGGTTGCATGGCATCAGAACAGTTTGGATAGACTTTTGTGAGAAGAGGATATTTATGATTTATTAATATATTATAATTTCTAATATATTAATATGAAATCATATTATTTAATTAGTATTGATCAAGAATTAGCATGGAGTTAATTTTGTGATCAAAAGAGACTAATTAAATAAATGGGGATTGATTTGGTAAATCATTCATTCTTATAAAGTGGGCTTATGATCCTTAGTTCTTCATGTTGGGTTAAACCCATATGGTGACCCATGGATACTCCATGGAGGTTAAAACCTATGGATCATGAGGAATATGGAAAGTCATGAGTTACATGGTGTAACCCTAATGTGCACACTATATAAAGAAGCATCATACTAGAAAAATGGGTACATAAGATACACAAGTGAGGGCTAGCCGATTTGATGCAATATAATCGTCTCTCAAGTTATTCCAATTGTTGGTGGTGTTGTGTGATTCCATTTGAGGTATAACACTTGGGGCACTAAGCTCTTAAAGGTCCAAGCTTCCAACTACAAAAAAATGTATGTCATCTAACTTGTTTTATTACCCAAGTATCAATGTTTTATATGCTAGTTAGGGTAATACCTTGGAAAGTTCAAGTTTGCATGTATAATAAAGAAAACATAGATCCAATGTATTTAGGGTTGCATGCACACCTTAGTAGTGTTAGAATGCTCAAAACCCAACAAGAAGGACTTAGTCACTATGAACTGGAAATAGGATATCACGTGTTGATATCTCTGAAGCTTAGTAGAAGACTGGATGAACTTAAACTTGATCAATTTAGATGGGTCAAGCCTAAGATCTTGAAAGAAGGTGACAAGTTCTACAACGGCTCTTCTGATGACTTTGAAAAAGAAGATTAGTTTTGACATCATCAGATAGGGGGAGATTGTAAGGTCATAACTTATGATCTGATGAGTCAAACACTCTTACACGCTATCTGTCAGCGTCAACGTCTACTATACCAACAACGCCAACGTATCAAGCCTATCAACGTCAACGCTTAGTATTATTATTTTATGTAATCTTTTGTATATTAGGTAATGATATAGATAAGTATAGAATAGATAGCGGACCCGATATCTTTTTATGAAGATCAATTCTTAGTATACATAAGATAGAATCCCTTCAATCAAGAGATATACTTATATAAATTAGTATATATTGAACATTAGGGTGGAACCCTAATGTTTACACATCATGGTTTCGTAATCATCTTTGTGGCAAACCATCCTCTTGGTGAAGACAAAATCCTTTCTTGGTGAAAGAACAATTTTGAGAACTCTTTGTGTTATTTACTATCTATTCTTTGTTTTTTTAGATTAAGTTTGTTTTCGTTCTTTATACTTGAAGTGTATCTTATCAATACAAACTTTCATATATTTTATAATTTTAAGCGATATTTGACACACTACAGTTAGTTTATAAGCTAATATTTTACAAGCATTTTTAGATTGTCATGTTTGACAATTTAAAAAATAGCTTATAACTTAAGTTATAAATCAGATATTGAAAAAGCTAGTCATATTAAATTTTCATTGAGTTTATAGAATTTTTAAAAATTCTTCTATATATACAAATATATTACACGTGTTGTAATTGAAAACAATATTATTGAAAAATATATAATATTCAAAGCTTGGTTATTATTTCTTTTTTTTGTTAAAGCTCTTTTTAATATTGTTAACAATTACATTATCTAGTTATTACTTAGTTTTGTATAAAATGTTTTTTGTCATTTTAAAGAGTTTATTAAATATTGTTTCCAATTTACTTTATAAATAATTGTAGTATTAATTTATAATATGTGTTGATAAAATATCTCTAAAATCATTTTAAAAGCTTAAAGAACAAATATGATACAATGCTAAATATGAGATTACAAAATATAAAATATTTATATGAAATTTTATGTTATTTTATATCTCTAGGCTAATTTTGTTACCAAATGTCATTTTCATTTTTTAGTTTATCAGCTATTTTTAGCTATCAATCAATTTCTCAGCTATTTTGTTAAGCCTAGCCTTAGACTCAACCCTTCAAACTAATTTGAAATAAAAAAAGTTCTATTAATAGAAGTTAAAAAGAAAGAAATTATACATGTTAAGAAAACAACATATAAAGTAATAGAAAATGATAATCATAAATATTAAAATCTTCTATAATAAAAACGAAAAATTAGGACATGAATAAATTCAAGGTTTTCATGATTGTATATATAAGTTAAAAATTATATTTTATAATTTAGAATTATAAGTTTTGAAATTTTGTAAGAGAACAAAAATTGTTCATTATGGTTTGTTTTATGGACAATTTGGGTTTGTTTGGTTTCAAAATTATAAACTTATCATTTTCAAAGATTATCATGATTGTATATATAAGTTAAAAATTATATTTTATAATTTAGAATTATAAGTTTTGAAATTTTGTAAGAGAACAAAAATTGTTCATTATGGTTTGTTTTATGGACAATTTGGGTTTGTTTGGTTTCAAAATTATAAACTTATCATTTTCAACAAGTTTTATTGTTTTTATTAAATAAAAATTGACCTCACTTGCCCTCATAATATTTTTAAATATTTTCTATTTAATTTAAAGTTTTATTAAATAAAAGATATGAGACCTCATAATATTTTTAAATATTCTCTCTCTCTCTCTCTCTCTCTCTCTCCATATATCACACAAAACATAAACAACCCGATCATCGTTTTAACCTAACAAGACCGTCATATTTAAGGTTTATAACCTGCAAGACTGGAGCAACATCAAGTTAGGGAGGAAAAAGCAAATTGTCATGTCTTTCTAGACATCTGTACCTTTCATTTTGACAAATTACTAAGTAATTTTTCCGATCAGAAAGAAGGTTAGAGGAAAATAGAGAACTTGATATTTAAAATGGATCTCTTTCCAACACATATAGACGTCTCTCTTCAAATTAGTCCACCCACGAGTAAACCCACTTTAAAAACTTAGAGAACATCATTAACAAATACAACAATAACAACATGACTTAACAAAAACACTAGAATCCTCTTTAGGGCTTTCATTGTCGAACCCTATTCAATAACCAAAACGAACGAATAATGACAACAAAATGAACAAGAATCAAACGAACGGAAAAAACAACGAAGATTGCTAGAATATCGAGGAACAGTACACAAAAAAATCAATATACACAATTGGTGCATGCTACACTATCCTCTACTATCAATAAATAAATAAGCATTCATGGAATAAAACTCTAATACCATTTGAATTGATAAAAAAAAATGGCTAGTGTTTATTCTTAGGAGGAATTTTTTTTTTTGGAACACGGCGAATATTATAAAAACCACATGAAGGAGATGTGGAGAACAAACAAACAGTACAAAAGAGAAAAAAACAAAACAAATGACGGAAACAAAAATAGGAAAATTACAAACAAAGAAAAGGACTAAAATTCCAAACTCTCAAATCCATTTTTTTTAATAATCTTTTATGTTTGCACCAAATGGAAATCCATTTGTTTCTATCCATCCAAATGGACCATAAAGTTCCACGTAGTATCGCATTGAGCATTCTTCTTTTAAATTTACACTTTGACCATCATGAAATGAAGAGAAGCATATTTTCCATCGAAAGAAATATGTCACATCTAATCTCACACCAAACCAGGAACGAGTCCATGATTGCCTTCGCCACAAGACAAGTTAACAAAATGTGATCACATGTCTCCTCCTCCGTACTACATACACCACACATAGTATTTTGAATTATGATACCCCTGTTTTTTAATTCCACAGCATATGAAATTCTACCAAGTTTTGCTCTCCAAATGAAACATAGAATCTTAAAGGGGATCAACTTATCCCAAGAAAATGGTGCGTCATTAACGATATATCCCGCCAATTCAATTCGCTCCCGTAACAAACAGACCATAAATAAAAAAATTATTCAGGGTTAATCTAACTAAAAGCAAAATACTCGTCCAACAAATTCATTATTATGCTAGCATTACTTAATTGTGTATTTTTTGCAAACAATAAAAACCCACAAAGGCTTTGTAAAAACTTTAACCTACCATAACATACAAAAAAACTCAAGATACGTTGGAAATACTTGGAAACATATTTCACAACATTAAAATCATTTCTCAAAAATCGTCTTTTATATATATATATATATATATATATATATATATATATATATATATATATATATATATATATATATATATATATATATATATATCACTATTTAAATACAAGAGAAATTACACAATGATCTTTATGGTTTGGAGTAATTTGTTTATTTGGTCCCTAACTTATTTTTTTAATTCGAAAAGTATTTACTGTTTGTTTTTGTTATGTGTTTGCTCCCTACAGTCTGTTTTTGTAACATATTTTGTCATTGTCTTACCTAAAAAGACTATTATTTAAATAGAGAAAAATGGTGGGGTATATAAGGTAAGATGAGGAGGGTAGGGTTGGGGGTGTCTTTATTTAAATAAATTGAAAAATCAAGGACAAAATAGTTTTTTTTAGGTAAGACAGAGACCAAACACATAACAAAAACAAATAGCATGGACCTTCCGAATTAAAAAAATAAGTTAAAGACCAAACACGTAAATTACATTAAATCATAAGGACCATTCATGTAATTTACTCTAAATACGATTTTCCACACAAGTCCCTCATATTTTAGTCATTTTTCGTGCATAGCTCTAACATAAATGATCTTATTACATATTTTCACGTGGAAAACATCAAGAATTTTGTGGAGTGATTTAGGAATTTCCACGTGCCAAAACATGAAGATTTCTGCCTAGGTTCCACAAACACAATTATCGAGCATCTTGAGACCGTACTTGGAAAGAAGTTAAGAACTCTCTAATTATATGGGCCAAGTACAGTGAACGGGCAAGGCTTTGGTGGGATCTTGTGTTTTGTCACTTTACAATGGAAATAGCAAAAACAGAATCCTTTAGAAAGTTTTGTAGGCCCAACCTCATTTATTGGGCTAAGATTCGGTATGAGTCGATCCCTGAAAAGACAATACATAATTTGCTTTGATTTAGATGGGAAAAACCGTGTGATTTTATGAAGCCATGTGCTATGGTCCGAATCCATAGTCAATTCTAGTTTTGATAGTGATACTTAACAACTAAATGCTATTTCCTTGGTGTTTTCATCCATATTCTTAACAGTAGCATTGAGTTTCGTAACCATTTGTTTTAAGAAATGGAGTATTGAAGATGAAGTTATACACCACATAAAAATGAAATTAAAAGTGGATGGCTGACATAAGAGTTTGGTGCGATGAGAATGTCCCACTAAAACTGAAACTGAAGAGAATTATATAAAATTGTTGTTGTAGGACCATCTTTGTTATATAGATCATAATTTTAGATATACGATTAACGAACATAAGAGGAAAAATAAGTGGAAAAATGACGGAAAAAAATAAGGTTGTTGCGAGGACATGTGATAGAGTATTGTTGGAACGTAATACTCAAATATGTTGGATCTTACTAGGATATAGCCTAAGATAGTAAGGCATAGATGATAAAAATCAGACAACTATAAAAATGGTCTTTGTCATATGTTGAAAATTGTCATTTTAGTCCGAATATGTTTTGGACTAGTATTATTGGTCCAAAACTTTTATTTTGTCGCGGTTTTGATCCAAAAATTTTTGAAAAGATTTATAATAATAGATTTGCATTTTTATTTAACTTTTGTTTACTTTACTATTTAGTTAATTACAATAAAATAATAAACAAAATATAAACCTACCTAATAACCCAACCCCCCCCCCCCCCTCCCCACCTCCACCTCCCCCCTTTGTCTAAGAGTTTATCTTTCTGTTTCTTTAGTTTAGCCAGAAAAACACCACCACTTCCCCTATTACGTCGGATTTCATCGCTAGGGATTTATTGTCTAACCCTTCATCTTTTCTAGAAAACCACGACAACGAAAACTTAGTCCTAGGACCACCATTGTGGCCGAAGATATGCAATCATAAAGCCTCATCGTCGTAGAGCCACCTCTATCGTTAGAGATATGTTCATCTCACTAGTTCGAACAATCACCACCACTTGAAAAAACTTAGCTTTGCAAGCACAAGGTATTTCCATCGCCGGAGATCTATGTTCGTTGGAACATCATCGTGAAAGCTAGGGTTTTCAAATGATTTTTTTGTTTGCTAAAGTTCAGATATGGAAAGACCAAGAAAAAACGACCATGTGCGAACAGTTTATGGTTTTCGACGATGTGTGTTTTCTTTTGTCGGCGGCCGATCAAGTTCCACAAAAACAAAATCAAAGGTGTGTGTAACTTTAAGAGGGACGGAGAGAGAAAGAGAGATAGAGAGAGAGAGAGTGTGTGTGTGTGTGTGTGATGGTATTTTTTTCATCCCTAGAAAATTGGAGAAGATATTCACCATACTCTGACCACTCCAACCGTAGAAGACAAAGTTGATATGGTGGTGCTCCTTCGAGATCGGTGAGAGCGTGGTGAGGTGAACGACGAGATGGTAGTGTTGCAGAAAACATGTAATAAATGGTGGTGGCCGCCTCCGATCTTATCAATGCTTCAGATCCACTAAAAACCTCACTTTTCGGAACCCTCTACACGAAAACACTCAACCACCAGAAGCCTCAGTCATCGATTTCTTTTTTCTGAAAATCAGAATGGAAGAGATGAGTTTTACGAAGAGAGTGAGAGAGAGAGACAGAGAGGGAGATGGGGGGGAGGGGTAGGGTGGGGTTAGGTGGTATTTGTTTTAGTTTTTTTTTTAATTTTTGTATTTAAAAGAAAATGAAAATCAACATCAAAAGGAAAATTTTGTCATTTTAAATATTTATAAAATTTTTTGGACCAAAAACGCAACAAAAACTCTATTTTGGATCAATGATGTTAGTCCAAAAATTTTTGGACCAAAGTGTCAATTTTCAACAAAACACAAGGACCATTTTTTGCAATTTAGTATAAAAGTTAAGATAGTTGAATTGTTTATTAGATTCCTTTCCCTTGTGTTTTGTCATGCAATATTTTTAGAAACATTTACATAAATGGTCCCTACGATTTGACGAAAAAGGCACTTATAGTTCGACTTCAAGAAAATCAAGAAATTCGGTCCTTAGGTTTTCCCATCTATGGCAAAAAAGGTGATATATAGTTTGTGAGATTATCCCACAACATTCAGTCAAACATCCTTTATCACCATAAATCAGTGTTAGGCCTTTGTGCCTCAATCAATGTGCATACTTTAAAATCACATAGGTTAGAGTCGTGGATATCCCGATAGAGTAGCATTAACCCAAGAATGGAAATCATGGATGGAAGAACATATAGAAGTCGCCAGAAAAGTCATTCGCAACAACGAGACTAGAAACACCACATGGGTCCGACAAGCACCCAATAAAAAAGTCGATCTCCAGATTAACCCCAGGGGATATGATGCAGTGGAGGTGAAACAGATGTAGTAGAGGGAAGGGAAGGGAGAAGAGAAGGGAGAAATACGTAATAGAGGGGAAGGGATGAAAATAGGAAAGTGCTTGTAAGCAGGTTTCATAGGTACTTGTCAGACAACTAGTATTTAATGGACCCGCATCAAGATCAACTTATAAATCACAGTTATGAGTGATACTTGTATAGAAGGTACTATCTTTGTATCCTTAAAACCTAATATGCATAGTGGAACCTAAGTGTAGGGAGTGTTATGCTTTGATATGGTCAAATGTTGATCCTTAACTCGACAATTATAAATCTCAATTGCAGGTATGGTGTGAACTATACAAGAGGCTTATGTAGTCAAGATGAAATTTGGTCCTCTTATGTGTTGAGTGTTAGAAATCTTACATGAAATTTACTTTAATCTTTTCTTATGGTGTAATTTCCTCTTATTGTTGAATAAAATATTTTGTTCATCAATCAGATCTTCATTATTGTGTTTGTTCTTATATTCCGCATTATAATCATCAAATCGTTCTTGAGTTTTGACTCAACAATTAACATGTTTAATTCATGAATAATCTTATTATTCTAAAAGCTCATAGTCAGTTATAATTATGGGAGCAATTATGAAGTAAGACTAATATGAATTGGATTTGTTGACTCTCACTAGATGAAAATAGGCAAGTGCTTGTAAGCAAGTTTCATAGGAACTTGTCAGACAACTAGTATTGAACGGACCCACATCAAGATCAACTTTTAAATCATAGTTATATGTGATACTTGTATAGAAGGTACTATCTTTGTATCTTTAACACCTAATATACATAGTGGAACTTAAGTGTAGGGAGTGTTTTGCTTTGATATGGTCAAATGTTGATCGTTAACCGGACAATTATAAATGTCATTTGCAGGTATGGTGTGAACAAAACAAGAGGCTTATGTAGTCAAGATGAGATTTGGTCCTCTTATGTGTTAAGAGTTAGAAATCTTACATGAGATTTACTTTAATCTTTTCTTATAGTGTAATTTCCTCTTGTTCTTGAATAAAATATTTTGTTCATCAATCACATCTTCATTATTGTGTTTATTCTTATATTCCACATTATAATCATCATATCGTTCTTGAGTTTTGACTCAACACTTAACATGTTTAATTCATGAATAATCTTATTATTATAAAAGGTCATAGTCGGTTATAATTGTTGGAGCAGTTATGAAGTAAGACTAATATGAATTGGATTTGTTGACTGTCACTAGATGAAAATAGGCAAGTGCTTGTAACCAAGTTTCATAGGTACTTGTTGTTACCCCCCCCCCCCCCCGGACCATACGGCGGAAACGTCCGAAGGTGGGTGACTTCATTGTGAAGTATCATGACAATTGAATATAAATGAAACATAGCAAATCCAAACATCATATATTGAGATAACAAACATACATTGTTTACATATTGTATTTGTTCTTCAAATTACACAAAAGAGACATAATAAGTAAATAAATTCCAAATTACAGCAAAATAATCCTGAATCCGCGTCCCTTTAACCTGCTTACTGATTTCCTAAGAATACAAGTCGTTTGAAAAGCGTCAACATAAAATATGTTGGTGAGTTCATAAGCATTTTCATATAAAACTTTGCGATAGTTTAGAAATCCAGAAAATTCCAGTGTTTTCTTGTCAAAGCTGTTGTAAGTCTTGTTTTCTATCTTGTATAGTTGCATGTGTTTATTTTAGTTTATCGTCTTTCAAAATTGTGAAATCGTTTTCTCCGCAAAATCCTATATTTTCTTGTATAAAATAATCATGAGTTCTGTTTCCAATTGAGTATAGCTACATGTGTGTGTTTTAGTTTATCGTTTTCGAAACTGTATAAAGTCATTTACTCTAGAAAATCCTATATTTTCTGATATACAAACTGATGGTCTTAAAACCCTAAGACTGGTGAGGTGTGAGAAATCAACAGGCGATTGTGGACATTCCGCACAATGCAGGTGGACGATCAACACAACGAATTTGGACAATCACTACCATGCACGGGGGCGGTCAACACAATGTGCCAATTCATTTGTAAGGTTTTCCCTACATAAATTTCTAAGTAGCATTATCATATTCTAGTAGCCGTTATAACCATACTATTATGATGGAGGCCTGTCTTGGCGTTTCTCAGGCCCCCAAATCGATTAAAGACATTTGTCACCCTAGATTGGCCGGTCTAGCTATAGCGAACAGCGAAGGTGCGGGGTGTCAACCCCGTATAGATCTATACACAAATTTCCGCTCTCCCTTCAGGAGACTCTGGTTATAACTCCTACAGGACTTTAAACGTACACAAATATATATATATATATATATATATATATATATATATATATATATATATAGTTAGGTACTTTTGAGACTCATCTGACTAGAATACCAACAGGTTTTTGAGCAATCGATAAAATCCGTTATTTAATAAATAACAATATCCATGCTAGTTGACTATATCTTTCGTTTTCGTTTATTGAGGACAATCCACTTGGAATCATAATTATCAAAAATGACCCAAAATTATCGGTATTGGCAAAAATGGCCCTTCTTTTTATAAATTATCAAATAAGACTCATATTTGTCAAAAGGTGTCATAAGTGGTTCAAAACTAGGTGAATTGTCGAAAATAGCCCATTTCTTCTAAAATGTTGGTTTTAGACTTATATTTATGAAAATATTCAAAAGGCCCTTGTTTATCCAAAAATTTCGTTTTTGGTCCTTTAAAATTGAGATGTTCAATAATTCTTCAATTTTATTCCATTTTCCAAAATGGTCCTTATATATAGATGTGGCCGAAAATGACCCCCAAAATATCATTAACACTCCAATTTAACCATTTCCAAAATATTATGTTTAACAATTTGTTTAAACAATTTTTGGAGCAAAACCTTATGATTCTTGATACAACAATTTATGATTTATATTTCATAAACATATTAGTTTTTTTTCTAACTTCTACTTGTGATATATATAGTTCAAAGCCTTAAGACTTGCTAAAAATCTTGAGTTCTTGAACGAATTATAGGGTTCATAACTTTAAGCACATAAATCATATCATACATGCATAAAAAAGCAATTATACTAAAATTTCACAAGACCCTTGACTTGTATCCTCCCCCAAAACCATGAAAACATCAAAAAGAGGGGTATGAATCTCACCTTGGGTAGGAGAATGTGTAGTTGAAGAGATGAGGTGAGAATTTGGAGCCTAGAACACTTGAAGTGTTGGATGAACTTCTTGAGGAATTGCTATCATATGATTATGAACACATAAATTTATGTGTGAGTAGAAGATTTAAAATAACTAAATGTATGAAACATTTACTGGACATGAATTAACTTATAGAAGCTTAGAAGGGGATGTGAAGAAATGGCCTCTAGAACTTGGTTGAATGTTTGAGAGAGTTTACAGAGTTTTCACCGGATGAAAATGAGTTTGTGAAGTGTGGAATGGGGTTTACGTCCCTTTCATATGGAATAGGGAAATTGATGGGATGTTTTCTTGGAATAATGTTGGGTAATGTCTATTTCTAGAAGTTAATTCTTGAGTTACTGGGATTTGCATTAGAAATTTGCCACTTACAACTAATAAGCACCATAAACACATTTGAGTTGGGAAGGGTTTATGGTCTAAATGGACCTTAAACTAAGGTTTACGGCTAAGATTCCTTCCTAGGAGGATGTTCACGGTTATATACATCATATCCTTATGGTGTTTATGCCCTTAAAGTGGTTCCCTTTAGAGTTCATGGCCAAGAGCTTTCCTACGGTGGTGTTTACGGTCTAGCTAGTGACTTTAGGGTGGTTCACGGCCAAAGCTTTCTTAGGGTGATGTTTACAGTCTAACTAGTGACTTTAGGGTGGTTCACAGCAGAAGTGGTCCACTAGATGTAGTTTACGGCCAACCATTGATCAAGGAGAAGAGTTTACGGCCATGGAAGCTTCTTAGTGAAGTGTTCATGGTCTTGGATGATATTCATCAGTGTATTCACGTTTTGGATGATTCTTATATATGTGGATATGTTTCTTGTGCTTAGTAAGCTTAAAATGATAGTCTTACAATTCAAGCATTCAAGTTTGCAACATATCACAAGTTCTTATATCCTTATCTAATGATTCTTAATCAATTCCATTCGTCTAGTTTTTCCTTGATAAACTTGTTTACTTTCAAGAGGTTAACTTGTATGTCACTTCCAAAGTGCATCCTTCCATATACATGCACTTATACTCTAATGGTCTTCAAGGTTCTCATTATAATAGGGTTACAAATTTAGACCATACTTGGCCCAAATATTTCGGGTTGTCACATCATCCACCCGTTAAAGGGAATTTCGTCCCGAAATTCTTTAGGAGTCATTCTTACAGACCAGCGAAAAGGTGAAAGTATTTTTCATCATTTGATCATCACGTTCCCTTGTGAATTCAGGTTCGTGCTCGGCGCTCCATCTGACCTTCACAATAGGGATGTGGCTTCGCTTCATGTGCTTAACTTCTCTATCCATAATTTCAATAGGCTGCTCAACGAATAGGAGGTTCTTGTTCAATTCAATCTCATCAGATGGAATTGTGAGGGTTTCTTCGGATAGAAACCTCTTTAAGTTTGACATATGGAATACAGGGTGTATATTACTGAGTTTTGCGGGTAGTTGGAATTTGTAGGCTACCAGACCGATTCGGGCAAGGATCTCGAATGCTCCGATGCATCGGGGATTTAGTTTACCTCACTTTCCTAATCTTATCATACCTTTCCAAGGGGAGATTTTTAATAACACTCTGATCTCCTACTTGGAACTCCAAAGGCTTTAGCCTGCTATCTGCATAGCTCTTTTGTCGATCCCGCGATGCTTGGAGTCGTGCTCTGATTTGGATTATCTTTTCCGTTGTTTCTCGAATAATCTTGGGTTTAGTGAGTGTGCTATTAGGCGTTTGTACTTTTGTCAGTTGGGTGTCTCCCACTTCAGCCTAACAGAGGATGATCTGCACCTCCGGCCACACAGGGCCTCAAAGGGTGCAACTCCTATGCTCGAGTGGTAGTTGTTGTTATATGATTGCTCGCTTAGAGGCATGTGGATATCCTAAGCTCTTCCAATGTCTATCAAACATGCTTCTCTTTGGGGTATGGGTTCTTTCTTACCTAGATCTCGCCGAGGGGGGTTTCTCAGATATTCCGTGATCAGACACTTATGAGTGTTGAATATGTGGAATGTGAAATGTACGAATCTGAGTTTTTATGGTAACCAAAGGCTGTAGGTTACCGGACCTATTCTGGTGAGGACTTTTGAATGGTCCACTAGGGGTCGTGCTCCTATTGTCCTAGAAGTAGAGTTTTTTGGGCCTTAAGAGTTGGCACTATTATCGCCAAAGTTGAGGTTGCGTGTGGTGTAGCTGACCTTATGAGTCTTAGGTTACCTTGGGAGTATTCTTCCTGTGGTGTTTCGAGCTAAAGATGGGTCTGTCTCTACCAGTGCCTTGCAGTTGGTTGAACAAGTCTCTAATTTGGGGTAGGGAGTATCGATCCTTGAGGATGGGTTTGTTTGGCTTATTAGTAGTCAGTGGCGCTATGGGCAATTCACCTTTCCTCCTTATGAGTCAGATAGGTGCTTCCCACGGTTAGAGACTTGGTCTGATGTTTCCCTTATTTATTATATCGTTCTTATGATCAGACATTATCTGTTTTTGTGGCCGTGCTAAGTGGTATCTGGGGTTTGGTTATTAGGATGTTTCCAAGAGTTGAGGTGATTCTAACTCCGCTTAGCACGTGGTTGAGGTTTCCAAAGGGATTCTGGGAATATCTGGGGAAATATTGGAAGCCTTTCGAATTCTCTTGATGTCTTTTGTTTCTTGTTTTTAATCTTTATCGGGGCTAGGAAAGTGTGTGGCATCTCTTACATAAGAGCTCGTGGTTCTGGATGCTAGGGATATGTCGTTACAGGTTAGGAGAGTTTTGTTATTCGGTTGTGTAAAGCGGAAGTCTCTTTGCAGTGCTCGAAGTTTGTAAGGTGAGAATCAAGCCAGTCCGTGCCAAATAAATGACGCTAGACTCCTTATTAGAATAGGTGTTATGTCGATTGGGGAGTAATGGTTGTTAGGAATGATAGGGTGTTCTACGTTCATGTTCTTACCACTACCAGTTTCATTTTTGTTATTACTATTGCATCTATTTTGTTCCTGCTTGCTAGGTGTTTTAGTAATACGTGAGCGCTAATATAAAGCAAGGGAATTCGTAATCCGAATTTTGCTAGGTTTTTCTACTATAAATGGGGGTGACCTAACTGTACATACTTAGGATTTTAACAAGATAATTGACTACATGGTTCCTCCCTAATCACATTCAGACCAGGGACAGGAAAATAAGGCGGGATCGCACACTCTTAGTTTGTGGAATCCTAACTATATATGATACTAACATTCATATGGAACCATCATGGTCGATTCGCAAGGATCTCTAGTTTCTCCGTGATTTACAGGATTTGCTCGAATGAGGAAAATTGTTTTTGATTATGTTTTTAATTGACAAAACCTTTTTGTGAAAATTTGATGCATAAAGTTTATCGTGGGAATGTACCAAAAACCTCGGTAGGGTTCCAGGTCGTCTTTTCCTGTCTGGTTGTCAACTCCTCCGTCATTCATCTCTGTTGGACAATCTCTCTTGAAATGTCCTTCTGCACCGCATTTGTGACAAACTGGACTTACTTCTGGGTTGAGAGTCGGGGTGACGTATGGGGCCAGGACCCTACAGTAGTGGGAGATGTGCCCCATCTTGTTGCACCTTTTGCAACGAAATTCCCGGCAGGATCCCCGATGATGGTATTTGTACTTGTTGCAGTGTGGAGAGTTTCCAAGATATGGTTTTCTCAGTGTGGGAGGAGTAGGGTTAGTAGGGGTAAGGACTACTCCCGCTTGTTGCCTTTTGGTAAGCCTCTGGGTCGAACTGCCTCCTTTTTCATTCCTAAAATTTCGCTTCATGACCTTAGGTTTGGAGTTTGGGGTGTCTTGGTAAGTCGTCCTTCATTGGTTTCCTTGGTTATTATCGCGGTTGAAATTATCGACATTGCTTCCATTTTCATTTGTGTTGTTGGAATTGAGGTATGCCATGACGGCTACCACGGCAACCGTTACAGTGGTTTGGAAAGTGGCGGAGTCTATTCGTAGGACTGGTGCTTCGCCGGAGTGTTGGTTGTTCTCATGAGAGGACATGATTCTGTTGCATGACGGGAAATAGTTTTGTGAGTAACTATGGTTATTTATAGTCATATCTTATCTTATGATTATAGATATGAACTTATGCACGTACGCATATAAATCGCATGTTTCGTTATACATTTCTCGTTGTTTCGACCTACATCCCTATGATGTATTTACGATTGAGAGTAGAATTAAGCATCGCATGAATGTTATGTTTTATCGGGATATGGTATAGCCACTTATACCATGATTGGATTTTGGGTTCTTGGAGGGCGTACCTCTCTTGGGTTATTATTACTGGTTGCGGTTTAAAACATTATAAGCCTCAGGCAAATAGTGTAGGGATTATCCTATGCCGAAATGGCACACAAATTTCTCGGCCATTTTACTAATTTCATGAGCGGCCCCTTCCGCTCCTTGTTCTGCTAAGGCTTTCCTAGTCTCAGTTGTGATCGGGTGTCGTCTCAGGGTGGTCACTTCCTCCTTTATGGAGTGTAGGAGTTTCACACGGTTCTCTAGTTCTACTTGTTGGTTCCATAAGGCTTTGGAAATGGCGCTCTTTTTACTCGTGGGGAGTCGGATTTAGATTGTTGTATATCAAACTTTGCCTTCAGTATCCTTTAGTCCATGATGGGGAGTTGTAAATTGAGGGTCTAGATGGGTCACTTGTGGCCCATATGGGCTGGTGCTTGGATTGTGAGGGTGTTGGGGATCAGAGTACGGTGCACGACAATTGTGGATCGTTGGCAATTAGGCGGGTAGTTGGGTTGTCCTTTGTGGGAATGCACCCTGAATCTGGTAGGTGTCAATCACTAAGCTTCTCTTTGTGTGGTATTGTTTTGTTACTAGGTACGTCTATTCCAGGGGCACTTATATTGGGTGTCTACGTATCTGGGAAGATAGGGGTGAAAGGGTCTCTTGCCAATAGGATAAAGCTCGCTAGGGGTTTCCTCGGTGCTTTCATCCCTGCTTGGTTCTTAGTCGGAATCTTCCCTTTTATAATCCATCTCTTGGCATTCCTTAGTATCCACCTCTAGGACTTCCTCATGAATCCTCTTTTGGCCCCTCCTTGACCCATCCGCAAGTCACCGCGACAGGGTAGTAGAGGTCTTTGTGAGGAATTTCAACTATGTTGTTTGTACGAGAATAGGGGTATGAGAAATACAAGGAAGATTTAGGGGTGTGTGTGTGGGAGGGGGGGGGGGGGTTATGGTATCCTAAAATACTCCTATAGTATTTTTAAACTTAATGTTCGATTCTAATGTTCTCTTGCATGTATAGTATTTTAACTTAATGTTCAATTCATGGTCTTGGATGATATTCTTCAGTGTATTCACGTTTTGGATGATTCTAATATTTGTGGATATGTTTCTTGTTCTTAGTAAGCTCAAAATGATAGTCTTACAATTCAAGCATTCAAGGTTGCAACATAACACAAGTTCCTATATCCATATCTAGTGATTCTTAATCAATTCCATTCGTCTAGTTTTGCCTTGATAAACTTGTTTACTTTCAAGAGGTTAACTTGTATGTGACTTCCAAAGTGCATCCTTCCATATACATGCACTTATGCTCTAATGGTATTCAAGGTTCTCATTGTAATAGGGTTACAAATTTAGACCTTACTTGGCCCAAATATTTCGGGTTGTCACACTTTTCAGGCAACTATTATTGAACAGACCCACATCAAGATCAACTTATAAATCACAGTTATGAGTGATACTTGTATAAAAGGTACTATATTTATATCCCTAACACCTAATATACATAGTGGAACTTAAGTGTAGGGAGTGTTATGCTTTGATATGGTAATTTGTTGATCCTTAACCGAACATTTATAAATGTCATTTGTAGGTATGCTGTGAACTATACAAGAGGCCTATGTAGTCAAGAGGAGATTTGGTCCTCTTATGTGTTGAGAGTTAGAAATATTACATGTGTTGCCCAAAGTTGAAATATAAATAAGATTGATTGTGATCCAAGTCTCATGTTCAACAGGTTGTCTATGACAAAGGGATAACTGATAAACCTACCTTATACATCAATTCAGGCTTTCAGCTTTTGCGAATTAGATGTTGATAGAATGGAACTAAGTGATATATTAGTGCGGGCAGTGAAATGTTGCTAGACGTTCACCAATATCTATATCAATATATGGTTAGTCTTGTGCAAGTGGGAGATTGAAAGATCTAGATACCCTAGAGTCATTATAGAGTGATATTGCTAGATAATATATGATCCTAAAGGGTCACACTAACAACAACTTGATGCAATTATATTATTTATAAGTATTTGATCCTTGATAAATAAATATAATTATTGTAAATAATTATAATTATTTATTTAATGGAAACATTAATTTTCAATTTTAAGTATCAAAATACATCATAATATATCATAAGGTATGATTTATTATGTCATGTACATCTTTTTGGACAAAAAACAGTTTTTTATCTTCTAGGGATTTATACATTTTATACGTTATTAAAATTAGAAGAGTTTTTATAGAAAAACTAGCTTCTTCTTTTTGTAAAATATTCAAGGATACCATAAAGAAGAAAGAAGACTTGATTTTGATTAATTTATTCAACACACCATGCTCTTAGAAAGAATGGCTAGTTGATTTGATAAAGGGTCCTACCCAATGAGTATAGCGGGCCTCGCCCAAAATACAAAACATGCAAGTATCACATAGACAACTAGCATCCTAAAATAATAATCTAGTGGGCTGGCATTGGTCCGTTCGACCCTTGAGTACAATAAAGAGACTTACCTCGAAACACAACTCTAAATAAGTAAGCTCACAAAATCTCAAAACGTTGCTAAACACTACCTAAGTATACACTCAAAGAAGACCACTAGTCTACCTTTCTAAACTAGACATTTGACCAAAGTCAACAAGTCAAAAATCAACTCTCAAGGTCAACGGCCAAAGGTGTAAGTCAACAATTAAACATTTAGCTTCAGCGACTCACCATGTCATAGCCATCCTTGGCCACGTTATGGACATTGGGTTCAAAACAACTTAATGGGTTAAGCTGTTTCCTTTAGCCCGAAGAGCTCCAAAGCTCATATTTGGTCTGAAATATGGTCTAGAAGGATGCAGTTTCTAACTTTATCCATTAAGACCACCCAAAAGGAGAAAATCTCAAACCCTAGGTTCCATAAGGCTTAAAAATGGAAAAGACTCAACCATTAAGCACTTAATCTAGAAGTTCCTTAGTCAAACTTCTCCAGAATGCTTCTAGGACCCCTAATGTTCCATAAAAATCCAAACTATATGGACATGCATGACCCATGCAATTCCTTAGTCAAACTTCTCCAGAATGCTTCTAGGACCCCTAATGGTCCATAAAAATCCTAACTATATGGACATGCATGACCCATGCATGTCCTTCTTCAAACTAGGTCAAAAGGGGAAAAATATGACCCAAAATCCATGAATGGTTCACATCTTACTATAAAATCCAGATCTATAAGATATAATATTCAAGGGACACAAAGAAACCATAAAGTTGCAAACTTTATCTCTTCCAACCACACAAACCACTCCAAAAGGACCAAAACATGCACTAAAACCTAGATCTATTATGAAGAACACAAAACAGTTAAAGTTTGAGGACTTGCAAAGAGTCCAGAAGATGCACACAAATGGAGGAATGTAACATCCTGATTCCAGTTATTTCTTATTTCAGGGTTGTGGGTTGGAAGTCAACTATGTAAAGGCTTTGGGCCTTAAGGAGGTAAAGTTTACACCTTTTGGAAGAAGGTAATGATGGTTAAGAGATTTAACCATTGAACTGTGTATTGGGAAGAAGGGTAAAAGGAAAATTCATAAGTCGGGTGCTTGCATGAAATGTGGATTTTTGTTTAAGAAGTTATTAGTCCAAGATATAAAGATGATGTTGTGGGGCTCTTCAACACCTTTTCGTGCATATAAAGAACACCAAAATAGGAGTTGAAACGAACAAGTTATAGCAGTTTGAATTTGGTGTTAGATGTGGTATTACACTAGGCATACTAGTTGATCAAGAATGTGCATTCAAGAGTGTACGCTAGGCGTACGCGACTAGAACCCAAACCCTAATTTTGGGGTTTTGAGCCCTATTTAAGGTCCTTAACTTTCTCAAACCCTTTCCATTCTCAGCCTCCATCTTCCTAACGTCCTCCCTTGAAACCCTAATCCTAATTTGAGCCTTGTGAGTGAAAGAGTTTGCTTTTTGGTACCTTTGAATGAAGGATAAGACGGTGATAGAGCTTGGAATCCTGAAGAGACTTTGGATACATAAGTTTTCCTCCCTTATTCATCTCCGGAAGGTATAAATTTTATACCTTTATCCCTCTGTTGATAGATCTAGTTTAGAGATCAAAGAAAAACATTCCTTTTTTATTATATCAAATAAAAAAAAATATTCCTTCTTGTTTGGTCTTTAGAAAACAAGAACTATAAGTCTCGTGCCTCTAATGGCTCACACCCAAAGCCTAGGAAATAGAAGCTAAAGAGGAGAGAGGTGAAGAAGGAAGAATTTCAAATCTAAGCTCTTAGAATGAGATAATTTTCAAAATTCTAAACCCTTAGGAGTTTATATAGGTGTTAGGAAGGTTGTATGTAATGCATGTTCCTTTTAAATAACCCTTACCCCATTGCTTCCTCCCTAAGGCATTCCAAGCTGCCTTAAAGCCCAAGAATACCTCTTGAAACCCTCTATAAATCCCTCTATGGAAGGTTCTAGAATTTTTCAATGTTCAACTTTTGAACATTATCACCTTTAGTCCTTTTATTTTTTAATTAATCCAATTAATCCCAAAATTAATTCCAAATAATTTTGATTAATTTTAATACTATTTTTGATTAATATATTATTGTAACAATATATTAATAAATCATTTATTTTTATTTCTAACTAACTTATTAATTATATAATAAATTAATAATCAATTTCTCTTTCTCCAAAAAGCAGTCCAGTCAATTACTAGGTTTCAGGGCAACCCAAAAGGATTGTGCTAATAACTCAAGATTATACTTATTTATAGGCTTAGACACCTAATCCAACAGTCTCCATTTGTATAAGTCTAAAAACTAAATTGCATGTATAACTTCTAAATCAAACAACAAATGGTGTTTTCCAAAGAAACTGTCGAACTCTGATCCGATCAGATATTTGTCCTTAGATAAGTGATCAAATATTCCTCCGTTCTTCAAGATATTGTATGGACATGAGAGAGGGATTAGAATCAATCTCATTTTCCAAAATTGTGTTTCCCGATTTTCCGATTTCTGATGACGTCATAAGACTTCTAATTGAACACATCAATTTAGTCCTGGCTGGGTCCAGCACTATAAGTCAACACTAAATCACCGAGGGGCCCACACATATCGCTTTTCCTGTTAGGAAAAAAGGAACGAATAAACTTTGACTCATATGTTTGTATCCTTTACTCACAAAATCATAGATGACACTGTGTTTTATAACATCAAGTTACTGATGCGTTTTCACATTACCAATGTACAACCGACTTGTAAATTACAACTCATATATCTCCGTTTCAAGAATATAAGATATTATCATCTCAGAATTGCTTGTGATAGAGTCCATGAAGTAATTCTCTGAGCGTGGGCTTATCCAATACTCAAATATCTTCGTTTCAACACAATTGTTATGTCTAAACTCCTTAGACAATCTATAATCTAATTCATGGTAGTCTTCATTCACTACTTACTTTCCAATGTATGGGCGACAATGGAGCTTTAAATTATAAAATTATTAAAGAAGTAAAACATGCAAACTAAATCACAATAATAAACTAATTAACTATGGTCTCAAAACTATTGAATATAAACAATCTCTATTATTTAATCACCCTAATAATTATGACTTTATTTTGTTGGGTTTTTATTCAAAAAACTAGTTTAAAAAACATGATATTTGGAAACGGAAGACTTGATAATTTTTAAATAACATAAACAAGTTAAATCCACCAGGGATATCTTGCAAGTTGTAGAAAGATTAAACACCAACCAAAGAAGAAGACAGAGAAAAATACAACCTTTGTAGTTCTTTGGATCCTCTTGGAGGCTTGGAAGTTTATGAAGAATGAAGAAATTTGGAGACACCAACAAGAATCCGACTTGATGTAGATGCTAGTCTAAAACTCTTAACTCTTAATCTTGAAGTTCATAACCAAAGTTGCAAGTAACTTCTATCTTTTCTTTGCAAGAAAGATGTAGAGAGAATTTTTGGAATTTTCACGCAAGTGTAAATGATCAAAACGCAATAAACTAGGCTTATGCATAATGCAATGTCCTTAATCATTAGGTCTTTCAACTTTAAGACAACCATGTCCCTATGTCATCAACATGTCTTTCTAGGGTGCTTACTTTACATTATACAAATGTAAAGGCCATACTCTACTACTAGACAAATTAGTTTCGGCCATGGGGAGTAAAAAAGAAAGAAAGAGTTTATATTTTATAAATCTAAGTTTATACAATATAAACTTTGTCTTTAGGTAAAAAAGCAAAGACTCACCTAGTCTAAAATGTTGTGCATGACTTATTATTTCATATCTTATGAAAAATGTGTTACTTGTATTGTAAAAGAAATATTTCCAATTAATTATAAGAGTTTATTGAATATTTATTAAAATGAATTTATAATAAATAATCAATTATATCAAGTTGTTAGTGTGACCCTTTAGTATCATATTTTAATTACCAATATCACTTTAATAGGATTCTTGAGCATACAAGATCCTACAATCTCCCACTTGTGTAAGATTCATATTAGACTGATATAGACAATGGTAAACATCTAACAGCATTTCACTTCCCTCATCAACATATGACTTTGTTCCATTATATCAATGCCCAATTCCCATAAAGATCCAAGCTACAATTTGTGTATAAGGTATGTTTATCAGTCATCCCTTTGTCACGGACATCATGTTAAACATGAAATACTGATCGCAATCAATCTTATATAGTGTTCAACTTTTTGTAAGGCGCCTTAGATGTCTAACTCTCAACACATAAGAGGAACACGTCCCATCTTGACTACATAATCCTCTTGCATAATTTATAATGTACCTAAAAATGGCTTTTATAACTACCCAGTTAAGGACTAGCGTTTGACCATATCTAAGCATAGTACTCCCTACACTTAAGTCCCACTATGTATCTCAGGTGTTAAGGATACAAAGATAGTACCTTTTAAACAAGTATCATTCATGATAGCAATCCAGGAAATGATCTTGATGTGGGTCGGTTCAATACCAGTTCTCTGACAAGTACCTATAAAACTTGGTTACAACCCAATGCCTACCTTCATCTAGTGAAAGTCAACCAATCCAATTCATATTAGTCTTACTTCATAATTACTCCCATAATTATAACCAACTATGAACTTTTAGAATAATAAGATTATTCATGGATTAAACATGTTAGTATAGAACACAACAAGTATTGATGTTATGATCATATCCTAGTATATCAAAACATTATATAATAGTTTTTGTTACAATGTTCCAATATCCAAATACAAAATCCAAATCAAAATCCTATTTCTAGAATAATAAAGTCTCACAGCTTAAGTTTGACCATTCATACTTAGCTTAGAAGAAGGACTTTATTAATCGGTTCGACTAAACTTAATTTGTGTGAATTCTGAGAATAGTATCATCTCTATATTTGAATTTACTCAAGGTATAGTCAAATATCTTGGAGTAAATGATTGGTGTTCTTTCATGACGTAGAGTCTCTTAGCTTGATTTAGTATACTCTCGAAGTCACAAAGATTTCTATGTGCTCCTTGAATAGCAGAGATCAACACAGTTTTTCAATGAACTCATTCATCCAATCATATTAGGTTTCAACTTCTAAGGTGGTGTATTCTTATTTGTAGTATAATGCTTCATTTTTTTTGCTTGGACCTTATTCCAATTAAACTTACTCTTCATCCCACAATGAAGTCATAATCTAATTATAATTCATAATTATATCTATTTGCTTAGGAATCATAATCTTATGTAGCTCTTTACATTAAGATTTTATTGTAAGCTAATTGTTTCATATACATTCTCTTACTTCATCCAAAGTACTCTTGGAATGTTCCTATAGTCATCCGGTGACTAAACCAAGTATTCAGTTGGTGTACTATGATATGCTCATAGCATGATCATATACTAGGTCTTATGCATGATATGACGTAAATGATAGAATCATTTTCCAAGCAAATCGAATATAAATCATTTCAGCTAGTTTAAACCTATGAGCTAGGTCCTTTTGAGGCTGGCTCAAACTTAGTGTCATGTGACAATGCTAAGGTTCCTTCAAAGGAACCTTTTATCTTGATTTCTATCAAGATATTTTCAATATATTAAAAAGGGTATAAAACTTTTAACATTCATTTTATCTATCTCTATAGATTTTACATTCCAAGAATGTATCTTTTCTTTCCTAAGTCTTTCATTTTAGAAACACATTCCAAGTCAAGGTGAAAAGTCTTGGTATGGTCAGAATGTAATTTCTCATGATTTGGTATGTCTCATTGATACAGGATTAGGAATATGACTATGCTCCCACTAGTCTTAGTAAACACATATGTTCTATTCATTTTGATATAAAATCATACCTTGTGGTTTTACATTAAAATGATGATTGCAACATTAAGATGTTTTCATTATATCCACAAGCGGATCTCAAGCTCTACACATTTTGTTAGGATAACATGGATTAAGAAAACCTCCAATCTAATCTATATAGATATGTTCTGGTAGATGTCTATTAAGAAAAGCGGTCTTTCTTGAAATCTATTTTCTATATCGCATATTGAGAATATGAATTTATAGTAAAAAATATCCTTGTTGATCTAATCATGAGTATGACAAGACCATAGTCAATGACATGAGTATGAGATAATCCTTTTATAACAAGTATTGCTTTAAATGTGTATCGTTATCCATGTAATGTATTCTTTCTAGAAGAATCACTTTCTCCTTCTATCCTTGCTATAGAGAGAAAGTTCAATCAAAACCATATTTGATTATCATACATGAATTACATCTCATGTTAATGACTCTAAGTCGTTAATCATAACATCTTGGTATTTGATGGATTTGCTAGAAATCATCAATAAAAGCTCATCAATGAGAGATTCCACATTTCTGAAGTCATAGATGATTCTCACCACTAATGCTAGCAATTTGTGTTTGTGAATAACTATTCTTCAAGTTTAACAATCCCTTGTTAAATCTAGTGGTTCTTGAGCTGCTTCAAGTTCCATGTACCTCCCACTTGCTTTCTACTAAGTCGACTATTAGAGGAATATGAAAAACTTATTCTTGATGGGTTTGCTTATAATAATCTAAGCCACATTTAGAGTATTGTACAAATATTTATCTAGTATATTTTGGGTTTAAAAGCTTTAGTCCAACATAGGCTTTAAATCCATAAAACATTTAAGTAAGATATGGATGGAACCTTTCCATACAAAATCTTATGAAGAAAATGTTATATCTACTAGTTAGTTGGTGTTTGTGCTCAAGGTACAAATAATAGTGTTCTAGGTGTTATCACAAGGAAATAAAAGGAGGACATTTCTACCAATTAGAAATCAAATCATACCAAGTAGGATTTAATTCATCCTTTATTATCATTAAGGCCTTAGATAGTTCTTACTGGTTTGTATTTCAACTTTATGTTTGAAAACTTAAAAAAAGTTTCACAATTATGCTTTACCATGTAAAATATAATTGAAACTACTATAGTTACTAATAAAGTTGATTTGGTATCTTGTGTAAAATCTTAGACATTCTTTAGAAAGGAAGTCATACACTATAGTGTACTGTTCTTTAATAATTATTTTCTCTACTATGTAATGAAAATATCATTAGGAATCCTTTTATATATAAATAAGATTTACATATGTCAAATAAACTATATTATTTTCCTTCAAGGATCCCTTTCTTGAAGTTGGAATATCTGAATTTCATTTACATAATAACGATAACAATGTCAAAGATGAGTTTGATTTAAAACAAGTTTAAGTCAAAAGTATTTTGCATATAGGACTTGTTATTTATAAAACATTGATATTTACTTTATAATTCTTATTAAGAGATCTAGTCTCATAAATAGAGTTTTAATCATTTCAAATATGAAGGTGACCAATATGAAAAACGATTTAAGTAAATAGTCAATCATTCATAAATTAAAATGAGACATATATTTAGACAAGCTCGATTAAAACATATATTTTTTCAAAAAAAAAACATTGCTTTATATTATAAGAACATTATGTTCCTAGCATAATTAATAAACTAAACTCCGAGAGTGTAGTTTCAACTTGATTGTGCTCAACTGGGTACTCTTCTGTAAATATCTGCAAGCCATTTACAAATATTAGATTAAGATTGAAGTACCAAGTACCTAATATTTTATGAAAAGTATGAGTTCTATCTAGTAGATACCTGAAGTACTAGTCTCTTCCAGACTTTCTTTCCAGATAAGATAGTAGATTCTCTTCCAGTTTCCAGTTTCTCCACAAAAGAAACAATATCCATCTATGTGGGCCTCATTGGATTTCTTGGGCATAAAGGTGTTCAGTCCATAAAACATGGGCCTCCTAGATCACACAAGGTGACTCTTTTGGTCCTTTTAATATTCCTAGTTTGATGTTAGAAACATCTTTAGCATCACAATGATGCCTTTACTAGGTATAATGTCTTGGCTTATTGCTCAAACCAAATAGTTTAGGATTAGGACCTTTAAGTGTTTACAATTTCATTTCTCTCACGAGAGTGTGTCTTAAGACATGAACCCATTAATTAAAGTTGCATTTGGTGAATGTTATTGTTTCATTAAGTCATTAAAGAAAAAATGACAATTCATGGTAATGAGAATGGATTATCTAACTACAAAATGTTAACAAAATTCATTTAGTATTTTCAATATTTAAACTCTTTAATAATTAATACCCTTTTAGTTTCCAAAAACATTAATTATCAAAGTTTAGGATCCAAGTTGCAAAACAAATAAATGGTTAGGTATCCTTTATCCCATCCACTTGAATTCAATCCGATAGATATCGATATCAATTATATCTTATTATATAACTCCTAGTTTTATGGGAGTGCTAATAACAAATTTAATTAGACATGTTTGATCCCATCTATGCCTCAAAAATCTCTTGCTTAGGTATCCTTTATTACAAAACATTTTCGATCAAATATCTAATTTGAAAATTTTGTGTAATCGGTATATAACTTGGTTATAGAAATCGCAAATACACCTCGACCATCAGAAGAAAACACTAAATGGTTAGGTATCCTTTATCCCACTAGTGAAAACAAGAGATGTGCGAGTGTTCTTCAAAATGGATTGCATAGATTTGAGGCTTGTAAAAGGGTCTTTTGTGTGTTTTATAATTGCAGTCTTAAAAACATATGATATCATGGTTATTACATGCATATAATAAACCATGGTACTAATTTTCAAAAGAAAATCACTTCTAAAGGTTCTATATAAAAAGCTAGTTTTTAAATAATTTAACGCAATTCAATTTTAATAACCGGTATTAAGTTTGAGTGCATTTGAACTTTTTATATCTTTAATAAAACTTCCTTTTATTACTTATATATATTTGGAGTTTGTATATGTTAAAAAAAATCACTATTTTAAAACTTATATTCGAGTATTTCAAAATTTGATGTTATTAATGTTTTATAAGACCGGATTTTATTTTAAAACAACTTGTTATATTTTATGTCAACATTATACATTTTGAAAACAAAACTCCAAGTGATGTTTTTTATTGTCCAAAATTATTTTAGCATGTGAAAAACTAATTTATCAATAATAATTGCATAAAATAAACAACACAACAATGCATAAAATTATATGTACATAAACATAAAAAAATGCCAACTCCATTCTTAAAGGGGCATTTTAAGGGACCAAAAATCATCTTGTAATGTTGTTGTAGAAGCTTCCACTTGAGTAAACACCATTTGCTTGCAAAATATTGGAAATGCTTCTTGAAAGCAATATTTCAACGACTATCACTAAAATTCCAACAGCCCTTTGTAAACAACGTTAGTGACACATTTTAGAAACTATCACTAACTTTCAGCGTGTTGTTAGACTCGAAAATTGCTCTTTGGACTTCAAAGAATGGATCCAATTTTATTTCTTGTTACATTTTTGTACAAATACATTTATTACATACCATATGAATAAATAAATTATTACAACCATATTTATAAAACAAACAACACAACAAATACAATGGTCCTTTGCTAGTTTATGCACATCGTACATATCAACATACATATAAAACAACCTTTGTTTTCTAAGACAACTTTAAATGACAAAAGATGCCTGAAAACTTTTGTCACATAATATAACAATTACTGAGTTGTCATAGAAAATATGTAAATTTTTTATTTATACAAAACCAAGTTATCCATATTCTTTAAAAACTAAGATTTCCAAAAATCAAAAAATCTAACCAAACTTGCAAGGTGGCTCTTGATACAAATTGTTGGATTTTGATTCAAAAACTAGTTTCAAAAACATGATATTTGGATACGGAAGACTTGATCATTTTTTAATAACATAAACATCTTAAACCTAAGGGTGTTGAACGGGTAATTTTTTCGGGTTTCGGGTAATTCGGGTTTTTCATGTTAGAAAAATTACCCGTTACCCTACCCAAACTAAATTTGGGTAATTCGGGTATCGGGTCGGGTTTGGGTAATTCGGGTATTACCCGAAATATATAATTTTTTTTTGAATTTCACTTGAAAATAAATTTAATGAAATAAATATGTCGTGCTTTATTAGTCTTGTTTATATAAACAAACGAGACAAAAACAATGTTACTCAAGCTTTGAACATTGAAATTTTTTAGTCAATAATACATGAGATATCTAATAATTTTTTAACAACTTAATCTAATCTAATAAGATGTTAAAAAAACAAATACCTAAAGATCTTAATTTAAAAGTTTAAAATGTTTAAGATAAATGTAGCCATAAGTTTTGCCATTAACTGAAGTTTCGTCAAGATAATGAGTTTGTTAGTTGCAATAAAAACTATAATATAGAAAACAGTTAAGTTTTAAAGAACGTGATGATATATAAAAATTATTTTTAATGTTGTTAGTGTTGTATTGTCATAATAAATATATTTATGTTTTACAATAATGATAGTTAGTTTAAGCATGATCAAATACCTGCTATATAGTACAAGCTCTACAAAACAAAATGAATTTTTAAAATAATTTGGGTAATTCGGGTATACCCGAAACCCAAAAAATGTACCATTTACCCGACCCGAAAAAAAATCGGGTAACCCGATTACCCGGAAAAATTTACCTGATACCCAATTTACCCGATACCCGAAAAAATCGGGCGGGTAATTCGGGTATCGGGTATTTTCGACAGGGCTACTTAAACCCACTAAGGATTATCTTGAAAGTTATAGAAAGATTAAACACCATCCAAAGTAAAAGATGGAGAAATATACAACCTTTGTAGTTCTTTGGATCCTCTTGGGAGGCTTGGAAGTTGATGAAGAATGATGAACTTTAAAGACACCAACAAGAAGCCAACTTGATGTAGATGCTAGTCTAAAACTCTTAACTCTTAAGCTTGAAGTTCATAACCAAAGTATGAACCTCAAGAGAGTATAAAATATGCAAGTAACTTCTATCTTTTCTTTACAAGAGAGATGTAGACGGCATTTTCTAAATTTTCATGCAAGAGTAAATGATCAAAATGCAAGCAACTAGTCTTAAGCATAAAGCAACGTCCTTAACCATTAGAGCTTTGCAATTTAAGACAACCATGTCCCTATGTCATCAACATATCTTTCTAGGCTGCTTACTTTACATTAAACAAATGTAAATGCCATACTCTCCAACTAGACAAACTAGTTTCAGCCACAGGGAGTAAAAAAGAAATAAAGAGTTTAAATGTTATAAATCCAAGTTTATAAAATATAAAATTTTCCTTTAGGTAAAATACAAACGACTCACTTAGTTCAAAATGTTGTACATGACTTATTAATTCATACCTTATGAAATAATGTGTTAGTTGTATTGTAAAATAAATATTTCCATAAATAAATATTTCCAATTAATTATAAGAGTTTATTGAATATTTATTAAAATCAATTTCTAATAAATCATCAATTATATCAAGTTGTTGTTAGTGTGACCCTTTAGTATCATATGTTAATTAGCAATATCACTTTAATATGATTCTTGAGCATACATGATCCTTCATATTCATTGTATAATGTTTTGAGTAATCAACTAATCACTTGAATTAAACATCAGCCATGCCCTTTAGGAATATGCATACTATGCCTCTCTATGATCCTTTCTTTGTGAATATATCAACTGGACATTATTCCAATGATGATCATTTCACAATTCCAAATTCTTATCACTATCCAAGATGTGATAGAATTACAACTTAACATGCATTAATCTCCTGTGATATCAAGATTTCAATGTCTCAAAGACTGAGTCTTTAATGTTAAAGAATATCCTATTGGATTTGTTACTAGAAAGAATTTCATGGTAATGAAAGTTCAAATTCAAGGTACACTCCTTGAACACTTTTCTTGCATTAAAGTTTCCAACTCACATGTAGACTTTTAAAGTATCTCCCATTATGGAAACATTTCCATATTTCCATATGACCATCAATTACGATCAAGAACCATCTCAATCCAGAATCATGTTACTATGATCCGTCTGAATTAATATCATACTTCTAACTGTCCACAAGCAACCAGTCTTTGGTATAACCTTAGTATGTTCTTAAAGTTGTTTAACAACTTTAGTCACACAAAATTCTAGTCCTTTTTCTTATTATGCTCTGAGCATTTGAAAATTAGAATACGTGAATATTATGGCATATGTAATAGATCCTATATCTGAAGCATATGGGACTCGATTCATTATGTCTCACATAATGATTAGATATTTGTTTAGTCTCTTGCTATAATATTTTCATATATTGAGTTTCCTATGTTTAACCATTTCAACATGATATTCATATATGTCTATGACTAAGTTTTATTAAACAATACAATCTAAACCTTTCAAAAAGAAGTATGAGTACCCTCTCCCTTAAGTCTATTATAGCGAAACAATTCTCAAACTTTGTAATTCGTAAATTGAAAACTTTGTTTCCCACAAACAATATTGTTAACATGCAATACTACCATAACAATTATGCTCCCACTAGCTTTGACATGTACTCAGAAAATAGTTGGACTTCTAGAAATCAATACTCTTGACTTTTTTTACGGAAGTATAGATTTATGTTACGCGATGATTCAATAAGTCTCCAACTAGACTTCTTTATCTTATACACCTTAATTAGACAGCATATGTGTGTGTATGTTTAAACCCTTTCAAAACTTATAGATATATGTCTTGAAAGTTCAAACAATTCCTTGCTATTCCTCACAATTCAAACTATGAAGAGGGATGTCGTAATCATATTGTGAATGTGGGAATGCAATTAACACAACTAATATCCATATTGATCTTTATCAGATCTTTAAAATCTACTAGCAAAAGTATTTCCTCAAAACCATTCTCATGAATTAGAGCAAAAACTTTGCCACCCGTATTTTATGGTGAATACATTCCCATCCACGTGAATCTATTATTTCCGACCTATAATGATAAGGCAAGGTTTAGGACAGAACCAAATTCAAATTCAACTTTCCTTCATGAACTAAACTTTGCTATTTCTAAATTTATTGCCCTCTAGTAGCACAAGGGACTACGAGTGCTTCCATGTTGTTAGCAGCTCACCATATTGATCAATGTACTTTCACTGACCAACGAGATTTTGATTTTGAAGTTAAATGAAAACATATAACTCATAAGCATTGCCAACTCAACTTGAAGTGCACAAAAATAAGAATATGTCAACCAAACATGATAGGTTATTTACCTCAAGTCGCGTGCTAGTGATAACTAAAAGGTATATTTTTGGTTGACTCTTGAAACTCTCAAGATCAATTTGACTCTTATTGACTTCTTGACATATGAGTTTTCTCTCATGGAACATTCCTTGAAAAGTTAAAACAAATATTCAAAAGTTTGTGTGGATTTTCGACAACAAAACACTTCATAGAATAGGTCTCAGTTTATCTTTTGTTTCTCGAACGAAAACATCACAACTCCAATTCTCTATCTTTTGTTTTTCGTTGTGGTGCGCCTATGTGCGGGATTTGCATGAAGATATTTGGCCGAGAAGGTTTTCTACCGATCAAATCTGTGGTTTTTGGTTAGTTCAGTTGAAGCAAGGGTTGCGTCGGACTTTGGGATCTATAGCTTCTGAGTAAGGAAACAGGGTTCCTTCCGTTATGATTTTAAGAAGTTGTGCGAAGAATTTTTCTTCAAGTCATGTGGTGTCACCAAATTTTCTAGGCTGGTTGAATTTTCGAGAAGTGTGAGCGAGAACCGATTTCAAGGACAAAATTTGCTTTAATTCGGAGAGAATTATAACATCCTGATTCTTATCATTTCTTATTTCAGGGCCGTGGGACAGAATTCGATTGTGTAAAGGCTTTGGGTCAAAAGGAGATAAAATTTAAACCTTTTGGAAGGAGGTAATGATGGTTAAGAGATTTAACCCTTGAAATGTGTATTCGGCCGAAGTGTAAAATGGGAAAAGTCATAGGTCAGGTGCTTGCATGAAATATGGATTTTTGTTCCAGAGGCTTTTAGTACAAGATATCTAGATAATGTTGTGTGGCTCTTCAACACCCTTCTATGCATATAAAGAATGCCAAAATCGAAGTTGAAACGAGGAAGTTATATCAGTTTGAAACCGGTGTAAGATGTGTTAGCACGTTGGGCGTATTCATAGTACCCTGGGCATACTAGCTAATTAAGAATGCGCATTCAAGAGTGTATGATGGGAAAAACACTAATCTCGGGGTTTTGACCCCTATTTAAGGTCCTTCAACTTTCTTAAACGCTTTTCGTTCTCTGCCTCCATCATCCTAACATCGTCCCTTGAAACCCTAACCCTAATTTAAGCCTTGTGAGCCAAAGAGTGTGATTTTTGGGACTTTTGAACGAAGAAGAAGGTGGTGATAGATCTTGGAAGCTTGAAGCAACTTTGGATATGGAAGTTCTCCTCCCTCATTCATCTCTATAAGGTATAAAGTTTATAGCTTTATACCTCAATTGATAGATCTAGTTTAAAGATCACAGTTATGTCTTTTTTGTCCCATAATTGGAAGATTTGAGTGTGAGTTGTTCCAGAGCTTGTGAGGTGCATTTCTAGATGTATTTTAGAGTGTTAAGTCATAAAAATGCAATCTTGATCTTATTCCTTCTTTCACGCATGGGTTATGAAGCCTATAATCTTATGATAAGTTAGGATTTTGGATTTGGGTCCTTTCTAGCCATGCAACATCATAAAGTTGGAAGGTTTATGATTTAGAATATCATTTGGATCTAGATCTGAGTGTTGGACGAAAGGTCTTAAGGGATAAAGTTCTTAATAGGATGATTGGGATCTGCTTGTGTATGTTGGGCGTACGTAGTAGTACGTTGGGTGTACTAAGTCTGAACCACGTATGCTAGGCATAAATTGAGTACATTGGACGTACTTAGCCAACCATAGACTTTGAATTTGATTGACTCTCATTGATCGTTGACTTTTTGACCAAGTTTGACTTTGGTTCAACTTGAGGATTGTGGACTGTTGACTAAGATTTTACATGGTTTTAGTGATTAGTGGATTCGCGGGAGCAAGCAGTACAAAGGGTTTGTATTGCAATGTTTCAGAGTTCTTTGATTCAGGTGAGTTTTACCTCATTGTACTGTGGGTCGAAGGCACCAATGTCGGCCCACTAGATTATGTATCATGTTATATTAGATTGATGTTATGATGGTATATCTGTATGATTACCTGTTGTAGTGGTATGCTAGTTAGAGTGCTTGTATACTAGTTATCATGTAGTGGAATGCCCTAGGGGCTATATGTAGTAGGATAGCCTGAGAAGTCGTGATCTAGGCTTTCTTGCCTATTCTTTGTTTGCTTGAGGCTTTACAGTAGGATCATATGTTTAGGTGGCTATCTCACATCTGGTTACTTATGGTTACACATTTCATAGAGGTTAGTTGGTAGCGGGATGATGTGCTGAGAGAGGACTAGTAGGCAGTAATGAAGTGTAGATTTATGTTTGCATATGTTATGTGCCTACTTGATCCTTGATTGTTTATATGTCGACATAAGGCAGTAGTGGGTTGAGGCAGTCCTGCTTTGTGTTGTAGGCAAAGATACCCAGTGCGGTCATGATGTAAGCCATAGGCACGATGGCTCGGGAAGAGCGGTTGGTTGAGGTGGTAGGCCAACAAACCTTTGGGTATTATAGTCTAATGACTGATTAGACCCGTTGCATGTTGGCATTCCAACCCGAGGACTGATTGTGCGTGGGCATTCCAATCCGGTGATTGTGGGTCGTTATGCATGCTTGTATCTTTATCGTATGGGGTATTTTAGTGGAAAGTCCTTAAGTTTTGTGCTTACCCAGTTGTTTATGTCTTTCTAATTTTATCGGTGACCGTGGGAATGCGAAGGTGGGACTATACATACTCATCCGCAACATTGAGGATTCCACGTTTCTTATATTACTTTGATTTTCACTTAATGTATTTTGGAATAAACGGTTTTATTAATAATGGATTTATAATCAGGACATTTTTATTTAATAAAATGTAAAGTTTTTGTTGTGAAAATGGGATGTTACAAGGAAAGGATTGTTTGCTGAATCAAGATGTTAACTCTTATTCTTCTCCTTTCAAAACCACCACAAGACTACTAAAATGAGCACAAGAGCACCAAGGAGGATTAGGGTTAGGGTTTCTGGGGTTTGAGAGTGATGGAGGCTGAGGATGACCAACCCTAGCATCCCACTTTCTTTTAAATACTCGGAAAGTTAGAGTTTTCCATATGGCAACTGCTACGTCGTGGCCATATGTTGCCACGCCATGGTGGCCTTTAATGAAACACAAGAATAAATCCAACATCACCACGTCATGATGCCTCCACCACGCCGTGGCATCCCAAAATGCGACAATTGAAAATTATAAAGGGTACCTCAAGATCCGGGTGTTACAAATCTCTCCCGCTTGAATTGGACTTCGTCCTCGAAGTCCTTACTGCAAATAACTTATGGTAATGCTCTCGTATCTCGTCCTCGGACTCCCAAGTCCGCTCCGAACCCTTCCGGTGCTTCCATTTCACCTTCACCAAACCCAAAACCTTATTTCGCAGAGCCTTCTTCCTCCTATCAAGGATCAAAACCGATCTTTCTATATAATTTTGGTGCTCATCCTCCTAAATATCCTCTAAAAGTACCACTATAGAATCATCAACCAAACATTTACACAGTTGACCAATATATATAGGGCCTAGCTTGCCCTGCTTCCTGAACCGGATGTCACCTTTCCAAGGTGACACCTTTAGGAGTACCATATCCCCAACCTAAAACTCTAAATCCGATTGGCGCCTATTAGCATAACTCTTATGTCGACTCTGTTCGGTCTGCAATCTTCTGCGTATATTCTGGATCAACTTGGTAGTCCGGAGTACCACCTCCGTGCTACCCATGACTCGCTGGCTGAACTTGCCCCAAAAAATTGGGGTCCAACACTTTCTCCCATAGATCAGCTCAGAAGGAGGTCGATCAATGTTGGAGTGGTAGTTGTTGTTGTAAGAAAACTCATCCAACGGGAGATACGTATCCTAGCTACTACTAAAATCCAACACATATGCTTGAAGCATATCCTCCAAGGTCTAAATAGTCTGCTCATTCTGCCCATCAGTCTGCGGATGAAAAGTCATACTTAAATATAGACGAGTACCCAACTCCTCATGGAACCTCTTCTAGAACTTGGAAGTGAACCGATCATCCCGATCGGAAACTAAAAAGACCAGAACCCCATTTCGTGACACAACTTCCCGAATATAAACATCCGCCAACTTCTCTATAGAGATGCTCTCTTGAATAGGAATGAAATACACACTCTTGGTCAAATGATCCACAATGACCCAAATTAAATCCAAGCCTCGTGTTGTCTACGATAACTTCGTGATAAAATCCATCGTGATCTCTTCTCATTTCCAGATGGGAATACCCAACGACTCCATCTTTATGTGAGGTCACTGATGCTTGTCCACGACTTTCCTGCAAGTCAAGCACCTCTCCACATGCCATGCCACATCCCGCTTCATACAGGATTACCGATAATCAAGTCGGAGGTCTCTATACATCTTAGCGCACTCGGATGAATATACAACTTTGAATTATGAGCCTCCTCCATCAAAATAGGCAACATATCCATGAAATACAAAACCTAAACTCTCCGATGAAGGGTCAATAATCCCCGACTATCATAATCAAAAGAGGACACCTAACTCACAATACGCTCACTCTTTCGGTGCTCCTCTTTCATAGCCTCAGCCTGAGGCTCACGAGAATGGGGTAATCACTGTCATCCTCAAACATACATCCTTGATAGGGGTACCGACTGCCTTGTGGTTGAGAGCATTTGCTACCACGTTGGCCTTCCCAGTATGATAAAGGGTCTCATAATCATAATCCTTCAACACATCGAGCCACCTGTGTTGCCTCATATTCAGATTTGGTTGATCCATCAAATACCGCAAACTCTTGTGGTCCATGTAGATGATACAACGAACCCCATATATGTAATGATGCCAAATCATGAGGGAAAAAACGACTTCCCCTAGCTCTAAATCATGGGTGGGATAATTCGCCTCTTCAGGCTTTATCTGCGTTGAAGCATAAGTTATCACATGATTGCTCTGCATCAATATTGCACTCAATCCTGAAATCGACGAATCGTAATATAGCACGAAATCATCCACACTCTTTGGTAGTATTAGAATCGGATTCTCACATAACTTCTGCCTCAAAGTCTCAAACATCGCTTGTTGTGCAGGCCCTCAACAGAAAGTAACCGACTTATTCGTCAACGTGGTCAACGAAACTGCGATCCTGGTGAAATTCTCAATAAACCTCTGATAATACTCGGCTAAACTAAGGAAAATTCGAATATCAGATGGGGACTACGGGCCTCCCACTGCATCATGGCCTTTATCTTGGCTGGATCAACCAATACACCTTTCTGATTGACGAGGTTCCCCAAGAACTGCACCTCACACAACCAGAACCTACACTTGGAGAATTTATCATAAAGCCTCTCCCTCCTCAAAGTCTCCATGACCTCTCACAGATGATCCTCATGCCGCTCATTAGTCTTAGAATAGACCCAGATATCATTAATAAATAAAATGACTAATCGATCTAACATCAGTCTGCAAACCTTGTTCATGAGATCCATAAATGTTGTTGGTGTATTGGTGAGCCTAAATGGCATCACCACAAACTCGTAATGCCCATAACAAGTTTTGAAGGTCATTTTCTGAACATCCTCATCTTAAGCCCTCATCTAATGATAGCTTGAAAGCAGATCAATCTTGGAGAACAAGCACACACCCTACAACTTGTCGAACAAATCATCAATCCTCAGAAGCGGATAATGGTTCTTCACTGTTAATTTGTTCAACTCCTAGTAGTCGATGCACATCCTGTGTGATCCGTCTTTCTTCTTCACAAATAGTATCAGCGCTCACAGGGTGAACTACTTGGCTTAATAAACTTCTTGTCTGACAGTTTCTGCAGCTGTGTAGAAAACTCTTGCATCTTCGGAGCCGCACCTGGAACCAGACCTCATTAGCATGTAGACAACTCCTGCATCTTTGGAGCCGCTCCAGCATCTATGTAGACAAATCCTACATATTCGGAGCTTTGTAGACAGCTCCTGCAGTATTTCGAGATCTCATTAGCATGTGGGTTAAGTCTACCATTCACAGATTTCGTGCCTTGGCTATCGGAGCCGCACCTGGAACCAGATCAATACAGAACTCAACCTGCCTCTCTGTAGGCACTTTAGGAAAATCCTCTAGGAACACTTCTGGGTAATCTCTAATGATAGCCACATCACCAATTGTCTTCTTCCTCTTCTCTTTGGTATCCAATACATAAGCCACAAAAACCAAAATAACCCTACTGCAAATATCTCCTAGCTCTCACGGCTGAATAGATAGTTGGTCCACGCTGGGCACCCTCACCATGAACAACTAGTTCTCCCCCACTCGGGGTTCGAACCCGAACTAACTAGTGCCAACAATCAATTACCGCCCCATTAGGGCTCAACCAATCCATCCCTACGATAACCTTGCTCTCGAGCAAAGGAATAAGAACCAAATCAATCGAATATTGCTCGTTAAATTACTCCAGAAAACAACCCCGATGAACCATCAATACTCACATTGGACAATCACCAGTGATCTCTATCTCTAATGGATAATTAAGCTCCTAGGAGCATCATCGAAGCTCTTGATGAGCGCAAAAGATACAAATGATTGGGTGGCACCCGATTCAACTAGAACCAAAGTTGGAACATTATTCTCTAGGAACATTCCTAAATAACATCACAAATATATTAAGCATAAACATCAAAGCAATAAATGAAATATGGAGAAAATACATACCAGTAACCACATCTGGTGTTGCACGAGCTACCTCTGCTGTCAGCTGGAAAGCTCGACTCCTCACTACTGGCACCCTGCCTTGCCTTGGCGATCGTCGGTGATCCTCAATGTCGTCGGAGCAGGTGCGACAGCTGCTCCCCTTGCTGCCAAACTCAGATAATCGGCCTTATTGTGGCCTTTCTGATTGCAATGAAAGCAAATAAGACCCGATCCTTGGGTAGTGGTAGTGACAGTGCAATGCATGTTGTAATGACTAGTCTTTCCACACTTGTAACAGCCAGAACCAACCACCCTACAAGCCCCCTCGTGCGTTTGGCCGCATCGGCACCGACCATATTGGCCCCTCGAACACATATCAAAAACCTTGGGTTTCTTACCCGAGCCCTCCAATACATGTGCATAAACCGGCTTCCTCTTCCTCATTGTCTCCAGATCAATCTCCCGCTCGAGAGCCCGAGTTATCATGTCCTCCAATGTCTTACAGTTGGACATGCTCACAAACTCTCGTATCTCATCCTTCAACATATTATGGTACATGGCCTTCTTCATCTCCTCGAACGCTACATACTGATGAACCAACAAAGTCCTCTCTTGGAACATTACGGTAATCTCCGTCACTGACTCAGTAGTCTGATGGAGGTCTTGAAAATCTCTCGCCAATTGTTGAACCTCAATCATTGGTGCAAACTCAGACCTAAATCTCATCGCAAAATCATCCTAAGTCATCGGCTCAATAGTCGTGCCTCCTGAGGCATGGCCTACCTCCTCCCACAATCACGAGCTATGTCTTTCAATAGACAGGATGCAAGTCTGACATTCGCCTCCTCAGGTCATAAGCTACTCCAGAAAGCGTTCGCAATGTCCGCCAACCATCGGCTGCTAGCAATGGGGTCCTTCTTCCTGAAGAATTCAGGAGCCCCACATGCATGAAACTCTCGACATTTCAGAGAGCGTACACCCACCATAGCCACCATCTTGGTGTGAAATGCGCCGAAATGCTCGTCTAAAATCACCATAATTCCCTCCTTGTTCATACTAAAGATCACAGGAGTCTCCTCCAGAAGGTTGCAGGTGATCTCTGAAGAAATGAACTCTATCATCTGATCATCCAAGGCTCCGACTCTAGAGCCTGAACCCGATCCCTCACCTGGACCTGAATCACCTCGAGTGATCACCATACTAAAAATAAACAATGAAACCCATCCGAAACACTCGAAAAATTCCACACCCTATGAATCCTTTAGTATCCCCATGACTCCCCTTGACTCAAGTATAGATCATATGCTTCTAGTACGGCCCCAATACTACCTTCCACACCTACCCGTACTTTCCTCAAGAGTTGTCCTGATTCCCCTAAGTGACTCCCTTATTACCAAACATTATCTATTCATGCTAAACAACACATCATCTAAGCTAACATACTTCCTAGGTTCTCTTAGGATTCAATTCCACCACTCTCCTCCATCAGTTGTAGAAGAAACCCCCACTAACACCCGCTAACTATTATATGAATATAATTACATGCAACAGAAATTAGATAATTCTTTGACCGCAAGGTATCACGCTATAATGGTTGGAATCAAACAAGATCTATGTAATAGAGCTAAAGCTAACCTTTTAAAATTATCTAACTTCTATAACATGTAACCTAGAATATTCGCTTGATAGTTAACTGGTATTAATAGTGATTCCTAAAAGCACAAAGCAAGCAGCATTCGAGCATCGAGTTCTGACCAATACACTGCCTAATTAGGCCACTCTATCATATCATCTAAGATCCATACTAGCATGCAATTCTAAAGGCTTACATAGTAGGTATACAAAGACATCTCTCCTGGTATCCTATCATGTAATTCTGAGTAGATCCTAACCCTAATCTAGCATGCTATTCACATATACACATACAGGAACAAATAAACATGTATGGGTAATTTGAGATATACTTACTTAAGCTCGGCCGATTAAATGCATCACACCCTTTCTTTTATAAAAAGTTTTTGGAGAAATATTTTTCTTTTTACCAATTCCTCAGTTTGTGTTCAGACACACCTAAGAGTGTGAGCAAATCCCTCAAACCAAGGCTCTGATACCAACTTGTAACATTCTCAAAAATATTAAGTAAAAACTTTTATTTTTAAGTCAACCAAAACCATCAATAATTCATTTCAAACCATCAAAGTATGGCAATGTGGAAAAAGAGTGCAATCCCAAAATCATAAATGCTAAACACTGGTGTATGTCATGCGATCATGTCAGGCCCTTCCCTTTCAAATTGGAGGTACCTGAAACATAAAATTAAACTGTAAGCACAAAGCTTAGGGATTTTCCCCAAAATACCACATAACATACAAGAAACAGGCCCCGCTCAATGAGTATAACGGGCCTCGCCTTAACTCGCATAACGGGCCCTGCCCAATGAGTATAATGGGCCTCTACCTAACTCCTGTAACAGGCCCCATCCAACATAAAAAACATGCAAGTACCACATAGACAACTAGAATCCTACAACCATGATCATGTGGGCCAACATTGGTGCCTTCGAACCACGAGTATAGTAAAGAGACTCACCTTGAGACGCAACTTTAAATCAGCAAGCTTACAAAATCCCATCTAAATTGATCAAGTTTCAGCTCATCGAGTCTTCTATTCAGCGCTAGTGATATCAGCATGCGATATCCTCTTTCTAGCTCATAGTGACCTAGTCCTTCCAAGAGAAGATGAAACAAGTGCTTAGTGGGAGCAGAAGGAAGTTCATCAGTGTGTTGAAAGCACATCTGATTTTGACTGTTGAGATAGAAAATCATGTGCTCTGGTTTTGGAATAAACATGTACCGAATAGGTTCAACACCAATGGGAAATTCATTATTGATGTATCTGGTACCATCAGGAAGAAGGAACTTGGTATTCTTAGACTGTAAGGGAGTGCCTATTCTTCCTGATGATGTTGATCTAGATGAACTCGTAGATGGACCATCGGATTGTACCGGGTTTAGTTTCTTCACTTTGTTGAAAGGTTGTTGAATTGCCAACTTCACTTCTTGAGCATGAACACTTTTACACTTGTTAATTATTTCAAGAATCTGCATCCACTCGTTGTAGCCGAATTTGACTATCTCACAAGCAAACACAACTTTAGTGTATTCATACTTAGTTTTCTTTCTTACCAGGTGAAGTTTTAGTGACTCGGTCCTTGGCTTGGTGCCTTATACTTTGATAATGGGATCAGTCTTGGTTCTTCGAGTTAGAACATCTCCAAACTTCTTTCTACCAATCCGGTCATAAAGATTTGAAACGATGTGTTGTCTTTCACATTGTTGTTGAAAATTTTCTTAACCTGATTATCAGTTCTTTAAACTTCAACATTTTTGTCAGCGGAAACAAGTTCTTGAACAAGCTTGGTAGACAAGCGTTCTTGTTTTCTGACTTCTTTCTTCTTTCGAATAGCAGCATTGTATTCCTCCATTATTTGTTTAACTCCATCAGTAGGTAAGCTCCATGTTTCTACAAACTCACTCAGATCAAAAGTGAGCTTCCTTTTTCTTTTGAGGATTTGTTGAAGTATCACCAGCTATAGAGGAACTTCTAGCTTCAAAGTTAACAGCTCACCCTGAGAAGGAAGCCTTTCTTTTTATTGGATTAAGCTGAACACCATCATCAGAATCAATGTGACTATTTTTTCCTTAAGGAACCTCTTGAGAAAACTCCCCCTCAAAATAAGAACCAGGATAGATAACATATGTGCTTCTTTTTCCTTGGAGGAGATCGCATATTCTGAGTGAGGTCTTCTCTTATGTCAGCTTCTAAATTATTTTCATCTTTATCAGTGTCTTCTCCCTTATCAGCTCCTTTTTGATGACCAACTTCTGAATTGTCATTACCATTACCATTTTCATCACCAACATCGTCATTGTCATCATCCTCTTCAAAGTATGACGATTCAACTGTGACATCCCCAAATTCACGGTCATTTTATAAATTTTCTTTATGCTTATTTGAAAATCAGAGTATCCTTTTAAAGAAAAATGTTGCGGAATTTGTTCCCATAAAAACATGATAAATATATTATCAAATCATTTCCGAATAAATGTATTTTGTTTTTTTATTAAAACTTTGGGATGTCATCGTCAATACAGAAACATAAGCATAAACAGACCTTACATTCATTTACACTAGTGATCTACATCTCCTTTAATCTCTCAGTGTAATGTAGCTACATATTTACACCCGTGATACAAATAAACTGAGTGGGACAAGTTGGAAACCTGGTGAATACATAGGGTTTTCAACCCACAATAATATCGTTACTATGTTTAATCATCAATCAATCAAACCTATTACCCATCCCCATTATCTTCTTTATTCTTATGAATCTACCCTAAGACTCAACTATTCTTCATTCATTCCTAAGGATTAGGCACGAAGTTCATCGCTACCAAGGTTTATATAACATGTACTAAGTCCATAGATACCGACATTAGGCACAGCTTCCAATGTCCTTTCATAAGGTACTAAGTCCACAGCTGCCAGGGTTTGTAGAATACATCCGGTGAACATGTAGTTCTAAAGTTAGGCACGGCTGCCGATATTATCCATTGGGCGCAACTGCCAATATATTTAGAGTACACCTGGTGGATACGTCGTTCACAACACCTACAGGTTGCAACCCTGCTAGTGTTACATTGGATTGTCTAGAATAGTCCGTGGTTTTCATCTATACTTGCTAGATGACTGGGCCATCATTTGGGTCAAGGCTTCTCATTATCTTACACCTCTCATTGTCAATATCATCTTTCACCTCTCACCTTCTTACATCATGGCGTAGCTGCCAATATTCATCTATATCATCTTTCATTCCTCATCGTTTGTCTATCCATGTTTTACCCAACATATTTGTAGACATAAAATACATATATAGTTTAGATCAAAAATAAGAATTTTAGGTCTTTCATCCAGCATAGATCTATAAAATACTTATACAACTTAGATAAAAAAAAGTTTAGATCTTTCATCTAGCATAGATCTCAGGTAAACAAATAATGTGCACACATAGCACCTATTTTTTATAAAATACTTTATATCTATGTGTAAGATAAAAGTAACTATGCACTCACTTGATAAGGTGGTGATTCCAACATGGAATGCACTTCACTTCGACGAAACCGAGAGGTTTGCTTGAAAACCGGGCTCTGCGGGGGCAGAACTTTCCGAACCAAAAAACTCTTTTTCTCGGAGTCTTCGGGTAGTCCGGGGCTTACTTCTAGTGCTAGGGAGGTTTCCTAGGCTTGGGGATGTTTGGGAGGTTTAGAGAGGAGTATGGAGAAAAAGAATAGGTTTAAAGTGTGTGATTTATGGTTGCCTCGCACCTCAATGTATAGTTGGCCGAAGCCTCGGTACGTAGGGCGTTCCTGCGAATGCAGCACGTAGGAGTGGGTTCGTACAATTGCGTGTCATCCCTCGGCTGGAGCGACATGGCCGAACCGAGGCCTAGTCTCTACGAACGCGGGGTGTTCTTCCCTTCTGTGCGGGGCGTTCCCTCGGACAACTTCGCAAATTACACCTCGACTTCTAAAATTCGTGACGTTCTCATACGAAATCCATTTTCGACGTTCTTTATATCCACGTGTAGATAGAGACATACTATACACCTTTCGTTTAGACTTTGTCGGCAAATTCTGACTTTATTTTTAAAGTTATACTTTTAACAGACCGGGACAGAAAAGGTCCGTTAAAAATTCAAAACTTCGTCATCCGACGTCCATTTCCGTCTGTCTTATATTTTGTTGAGATCCTATTGACGAGATCTTCAATTCTCGTTTAGGTTGTGTTGGCTAAAAGTCTCTCGATCTAAAATTTGAACTCCAGGCTGCATACTATTATGCCAAATCTTAGAAAATTCATAACTTCCTCATACGAAGTCAGATTTGGACGTTCTTTTTATGCATGCTCTCTGTTTAACGTATACAACGAATTTGTTTAGATCGCTAAGGTTAAAAAGTTGTTTATCGTAAAATAGCTTTTTACATCACACAACGTCGTGCCGGTTTTGTCGCGAAACTTCGACAGGTCATAAATTCTTTGTTATTACTCGGATTTCAGCGTTCTTTATATCTCCGGAATCCTTGTCACGGCCCCTACAACTTTCTTCCTAGATATCGGGTTTATCTATATTTTTATTTTTGGTGCTTATTTTCATTCTTAATTTATTATATTATTAAACAAGTATAAAGCACATAAATTCACATAATTCACATAATACTCAAATAATTCATTTTTATTACTTCAAAATGAGTTACATTTGTTGACCCTGACTATTACATCATCGTATCAATGCTTAGTCTCGAAACATGGTAATTACATCAACCACAAAGGGATTTTCAATCCACTTTCGCATTCTTGCACTGATAGACAGTTCATCAATAGATGGGACAACACTGTTGATTTTCGAGGAGAGAGCAGGAATGCAAATGATGAGCCAATGTTTAACGTCCTGAAAATCATGGCTTAAAAATTTTTGTTTTTAGATTAATAAATCGTTAGTACAAATTATTTCCATCAAACCAGGGTAACCAATATTTAGCAAAACATCATCAAATCAGAGTAATTCACAGAGTGTGAAAACATGTGGTGTGTGCTCTACAATCATCCTGAGCTCTCCTATTTGAAAACCGGAGTACTTGAAACATAAACTGAAAACCATAAGCACAAAGCTTAGTGAGTTCCCCAAAATACCATACAACATACAACAACAGATTATCATGCAATATACATATAGTTGCCATGGGATCCCCCATGGTCTTTATCTGGAATGCCATGGGCTCCACCCATGGTCTTTACCTGGAATGCCATGGGCTCCCCCCATGGTCTAATATCCAAGTTCCACGGGCTACCCCCGAGGTCTTCCATGCAAGTATCACAGAGACAAATAACATACCACATAAGACTTAATGGGCCGGTATTGGTGCCTTCGACCCATAGGTATAGTGAGAAGACTCACCTCGAACTACCGAATCAAACAGAAAATCACTGGCTGCTGGCTGATAGATCTCCAAACTAACAAAGTCAAAACAATACCCAATCAACAATTGGGTTCCAATCCATAACCATAAATCCATTACTAGCGTAACTGACCAATTTACCCCTCACCTACTTTTGGACCAAGACTTAGTCCCAAACCTAATAATCCACAAGGCCTAAATACCAAAAACTACCTAAGTCCCAATCCATGGCCCAATTTTCCAAATTGGTCCCAAATCCATGGTGGGCCTCCACAAATAGATAACAACCCAAAACTTGATGGCCCAACAGGGCCCAAAACAAAAAAGCCCAAAAGATGGCCCAAACTGAAGACCAAAAACCGAAATCCCACTCTGCTAAGTGTACGGGGCGTACTCAACTTGTACGCTAAACATACTGGATTAAGAGCTTGTACACTGCGTATACAGGCTTGTACGCCCAACATACTCGTCCTGTTAGTCCAACTCTCAATTCTAACTCCTAATCCATTAAGCCAAGACGTCCAAAACCTTAGAATAGCTAAATATAAGTGACTTGATCCACAAAGTCGAATGCTTTAAACCTTTGCATGGCTTAATGAAGCCTAAACACCAAAGATGAATTCCAAAGGTCAAAATCACTCCAAATGTCTAAAAAATCTCTTAATACCTTAAGAACTTAGTCCAAACTTCCAAATCTGATTCAAAGGGACTTCTTAAGTCATAAAGTTCTTGACTTTATGACTTAGCATGACTTAATGGGACCCAAATCAAAACCCTAAGTCCCAAGCTTCACCAAAAGGCTACCAAATCATGCATGGAAGGTTTATACTCATCAAGATCCAAGGTTCTAGAGTGACTTCTACTCACAAGAACCACGACAAAGGGTCCAAAATCATAACAAAGTGCCACCTAACTAGATCTACAAGAAAAAGTTATCCAGGTTGAGACTTTATACCTCGAAAAGATAGATCTAGGTGCACAAAACCTGGATCCCAAAGTTCCAAGTCAAGCTATGACTCTTCAAGAAGTTTCTTCTTCCTCCTCAAGCACAAAAACACACATAAATCACTTTGAAGCTCTAAAATCAATCAAATGGGAACTAAGGGTCCATTTCTAGGGTTTAGAGGGATGGAGGCTGAAGATATTAGGGTAAGGTTTTGAGATAAGGAGCTTAAATAGGGTCCAAGACCTTAAAATAGGGTTTGGGCTTGATTAGAGTACGCCCAGCATACATATGGTACGCCCAACGTACTCCGAAGAGCACCCGCGACTATCCTGGTCAGTACGCCCAGCGTATGCCAAGGTACGTCCTGTGTACTACTCTATTCACTAGTAAGCCCTGTGTACCCTTTGTTTATGCCTCGCGTACCCGGCTAAACCTTAAAACCACCAAACTTTCGAAGGCCATAACTTCTTCATTATAAGCTAGTTTCCGACGATCCTTATATCCACAGAAAGGTAACGAGAAGCCCTAAACTTCAATCAAATGATACCATCCTTAAGACCTTCCGAAAAAAATCTGATTTCCACAAAATCCCGAACTGACACTTTACTAAAATACCCCTAGGCTCCAAAACACGAACCAAACACCCGGATCACTTCAAATACATCACTCACACCCAAATGGGCCTAGATCTCACCTTTTAAAAGGCCCTAATCCTTATAATAACAGATCATTGGGCCACAACCTCGAATTAAGAATCAATTCAGAACAGGGCATTACAACTCTCCCCAACTTAAATTAGATTTCGTCTTCAAAATCATTCATTACCATCCCCGACATGCTAGACAACCTGAGAAACACGACCACAATCCCGGGAATACCACAGCCTTCCCACAAAAACTGAAACCAACCTTAATAGAACTCTCCAAACCCAAAGAAAAATGAATCCTTAATCCCTTGCAGAAGACTACATCTACCCTTCCGAAACCTGAAATCTCAAATTGGTCTGATTCCCGACTGACCGCTCATACTTAACCACTACCATACCAATTCCATATTGAATTCCAAACAAGACAAAACACTTCCATTCCTTGAGGCTTCCATGGGGAATCCCAAAATCACTGCCTAAATATTGTTGCATAACACCTATACTTGACAGAAGGCTCAGATAATCCGTTGAGTAGAAGATTCCTGCCTGTGATGTTTAGACTGAAATGAGAGTTGCGCAACAGAGTCCAATCAACCACTCTGAGATTATGTAATCCAAGTGCAAGTATCTTATCCTATGCCCTAAATAACAAGCAACTCCACACATGAATCTCAAATCACTAAAACCACTCTGACTCTTCTTGTTACCCCCTAGATGCTTTCCAATAGCAGTCGAAACCTCCTTGGTCCCAACTTCTCTGCCAACTATTTGAGACACCGGACTCCTGCCTAGTTGTTGAGTCGCAAGACACACATACACCATCGCCCCACACGAATCCTGAGAAAAACCTTATCTGGCAATAATTCCCCAAACCATCTCGCCACCAAATCCACTGCTAAAAGAATGCTACATGCCCAACTGTAGTATCATATCATACCCGGTCTCCAAAGACCTACCATTTCCTCATTTTAAACATGTTGTGGCCCACCCACAGATAGAACCATCCCAAGATACAAACACAAAGGCTTGATCTAACGTCACAACTAAATCTATTCCCTTACCCTTGAAGCCTCTGATTGATGCCATCAAGAAAAAGAGACTCCAATTCTTATTACATTGAAACGAAAATCCTACACATAAACACTCGCAATAACCAACTCGAGATATCACCCAAAAACCAACTTGAAACTCAATTCATAACTCTAGATCCATGAATATGCACTTGCATTTCACCAAAAACCTTCTGATTCACGACAACCCCTTACTAGACCGAGATATAAAGGTTCCAAAACCATCGTTGAGGCTACCAGTCTCGCACATGGACCAACCACCAGGTTCCCTAAAAGTCCAAATAACAAGGCTACACAGCCTATAAACCCCTCTGCGCCACACACTGAACACCCACTTAACTCTGTAACTCAAGATCCAAAACCTTGATCCAACGGTCTCCACCAGATCCCACTTGTGTTGACATAATCACATGGGCCTCGCCCACGGGTTCCACCCAACAAGAGCCACATGGGCCTGACTCTACCTCGGACCCCAATGGTCCTCAATCTAGAACCGAGCAATACCCCTCGACAATCCTAACTGGTGTGCACACGGCATGAACTAATTTCCCCTCTGCACTCATGACCACCTCTAAAGATAATCTACCTCGAAATGGTAATTGTTGCAATCCCATCGCAGTCTTACAACACTTATAACTAAACATGCATCCAACTGCATCCTGTCAGATGCTCAGGACATACTTCAAATTTCGAAGCCCTCAACCTGGACTCAATCACAAGCCTGATATGCATAATAAAGGAGACGCCAACTAACGGTTGGAAGTTTCCTGAATTCCCACTTACACAACCTCAATCTAAATGGCTACTCGGGTCGTCTCTCCTCCTGGATAGGATATGAAACTTGCCCTAGTTCCACACCCTTCAATTCCTAATTACCTGAAATCTTGACCGATTCTTCCCCACTTGGATTCGACAAAGCTCTTTCATCTCTTAAATCTTGATGGATTGTTCTCTTTGTTGCAGCAGGAAGACGGGAAAGCCATCAGCATGAGCCTTGTTGTTGCAAGTTTTCCTTTTTCAAGACGATGAATAGTGGCAGCAGGTTGTAAGCTCGGTTGAATCAGGCTGCACAGGTGGAGGGGTATGCGAAGATGATATGGGCTTATTTAGTCATAGAAATCATTCATTATCTTATTAATTATTGTTGATTTTATATCATTTTATGAACAAAAGATACTTAATTAGCTTAATATTTCAATTTCAGCAATAAAAGACATGATCAGGTGAGAAAGGAAGAGGATTGAGTGATTGGAAGCTTGGATCTTGGATTTTGAAGAAAGAAGGATGTTGCTGGACAGCTTGACCCCTCATCAGTGTTTTGGCCATATCTCATGAACCGTAACTCCGATTGACGAGATTCAAAATGTTATGAAAACTAGACACAATTTCGGACGACTTTTGTGTTTTGAGAAAATGTTGATTCCAAAAGAAACTCGACGAGTTTTTAGCACAAACTCGACGAGTTGGTTAGAATGTTCCAGATTCGAAGATGCCTTGCCGTACACGCTGTATACACGGATTATCGAAAAACTCGACAAGTTATTCTTAAAAACTCGTCGAGTTGACGTTGTTTTCAGAATTTATATATAGAAAATCATCTCATTCGAACCCTAACTTTTTTTGGAGGCTAGCTGCGACTTTTGAAGACCAGAAGGGTTCTTGGAGCTGCTATTTTCGAGATTGCAACATAAGAGACAATTTAGAAGAGAATCAAAGGCAAATAATCATTCTTCTTTTCTTAATCTTTGTTTTGAACCATATTTGAATCATTAGATTTTGATTTTAGGTGATTACTTGCTTTAGATATGAGCTAAAAGCTTTTTACTTCTGTTTGGATGAGATAATCTTATGAATATGGTTTGATTGAGTGGTTGAATTGATATTAATTTGGTTATTCATCTTGTTAAGCTTATTAAAGATCCTTATGTATTGATGATAAATGTTTTTAGTTAACAAATAAGTGCTTGAGTTGCATGAATATCTTCTTGATTACTTGATTCATATAGTTTTATGAATATAAGATTGTATGCCTAGGAATAGTGAATATGAAACTAGGGTTAACTATAAAATATGTAAATCAATGTGTGAGCATGTGTGATGAACAACCATACATGAATTGATTGAATTCAACCAATTTGATTAATTATTATTATAAGTCTTACTTGATACGAACTGAACACTAGGAAACTTGTTAATTTAATCACTTGATCACTGTTTGAATTAACTTGTCTACTAAAGGATTGGTAATAATGAACATGAACCCAATCACATTAGGAATCGGTAACCATTGACATATTAATTCATTGCACCTGCCACGAAATCAACCATAGGAATAAGTGAATCGAATCTAAACAGAAATCTCTTTTATCATTGAATCTAGTTGTCCTTTCTTGTTCTTCTTAGTTGTTAATTGTCTTTGTTTGAAAGTTAATTGATTGATTAAGTTTCTAGTCTTGCAAAACTAGAGAAACCCCCTCTTTTATTAATTGCTTTTAATTAGGTAATAGTAGTACTTAATTTGATTGTTACCGTTCCCTGTGTTCGATACCCTACTTGCTTAAACTATACTATTAATCGATAGGTTCACTGCCTTTCGTGTGTTTAATTTGTGTTTGAAGTAATAGGATTAAAACTAGTGCGTTTTACACACATCAGAAGGGAAAGGTAGCGACAACCTCTTCTTTTCTTGGGTAGCTGAAAACCGAGGAATCTAATTTATTTCTTTTTGTTTCCAATAATCGACAGCCTGATCAAGTAATGAGATCAAATATCCTTCCTCGTTTGTTTTTTCTTCATCTTTTTCTAGTTCAAGGTTTAGATTTGTATCTTGGTTGTAACAGGTATGGCAGAAGAGGTGGTGATGTTGGTTGGAATGAAAATGAAGAAGAAGCATGAAAGACGCACACAAGTTGTTTGATGAAAATCCTCAAAGAGTTCATTGTTGTTCTTGGTTTAAGAACAGGGGTTGTTTAAACCATACTTTTTGCTAGAGTTTATTGAACATGGATGTTGATAGGAGAATTGTATTGGTTTATTTGTTTAACCAACAATTTCTTACCAGATTGAATCTTGTTGATTGAATATGACATTCTAACTCATGAATGTGTTTAACCATCAAGATTAGTTCTTCTTTTGTTTTCTATTTTAGTATGTCTTACTAGTATGAACATTTAATGCTATATTTTTATGATTAATGATATATTTATTAATTTTTTCAATAATTAATGGTCCCCGATTAATCCCCGTCTAGCCGATTAATCCCTTAACCCTAGTCCACCGTCGAGCCTACGTCAAGCGTTTTCTGCAACCTTGCCCATAAAATCACCTGCTGGAGCACGGACCCACCATGTCTAACACTGCAATGACCGACTCCTCTCTGTTAGGGCTCCTTCCCTACCCTCATGACTATCAGAGATCTGCAAGATAGCCAGAGCAGGTGCACTCACTGCTCCTCCCCTCCTCCTCGAACAGACGACCCTCTTGTGGCCCACTTGGTCATAGAGAAAACATAACGGGATTGCCCCCTGAGGAAAATCCCTGCTGACATGATCAATCCTGCCACACTTGTAGCAATACATACCCCTGGAATGAAAAACTCCATCATGCAGTTTCCCGCACGTACTGTACTGAACCCAGCCCTGCTGGCCCCTCAGTCGCTAATCCGAAGTCTTGGGTCTCTTCCCGGGACCCTCCCCTGCCTGCACCTGATCTGGCCCCCTCTTCCCCAAGTGCTCCAAATCAATATCCCACTCATAAAAAGATAGAGTGCAAGCTCCAACAATAGCCATAACCTCGGGACGGATCGTGCCCAAGCGATTATCCAAGATATTCAGAATCTCCTCCTTAACTGAACCAAAGATCATAGGATTCTACTCTAGAATACCTAGGGTAATCTCCGACGAGATGAATTCCCACATCTGCTCGCTAATCGGCTCAGTACCCGCACCTGAGCCAAAATTAGAACTTGAACCACCTCCTTGAGTGCTCATCACCAAACTAAAATACAACAGGCCAATGATCAGAACACACCCAAAATCCTCCTCCGACAAACCTATCCATACTTTCCTCAAGAATCATCCTAAATCGTCTAAGTCACCTACTCAAACTGATGCACCAAAAATTCACTAAACAGTGCCACAAAAGCCACTGAATCACTCCCTAGGCTTTCCTAGGTTTCTGACCTCACCCTGCCATCCGCTGTTAAAGAACTCCCCATAATGCCAGTCAGCCACCACATGAATACTTTCATATTCACTTAGTAGCTAACTTCCAATAACTAGGAGTTCCACAAAGCACAAAGCAAGCAGGATTCGTGCAATAACACTTTAATCCATAGAACGATCATAGGGCATTCAACCCACATACCACAACTCATGCTAAAAATTTTCACCCTCACTGTCAGCTGCCTTATGCATGAAAATTATACACAGAATAAGATCAAATAGATTGTCGAATAATAGACTCTACCCTAGGACCACAACCAGAAAAGGAACATGAAATAAGGTCAAATCAATTATTCTAGGGCAATAGGATCCTAACCGTATACAATTTTTAAAGCATACACTTAGCAGTTAATGATACCAATAGATATTTCCATTAAAGCATAGCATCCAATACTCCCGAGACTACAAAGCATCACACAAATCAAGTCAATCGATCCCAGACTAATCATCTCTAGCATGCAAGTCTACCAGCTCATACAATAGACATACAAAGGCATATCTCCTAGCATTCTATTATGTAAAAATTGAGCATATTCTTAGCCCTAACTAGCCTACGATTTACAGATTCATTAATCAAATCATATTAGATAACATGTATGGGTATTTTTGGAGAAACTTACTTGAGCTCAGCTGATTGCATGCACCACACCCTTTTCTTGTCTTAGGAATTTCCTTTCTTTAAAAAAAATATACTTTTCTTTTGAAAACTTCACCAAACCCTTAGTTTGATTTCAGACACACCCGAGAGTATGTTTGAATCCCTCAAATCAAGGCTCTGATACCAACTTGTAACGTCCCGAAAATCATGGCGTAAAAATTTTTGTTTTTAGATTAATAAATAGTTAGTACATATAATTACCATAAAACCAGGGTAGCCAATATTTAGCAAAACATCATCAAATCAGAGTAATTCACAAAATGCGGAAACATGTGGTGTGTGATATGCAATCATCCCGAGCTCTCCTATTTGAAAACCGGAGTACCTGAAACATAAACTAAAAACCGTAAGAACAAAGCTTAATGAGTTTCCTAAAATACCATACAACATACAACCATAGATTATCATGCAACATACATATAGCTGCCATAGGCTCCCCCCATGGTCTTTATCTGGAATGTCATGGGCTCCCCCATGGTCTTTACCTGGAATGTCATGGGCTCCCCCAACGCTCTAATATCCAAGTGCCACGGACTATCCCTGGGGTCTTCCATGCAAGTATCACAGGGAAAACTAGCATACTGCATAACACGTAATGGGTCGGCATTGGTGTCTTCAACCCATGGATATAGTGAGAACACTCACCTCGCACTGCCGAATCAAACAGAAAATCCCTGGCTGCTTGCTGACAGATCCCCGAACTAACAAAATCATAACAACACCCAATCAACAATTGGGTTCCAGTCCATAACCATAAATTCATTACTAGGGTAAATGACTAATTTACCCCTCACCTACTTTTGGACCAAGACTTAGGCCTAAACCTAATAGTCGACAAGACTAAATACCAAAAACAACCCAAGGCCCAATTCATGGCCCAATTTCTGAAATTGGGCCCAAATCCATAGTGGGCCGCCACAAATAGATATCAACTCAAAACCTAATGGCCCAATAGGGTCCAAAACATCAAATCCCAAAAGATGGCCCAAATTGAAGCCCAAAAACCGAAATCCTACTCTGCTGAGTGCACACGACAAACTTAACTTGTACGCTAAGCGTACTGGCTTAAGAGCCTATACTTTGTGTGTATAGGATTGGATGCCCAACGTACTCCTCCTATTAGACCAAATCTCAATTCTAACTCTTAATCTATTAAGCCAAGACATCTAAAACCTTAGAATAGCTAAATATAAGTGAATTGATCGACAAAGTCAAATGCTTTAACCCTTTGCATGGATTAATGAAGCACAAACACCAAAGATGAATTCCAAAGGTCAAAATCATTCCAAATGTATTAAAAACCTCTTAATACCTTAAGACCTTAGTCCAAACTTCCAAATCTGATTCAAAGGGACTTCTTAAGTCATAAAGTTCCCGACTTTATGACTTAGCATGACTTAATGGGACCGAAATCAAACCCTAAGTCCCATGCTTCACCAAAAGGCTACCACATCATGCATGGAAGGTTTATACTCATCAAGATCCAAACTTTATGACTCCATAACCCCGAAAAAGCCCAAATATGAAGCAACAAGGTTCTGGTGTAACTTTTACTCACAAGAACCACGAAAAAGGGACCAAAATCATAACAAAGTGCCACACATCTAGATCTAGAAGAAAAAGTTATCAAGGTTGAGACTTTATACTTCCATAAGTTAGATCTAGGTGCACAAAGCTTGGATCCAAAAGCTCCAAGTCAAGCAATGACTCTTCAAGAAGTTCCTTCTTCCTTCTCCAGCACCAAAACACACATAAATCACTTTGAAGATATAAAATCACTCAAATGTTGGCTAAGGGTAGATTTCTAGGGTTTAGAGGATGGAAGATGAAGATATTAGGTTTAGGTTATGAGATAAAGAGCTTAAATAGGGTCCAAGACCCTAAAATAGGGTTTAGGCCTACGCCCAGCGTACTCCGAAGAGCACCCACGACCATCCTGGTCAGTACGCCCAACGTACGCCAAGGTACACCCTGCGTACTGCTTTCTTCACTTGTACACCCTGCGTACCCTTTGTGTACGCCCTGCGTACCCGACTAAACCTTAAAACCACCAAACTTCTGAAGGCCATAACTTACTTGTTATAAACCCGTTTCCGACAATCCTTATATCCACAGAAAGGTAACGAGAAGCCCTACACTTCTATCAAATCATACCTTCCTTAACAACTTCCGAAAAAAAATATGATTTCCACAAAAGCCCGAACTGACACTTTACCAAAATACCCATATGCTCTAAAACACGAACAGAACACCCGGATCACTTCAAATACATCACTCGCAGCCAAATGGGCCTAGATATCACCTTTTCAAAGGCCCCAATCCTTATAATGACTAATATTTGGGCCATAGCCTCGAATTAAGAATCGATTCGGAACAGGGCGTTACACCATGACTTTCAACATAGCCTTCTTGACTAGACAAGAGCAACCCAAGCCAGCGTAGGTAGGGATCATGCACTGGTCTCTTTTTTCCAGAACAATATTCAATCAACTAATCAAGAAAGATTTGAGAAAAATCCAATTTCTTGTTGTAAACAATGGCATATAAGATTCTTTACTCAAAGAGATTTATCTGATCCAAACTTCCAGTCTTGAGACCAAGACATTTTCCAATCACACCTTTTAATATTTCCATCATGCATTGAAACATTAACGAAGAGTGTTCTTATAGGAATCATGAGTGAGGCCCTTGATTTTGAAGCTATACCCTAGTTTTTCACGAACAATCTTGCAGTTATCTTCAGAAGGAGTTTTCAAGTATCTATCATATAAAGCACGGCGAAGAGCAGTTCGAATGGTTTCCATATCAATAATAACCCTATATTGACCATCTCTAATTGTTCTAGACATGGTTCGAGCAATGGTATCAACAGAGCATGTGTAGTAGAACTCACATACTTGTTTAGGGTAGAAAGGTTCTGTAAAGTCGCAGAATGCATACCGAGACAAAATCTTCGATTCCAGAATTCTCGAACTTCTTTGGGATTCTGAGAACGCCACATTTGTTGATTGGATGATGATGGTAGCATCAGAAGCATGAGGACCTTTGATGATGTTAATGCTGGGAGAAAACTCATACACGGGCTTTGACATGGTGAAAGTTGTGGGGAAGATGACTATTGATACCTTTCTGAGAGAATGTTAATTGATTTTGGATCGCCTGTGAAATTAACCTAGAATGGTGAATTTGCAATTTATACCCAAGTAGTATCTTCCTTTTTACGTAATCATTAGAGAGGAGATATACACCGTAAAATTTTCATATCCCAAGATAATGACGAAACCATTGATGCATTTAAAAGTTATCGTTTGAATAAGATAGATACTTTAGACACGTCATCAGCATCAGTGTGATCAACCAGTGAGAAGATTGATGATTATCTAGATAGTTTGAGATGTCTCCTGATAGTGTGGGTTAAGTCTACCATTCAATGATATAGTATTTCAAGATTTCATTACCGTGTGGTTTCATACGCTAAATCATAAATCTTTTTATTAGAAGAAAAATGGGAAGAATGGATAAGTGCATATAATATATCACGGACAATGATATACCCATCGGTACAGATTTGTCAAGCACTAATCAGCGTATGGTACATTACACTTAATCATAAAACTTTAAAGAAGAATGTAAGGACAAGAATGGATTGTTTCGGTCATGCTGAGGTGAAATCAACGTGAATCATTAACAGTTGAACTCATCGACAGGAAGTGGTTTAAACTTTTGTATCATAAAGTAAGTTGCGATCTAGAATCAAAGATTCACCATTAATTCATAATGGTACCATGTCTACCTCAAACTAGGAGGTCAGGGACATGAACAACCCTTTTCATTTAAGGAGCGGGCAAGTATCTCTTACGTTGATGACTATGTAATCAGGGTAAGCCATTGGGTTATGCTTAATGTTTTAGCAAAACACAAGACTTGGTGCATACAACAAGCATGCTTCCAGGGACAAGGTCAGGTAAAGATGATTAACTTAAAAATAATAAACACCCCAGCCTTTTTATCAATATTTTTCATTTGGACCAGGCTATCTCACTTATGAGAGTTTAGATAATGCTAGACAATCAGCGTGAGAGGGTGACTCAATGTTCTTAGCAGATGGACTCGCTAATGAGAGACTTAGAGAGATTTAGTCACATACAACAACATGCTTCTAGGGACAACGATGTGTTATAAGTTGCATACTAGGCTCAAATTTCCACAGTCAGATTCCTTTAATATAGAATACAAACAAAAGAATTAGTGAAATACGAAATAGTTTAAACAGAAAAATGTGCAACTTTTTCAGAAAAGTGATAAATAGTTGATCCATCAAATCTTTGGAATTGAATGATCATTAATGCCCTTCCATTTTCTGAGATATCTACCACTTGAAATTTCATCTATAAAAGAGAACAAACAAGATCAAGCATATCACATACAAATAACACAAATCATAGAAAACAAGAGAGATAGAGAATTCCTTTTGTTGTTGAGGTTCTGCAGATTGATTCCAAGCTACATGTTCACCAAGAACAAACGAAGAACATGAACCAATCTTTGTAACCAACGAGTTAGAGGGATCCAAACTTTGTAACCATCGAGTTACAAGAGTCACCAAGACTACACTCGAAGGTTCCATTCATTGTGATCCGTGAAGGAGGAGGAGGTAGGATTGTTGTCTCCTTGAAGGCATCTTTGGATCTTTGAGGAATGAAGTTGTAGTGGTAGTGTCTATGGAAGTTAGTCGTACCAAGTCAGCTAACTACACTTCATCCCATTTCATTGGAAATAGGCAGTTCAAGTTAGAAGAAATATGTGCCAAGAAGACCACTTGGTGGCACAGTCGTCCCACATCTATTCTTATCAGTGTGAGCATCAATGACGGTGTGAGAGCTGTTAGTGCTGAAGAAAAGATGTAGAGTCAGCGTCAACGGGCTTTCACAAGGGAAGTGATGCATTCAAGGGATGACATGCTAATTCCTTCAAAGTAGATCAATTAGAAGAGGTCACTAATGATAGAGAAGATCATGTAGGAAAATGAGTGTATTCATAATGTATACTTCTTTGGTAAGGAAACTAAATTTAAATGCATGCAAACCAAAATATAAACTAAAAGTATAGCAACTTATGTTCAAAATTTTAAAAATAGCAAAGCATAAAAAAAAAAGTAAAGTATCAGTGTCAAGCTTAAAAATTCAAACCATATAAATATCGTTCTCCCTGGGAGCAGAAAGCACAACTTTGTTTTCAGAATCAAACACTTTTCCCTCATGATGATTGAAAAGAACTTTGTAACCAATGTCACAAAGTTGACTGATGGAGGTGAAGTTGCCTTCCAGTCCTTCTACATAGAATATGTCCTTTAGCTTAAACGTCCTGCACTCAAAAGTTCCAAAACCTGAAACAGCAATTCCACTATTGTCACCAAACGTCACCATTAGACCATCTTTCTTCGCAAAATTTTATAGGAGAGAGTTGTAACCGATCATGTGTCTAGAGCATGTAGGTACCAAGTTTGACCTAGATTTGGACTTGTTTTAGCGTCAACGTGATAACTATCAGCGTCACATATGACATCAGGGGAATCATATACAAGTGCCATGAGACCCTTAACGTTCATCGCCTCATCTTTAGATGTCTCTTCTTCATCCACCCATTCTTCATAATCTTCCTGTTTTGAAAAGAAATCCTTTGGCAAAGAGATGTTCTCTTTCTTCACATGAGCCACCAGCTTCTTGTACAGGACTTCATAGTTCTCAGTACTCTAGGCTACTTTTTTCTCCTTGCAATCCCTAGCAAAATGGTCAAGGCTTCCACAATTAAAGCATGTACATGAGCCTTTCTTCTCTGAGGTGAATCTTTTCACTGAGCTTCTTCCCATGAATGAGTTCTTCTAACCCTGTGTGCTCTGATTTCTTCATAACGTATGACGATAAGTGCAACGCTGGCAACAAACTCATCGGTGAGATCTTCATCACTTTGTTCATCCTGATCTGAATTTTATGATTCGCTGATGTGCTTTATTGTTTCCTTTCGAGACATCAAGACAACAAAATTTTCCTTGTTTCGATTCTTCATGATTTCCTTACGAAGAGCTTTTGTCTCTTCATAATTTCATAGATTACCAAACAACAAATTCAGATCCATGGAATCGATCTTCTCACCATTCTTAAGAACATCAACGTGATGTTCCCAGCTCATCCCAAGAGAATCAAAAAACTTTAGAACAAATTGTGATGAGTGCTTAACGATTCCCAGCTTGCGCATACCATTAACCAGAAAATTAAACTTATTGAAGTTTTAAGTAAGAGACTCACCTTGTTGAGCAAAGAAATGCTCGTATATTTGATTAAGGCTGTTGATGGTCATAGCCTAGACTTCCACAGTGCCTTCATAAGCCACCACCAGCATGTCCATCATCTCTTGGGATGATTCACAATTATGTAAATGATGAAACACATGGTATGGAAGAGAATTTCCAATAGTGGCCCGGGCTTTTACATCAAGATTGAGTAGTCTTTTGTCATCTTCATCATAACTTGTTGCTTGATTTTGTTTTAGAGGGCCAACTGGAGCGTTGTTTGCTATGGGTTGGTACATAAAAACATGGGGACCCTTTTCAACGATATTTTTCATCTCATAGTCAATTGTTTCAAAAACCACCATGGCCTTGGTTTTCCACATGGCGAAGTTGCTTTCATCGATGGGAGGTATTTTGTTGAGACCAAAGGATTTGGAATTTTTAGAATTTGACATGATAAGTTGAGTACACAAACCTGCTCTGATACCAATTGAATGTTTGTATTATGATCAAATATACTTCAAGTATGAACAAGAAAGGTAAAACTAATATAAAAGAAATAATCAATAGAAAGTAAATAACATAGGAGTTCTCCATATGTCCCTTTCACCAAGAAAAGAGTTTTGTCTTCACTAAGAAGACGAGGTTTGTCACAAAGACATTTGGCACAAAGCCACAAACACTAGCCCTACATTAGGGTTATCCCTAATGTAGTGTGTGTGTGTGTATATATATATATATATATATATAGAGAGAGAGAGCTAGTTCAAATGTTTCTAGCAATTATTGTATGCATGAATGCACCAATAGAAATTTAGAGAAAAATAAATAATTAAATAAATCATTTAAGGGTATTATAGTAATCTTTACATATTTAATTATGATAGATAATTAATATGTTTATTACTCCTTTACATATGGGGTGTCAAAGTCAAAATTTGTTGAAAAAACCCTAGCCGATTCTTTTTCTCTTTCTCTGCAATTCATCTTCACACTCCAAAAATCACCACCGACATCAAAATTGAACCACCATTCAATTTAATTTTGTAATTCGCTGGTGAAGTCCAACTGCTGAATCGATGGTTTGAAGGTTGGTCTCCATCACCAACGTAAGTTTATTTGATTTCTGATTCTTCTACTTCTTGATTGCTTGCAATTCTTCCTCTTAATGCTACTGATTTACGATTCTTCACATGAATTTTCCATTTGATTTATTCACTGATTTTCGATTCTTTGATTTCTGATTATCCTTCCTGTTGATTTCCGATTTCACTAGTATACCCACCGTGCTCCCATTCTTCTTTAAATTTAAATATCCATCATTCAAGTTGATTTTGTAATTAAGAATCTTACTTAAATAATGATAGATTGTTCTTGATTTTCATTTTTCTTGATACTTGATTGTTCTTGATTTTCCATTTGTTCTTGATACTTGATTGTTCTAAATTTGGCTTGTATGATGATAATGTCTGACAAGTGTTTGTTGAAATGCATGGAAGAGAATCTAAAAAATTTAACCTAATGGTATGCATTCTATCAGAATTACTAGCAATACATGTTTTATGTAATTGTTTAAAAAGGTAATTAATTTGTCTGTGTATTATTTTGGTTCAATTTGTGACTATGAATTCCAATTTCTATTGTTCCTCGTTATTGTATATTTTGAATCTAATATTATATTAGCAGTAAATACGATACTATTGAATGTATTCTATGTATTCTGTCAGAATGTATTTTGCCAGAACAAAATCTATGTATTCTGCCAAAATGTATTCTATGTATCCAATCATATTCTATGTATTCTACCAGAATACATAAAGTGATATTTAATTACAAGTAACATGTTTTTAACCATAATTAGTTTTTGTTGTATTTGTGATAGGAATGTCTGGAAGAATGCGTTGAAGAATGAATAAAGTTTGATCATACTCACAATTTAAGAATGTTGTTACTTTTTAAGAATTTTAGGGAAAATGACTTGATAGGGTAAGATACTTTTTGAAATGTACACATTTAGTCCTTATTCTTTTTTTTTTGTAAAATAAACCCTTATATTTTATTATTTGTAACAATGCAATCCTTATGACCAGCTATACCCGGTATACCGGTCGTATACGAATTTTATTTTAGGGAAAATGACTTGATAGGGTAAGATATTTTTTGAATTGTACACATTTAGTCCTTATTCTTTTTTTTGTAAAATAAACCCTTATACTTTATTAATATGTACACATTAGGTCATTTTCATCGGATTCTACAGGTTTTGCTGATGTGGCAGCATAAGTGGCACTAAATAACAATTAATTAGCTTAGTCACCGGAGGTGGGTGATTCTCTAGCAACAAGAAAAGGGCGGCGACCCTTCTCTTTCTCATCTCTCTTCCTTCCGGTCGAACAGCAACAACCAAACACCCTTTACCTGTTGTGTTTCTCCGATTTGTCTCTCTTTGCCTCCATCTTTGAGATATGTTGCCAGAAAAAGAAGAAATAATCGACGAGGGGGCTACCAGAGCAGCTCCTCGCGGCCAACTACCGTCTCTACTTCCTCCTGTCTCCCCCTTCAACCTTGTTGTTTTTGCCATCATTCCTTCTTGCTACCAGTGATGTATAGGAACACACAAAGGAGTCGCCGGAGATCGGGGTTCTCCCTCTTTTTCATGATGAATAAAAGTTGGAAAAATATCGTTATCCCATTGTAATATCATACATTCTCAAATCATGTCCATTGATTAATTTCATCCATTGGTCCAGATTTGTGCATTCTGACACACAATTGTTGGTAAAAACAAAATAACCTAAGCCTATATATATATATATATATATATATATATATATATACACCTTGATTGACGGGATTGTATCTAATCTACACTAAGAACCGATCTTATCATTAAGATACAGGATCTGGTCTATTCTATATTTATATATAATAACTTCCTAATATACAAAAGATTACAATCGAACAACTATAAGTTGACGTTGTTGAACTTATTAACCTGGTGTTGGCGTTGTCGACTCGTAGACGCTGACGCTGATGAATCAGCATGTTGTGTGTTTGACTCATCATATCATAAGATGTGACCTCACGGTTCCCTCATTTATTCACATAAGAATATTTATTTCTTCATTATTAGCTGACATTTTTATACTTTAATATATATGAGATAACTACAAGCTTCCATTTTTCATATATGAAATGTCCTCAATGAAATAAATCTATATACATTTAGGTAAATGCTTGAGTCCCAATAAACTTTCAATAAAAAAATTTACAAGATATGCATAAAGCATTTAGATGCATCATTTCGAAAAATGAAAAATATAAAAACAAAAAAGAACATGTGCATATTCATAATCCATGTATGTGTATATGCACCGTGCACATAATGTTTTTTTTGGAACGATGCATCTAATCGGAGATCGGGAAACCAAATAGATCCAGAGACAGTGAAGAAGCAACTCAATGATTCCGACGGAATTAAGGTGTTTCCGGCGATGTTAGGGTGGTTCTGGTGGAGATCTATTGACGGTGACGGTGGTCAGATTACTTTTTGAGAGATATGTAGAGAGAAAAAAGAGGAAAGAGATATGTAGAGAGAGAAAAATAAGAGATATACTGATAGGAAGTCTAAAAATTATTCTCAATATAAGAAATGTTCCCATTTGAACCATAATTAACAATGAATTAATGAACCAATCGTGAGCGTCGGAAATCATAATGATCAACGGCCAAGGAAATACATGTACATTTATACATTGGACACACACACACCGGATTATACCAAAAAAATCTACATCATTACGAAAAAAATCCACCTCTTTTTTTCGTTTAAAAAATTTTTTAGGCCACATTTTTTATTGAAAAAAAAAAACTGAATATACCGTTGTTCTCGATTTTTCGTCCACTTTCCATAGAAATCCATTTTGATATATAAAAAACAATTTTTTTTATTCGAAAAAAAATTCACTTCATTTTGTTAGTGTTTTCAATATTTAAGTTTTTTTATCAAAAAAAACTAATTATACCAAAAAAATTAATTTTTTGTAATCTATTAATAAACATCAACACCGACTAAAAAAAACTCGATCGGTGTAACTTTACACTGTGAATCTAAACTGTAAATATTTCAATTTTTAACATGCACAATGTGAAAAAAAAAAAAAAACTAGATCAGTTCAAATTCACATTGTGAATCTGAACAGGTTCACAATGTGAATCTGAACTGAAATATTGTTTTTTTTTTAAATGAATATGAATCCATGTTTAAAAAGTATAAAAAAGTATGAATTTTGATATATTTATTAATTTTTTTTTCAATAAAAAAATATACTTTAACTTTTCAACAAAGAAAATGAAATGGGTTTTTTTTCGAAAAAAAAAAAATTTGTTTTTTATATATCATCATAGATCTCTATGAAAAGAGGATAAAAATCATGAACAACGGTACATTCGGTTTATTTCCGATAAAAAACATGGCCTAAAAAATATTTTAAACGAAAAAAATGAAGTGAGTTTTATTATAATCTGGTGTATGTGTGTACATTGTAAAAGTTTACAACCCTTCATTTTATCGTTGATCACTTTAAATTTCGACGTTTTGGATTGGTTTCTTGGTTACTTGATATATATATATATATATATATATATATATATATATATATATATATATATATATATATATATATATATATATATATATATATATATATATACTAATAAAAGAGTAGTGTTTTTGTCATGTGTCACCATATTAGACCTCTTAATTAATGTGTTGCCACTTGTCAATCTATTAGTTCTCCATTTTAAATTTATTACACCTTCTCATTAATGTGATGTTATTTGTCAATATATTTATTATCTATTTTAAATTTAAATTTTAAAATTTATATTATTGTTTTCATTAATTCACAAATAAAAAATATCTAATATATATTAAAAATCAATTTTACATATTTATTTGAATCAACGATTATAATTTCATATAACTAATAAAAATATTTTTAAATTAATAATTTATTTAAAATAACTGATTAACATTTTGAGTTTTTACTATAAAAGTTTGATTAATTTTATAACCGTGGTTCCCACGGGTTATAAACTAATATATATATATATATATATATATATATATATATATATATATATATATATATATATATATATATATATATATATATATATATATATATAATTTTGTGAACCAACTTTCTTGTTTTGGATCATAATCCTCACGTTTTTCTTGATGTTGTTTACGAGTCTTTTTTTAATAGTTTTAACATTAACATTTAAAGGAGACATTTTTTTTTCAATACAAACGAAAGATGTTTCTGGTTCTTGTCAAAATGTTAATCATAATCTATTTGCATGATGTCGTAAGATTGTAAAATATGAAAACGAAAGATGTTGTTTCCGGTTCTTGTCAAAATGTATATCATAATCTATTTGCATGATGTTGTAAGATTGTAAAATGTGAAGAACAATGGTCTATTTTGGCTTGATAATGTTTCTAATGAGAAAAACATGAAAGCTTATATTATATCGAAATATAGTTCAGTGTTTATAAGGCTTCTTTTTCTTTGATTCTTAAAACAATATAAGATATCATGCTAACTTAGACCATTGTTCTTAACATGCTACAATTTTTAAGCATCTCATGATAGATTTTGATATGCATTTTACCAACAAAAAATGAGATACAATCACCTTTCTCTTTGTTTCAAACAAATCAAACGGTTCCCTTATATTCTAATGTTAAAATCATTAACAACATTATAAACATCAATAAGAATAACATGAAAATTATGAGTCAAAAACAAAAAAGATGGTTTTAACATAAACAATAAACCAGTCTCAAAGAACATAATGATATTTATTATTGATCAAATCACTTCTAAGATAGAAAATATCTCTAAAGATAAAAACATGAAAGCTAGCTGAAATTAGATTCCAGAAAACCGACAAAACCAATAGTTTTTAGAGAGTAAAAGTGGAGGGTTTTTTCTAAAAAAATTGTCTAAAACCAAAAGATTACGGTTCCAAATCAGAAAAATTGAACAAAATACAAGACCTTTTTCAGGAAAAAAAAAATTCAAGAAACAAACCTAAGGTATTTGGTTTTCTTAACCCTATTTTTAGAAGTTAAAATTACATTTTCGTAGTTTTGTTCATGCTTGATAACATTTAATTTATTCTAAAACTAAAATGAAAACCCAAAGCCAATAAGCTTATCTAAAATTTCACATTGTAATATATCTTTTTGTTTTATTTTTATTAAAATCAACGAAGACGACGCATAGCCATTCAAAGTTATGATAAACCAATCTCAACACAAACCACAAATGCTCTTTAGGATATTAAAACCAATCATGCAGTTGGCTCCAATATTAATTACATGTTTTCAATATTTTGACCTAATATTTTATTTAAATATCCCAAAGAAATCTATAAAATTAGTCTTCAATATGACTTGAAAATTCCTTGAGTTTATAGAGAAGAACTCTTGAATTTATTCCTTGAGTTTATAAATGAAGGGTTGAACTTAACCTAAATTTTACTTAGTTTCGGTAAATTTTTTAGAACAAATTAGTGAATATTGTTTAAACGTAAAATAAACAAAAGTCAAACAAAACAGTAACACTCTGCCTTGAAAAAAATAAACAAAAAACTAAGTACAAAATCTTATAAGTAGAATTAATTAATTAAATTAAATTAGTCTCTTTCACAACAGGTGCCTAATGTCCAATTCCATAAGGTTGAGGTCCACCTGTAACCTTCTCAATCCATTTATATATATAAACTCTCAACTCCTAAACTTAATCATAGCATATATCATATATGATATATCTTCCTATATCACATACCCCCCCCCCCCCCCCCAAGATAATGAAGGAAGAAGAACGAAAGGGGAAGAGAAAGAGATGTTTGGCATCAATGAAAGAACGTTATTCAAGATTCTACATATTTACTAGATGTGTTGTTATCTTGATTTGTTGGCATAAACATGCAAACTCTAGTTAGCATATGGATATATGTATATGTATGTATATAGACATGAAATATGATTGTTGAAAACTGGCTAATTAATCATTCATGTGGGTTTGTTCTGTAATGGACACTCAGAGAGAATGATTGTAAACAGAAAAAGATGGGATGTGATATAAAAGCAAAAGGAAAGACAATATGTTCATTGTTCACTTAGAAGATGAGGAGCATTTGTTCTTGATCCATTTGAAACCAGTGGATGTACCTTTCTTCACTTTGTGAGCTCCAACAATGGCGGCAGATTTAGCTTTCACAAGTCCTGTAGCTGCAACTGCCTTCACTTGTTCCATCTTCTTGTTATTGTTGTTGTTGCTCTTAGTATTTTCCTTTTTTTCATTTTCTTTTTCTTCATTGTCAAAGACTCCAGTTCCCCATTGATCAGACCAGCTTGATGTCTTGCTTCCCATGTTGAGATCTGTAATTCATTGAAAATTAAATCATTACAGAATCGAGAAGTTGAAACTGCAATGAAACAATCAAACTGGCGCGATCGATTATAGATATAATTAGGTGGATCTAGCAATTCAGTCAATCATAACAATCGATTAGGGCAAGTATCACTTGATTCGGTTTCTTCAAATTGCAGATATACATCGAGTTTTGATTTTGAAATTGCTATGAACTCTATGATAAAACTCTAAAAGTTAAGAATCATGTTGAATTCCTACCATATCCATATCGATTTTGCAATCAGAAAGTTTCGTAACAGAAAAATCGAAGATGTGAACAATGTTAAACCACAAAACCTAATCAGAATGCGCATCTCTTAATTGCTTCTAAATCGTAATAACAATCGATGCACCAATAAGCATTGTAAATCAGATACGCGACATATACACAAAATTCAGCATTATCTGAGAAGAACACAAAAGGAATTACAAACGATAAACTAAAGAAGAAAATTAAAAACTTATTCAATTGAGAAGTCGCAGAACCCTAGAGTTCAAAACCCCTCTTTCTATGTGGTGATTAAAACCCTTGTAACATAAAGGGAGACAGCAATATGTAAAACCCTACCTTTCAGTGATGGTGACGACCCGTCTAGAGAGAGAGTGTCGAAGTTGATAATGACTCGAGTGAGACCAACGAGGCTTTTAAGTTTTAAGCATTGATTATTAAGACAAAGGGATAATAGAAAACAACATTTTTCTATATTTTATTTAGCATTTTCATGGTTATTTAAAGAATTTTAATTTTGAAACTTGATAAATTGCAAATTATGGGGTGTTTTTATTTTTGTTAGATGGAGGGTTTAAGTTTCTTCATTGATATAGGTATAATTATGTGTTAGTTTAAGACTAGATTAGATTTGTTGGTAAAAAAAATACAAACTATATTATTTGAGGTCCTTATTTAAAATGTCATGTTCAATATAAACGGAAAATACTCGCTATAGACATTTTTTGGGGTTGAACTCTAAAATATAGACAAAAAAAAATTGGATCTCCTGGTATAGACATAGATTCCGCAGAGGTAAGCTATGAGGGCTTTATGGAATCCCTTGTAGCTCCACGGAATGACAAAATCGTAAATAAATCAGGATATTAAAAAACCTCAAAATCCATTCAGTGGAGCTACCTACAGGAACGAGCTCATTCCGCGGAGGTAGCTCAGAGGAATGGATCTTCAATTTTTTTTTTCACATCGATTCTTCGATGTTTATACTCATTCCCTAACTATTTTTTTTTCAAGAAAAAATTATGATAGTATGAATTTTTCTTGATAATGTTTGGAATGAATGTGAGGTGGAAACAAAATTGGTCTTTTAATCGGAGATCTTTACATAAAAGAATCATTGGAGGTGAATTTTTTTTTTCTTCTGAAAATCCATTCCTCAGAGATACCTCCACGGAATGAGTTCATTCCTCGGAGGGCACTCCGCGAAATGGATCTTGAGTTTTTATTTTATTTTATTTTAATTAATACCTTGATTTATTTACGATTTTTGTCATTCCACGGTGCTACAGTGGATTCCGTGGAGCCATCATAGCTTACCTCCGCGGAATCCATGTCTATACCCGGGAATCCAATTTTTTGTGTCTATATTTTGGAATTCAACCCCAAAAAATGTCTATAGCCGGTATTTTCCCCAATATAAATCGACTATAATTTTGCAACTCATAAATCAAATCTTCTTTTTCTTTTTATGTATATCAATGTTGTTGTCTACTTCATGTTTAAGAAAGGCTTAATGACTTAAGAGTATAACCAACTTTAGTTTTTATCAAAATTTATATATATATATATATATATATATATATATATATATATATATATATATATATATATCCAAAATAAGGCAATATTACTGGTAATTACTGATTATATTACCCTATTATAAACAAGCTAAACAAATTTACTGGTCAAACGTGTACGAAAAAAACATGGTTATCTAAATGTGGACAAGAAACCAAAGTTCATTATCCAAAGAACTATTATGGAATGTGTGTGCTTTAGATGTCTATGTAATTTAATTTTGTATTTATGTTTGTTGGTATGTTTTTGTGGGTGATGATATTAAGTCAGTTGACATGACTTAAGCATCATGACAATACTGTTTGGCCACATGTCTGCATTGCATTACAGCATGGCATGGCAAGACCGTCCAACAGCATTGCCTGGTAGCACAACATAGCTCCTGACTAATTGGTTTGAACTGGACTGGCCCAAGGCCTTACCTAATTGGATGAGTATCACTATGGTCATATACATGCAACAGATTACCCATATCACTTTGTAGACATCTCTTCATCAAAGTCCACAAAGGTATTACCATAGTTACCCTATATTGACACTAAATTACATACCAATTTGATCATCCTAGCTATTGTCCTCTAATAGTGTTTCACTGAGAATGATAGGGTTACACACATCTCTTTCTCTATATATAAATCTGTACTTAGGGACTATAAAATTTGGGCCATTCTAGTAAAATAATAATTTTTTTTGAAAATAAATATTAAAAAAAAATAATAAAATTAAATGAAATTATAAAAACAATGAATAAATTCATAAGATCAATTGAAATGTTTATTTAAGTAATGAAAATGATTAAAAAGAAAAGTTTGGGAAGAAATATTAAGAGTGTCAACTTGGTGAAGATGGGTTAACTAGCTGTGTTGACCAAATTAAGCGACTATGACCTAAATGTCATATTAAGTGGTAGGGAAGGACCATAGAGGAAACATTTAAGTGGTTACACAAAAGTTGGGAAAATAGGGCTAAATATTAAAATTTCTTGTAATAAGGTGTTAATTCTGACAAAGACCAAAACTTAAGAAGTATTTAAGAGAGTGTTCTCCCCAACTAGAAGGGGTCGATTTCTAAGAGTAGGAACCTCCATGAATGATGTTTGAAGCTTCATTGAGGATTGGAGATGATATTTGTAAGCAATCAAGCTGGGGTTTGAGGATTAAGAGTCTATTTCAAGCTTAGAAGGTAAATTCGAACATTGGAGCTCATTTGGCATTAGTAGTTGTTTCCAATTAGATTGGAAGTTCTATTCGTCCCTTAGATTTAATATCTATATAACATCTCTTCTATAGATACTTTGAATGGAAATTTAAGTGGGTTTTATGGGGTTTCTTTTAACCCAGGATTCATAAATTTGTAATTCCTTGTGTTTTCTAGTGATTCATTCAAATTCCATTCATTATTGAAGGGAGATGACTTAGGGGGTAACTAAGTATATAACTGACTTAGGAGTATTGAAGTTGATGACGACTCGAGTGAGACTAATTAGGCTTTTAGGTTTTCAGCATTGATTATTGGGGGGAAAATGACTTACGAGGGTACCTAAGTATAAAAAATGCTCAAAAAATACAATTCAACTATACTAAGTACAAAAAATCCCAATCAACTAATGCATTTGTGTTAGACCAGTTGTCGCACCCAATTTAAACAAATAAAATTTATCACTGTTGGTTGCACTAAAAATATAGCACATGGAAGTCGGGTCGAATCCTCACAGACACAGCCTAATGGTCAATGCCTTTTTGCATCAGACACATTCTAGTCAAGAGAAAGAAAATATAAAAATGGGTTTTTGAATTAACTAAAAAAAAACTAAATTTTGCATTGATATTAAATTAAACGAATATAAATAATAAAAACGATTTCAGCTCTGTTGCGACTTTCCTAATCATGCAACTAGTTCATATCTGGTTATTCAAAATGCGTTGTATCTAAGCCGGTACTGAGAAAAACTAACAAGCTCTAATATAATCTCTTTTACCTAAATTATTTAATAAAAACAAACTTTTTGAATTAACCCTAACTTTTTATTGTTTAATTTAACAAGCTCTTAATTAAATAAAAAAAATGCATTAAGTTATGTGTAAAACTCCCAGTAATACCTAATACTTCTCACAAGCTCGAAAGTGTAAAGATATGATTTTTTCAGTTTATATCAGAGTTAAATATCAAACATGGAACCAATCTGATACTTGTTACTTTTTACCGGTTAACAAGAACAATTACATATTATATTAACTGATTAACTCGAATGATAAAACCATAGTTAGGTGATCAGACTAACAAGAATTAAAATCAAACATTCATTAAGTTCAAAACAGAAAAAAAAATCTAGATAGAAACACAAAATGAAAATCAGATCTGAAAACTAATCACATGAAATAAAAAACCCCTTTCATAATTAACATTATTACTCCAAACATGCTACATGCATATTCATAAACATATTTTACATATATGGTTTTGTTACAAAAGACTGGATACAAACCAACTAACGAGGTTTTTACAAAGTTTTATATATTACATAATTTCCCAGGAATTAATATACAAAATACAAAAGCTATAATATTATCTATTCTACATCTTCTAACAGTACATAACAATACTTGATGCTTATCACCTGCAATAATTAAACACTGAGAACTCGCTACTCGGTACCTACTCGACCGACTGGGGAGTAGCGAGTACTCGGGAGTACTCGGGGAGTACTCGGATTCGGTAATTCATGTAGAAATATTTTTTGGAAAATTATATATGTCAAAATCATAAGTTAAAATCATAATTTGATTGAAATATATTACCAAAATTAGATACATGTGAATACATAAAAGCTGAAATACACATAATTGTCTAACTACGTGGATAATTACTGAAAATTTAAGATATATATATGTAGTAATAATCACATGTTTGTGTTAAATAATAAATCATTAAGTGCATTATCCATATTAATCTTGAAATTCTTGATTTTTTTCTCTTTTTATGACAATTTTGACCCTTTGACCGAGTTGACCGATTTTGACCGAGTTGGCCGAGTTTGACCGAGTAGGCCCGAGTAAGACCGAGTAGGCCCGAGTTTGACCGAGTTTGTCCGATTTTTGACCGAGTTTGACCAATTTTGACCAATTTTTGGCCGATTTTGACTAAATCCGAGTTTTTTGGCCGAGTTGACATTACTCGCCTCGGTGGAGGGCCGATTCCGAGTAATCGGCCGAGTTTTGCAACACTGTATATATATATATATATATATATATATATGTATATATATACATACCAATATGACAGAAGCAAAGAGGGACAAAGAACAACAAAGGCAGATGAGTATCATATGACAGGATTTCCATATCAACGAATAATCCGATTCAAAGATTTACAATCAATGAGATACAACAATTTCCACATGATATACATCAATAAGACTTCAAACCAAGTGGCATAGAAAATACAATTTCGAATTATCATTTGGCTAGCAATTTACAGGCTTTCAGCTCTGCCTAACCTTCTGCCAATGCCAAAGTGATGCTTAATCATTCACTTCATGGTCAAAGGCTACATAACTATACCCAAGTGATGCTTAGTCATTCACTTTGTGGTCAAAGGTATAGCTCATTATCATAATAACACGGGAAAGCACATTGCACATATAACACATAACATACAATTGTCCTTATATTAAACTCACCGTGAAAAAACTGAATGATAAAATGATAATTTGGGCAGCACTTCGCCTCTAAAAATGACTTTCTTTGACGAAACCAGGGAGTAGGGAGGGTGACGGACTCCGGAGCACTTACACGAGTACGTGGGGCGTACTTCGGTATGCTGGGAGTACTCCTTCGGACTAGCCTCAAAGTTTGTTCCCAAAACTTCAAAAATTCGTATCTTTCGCATACGAGCTCCGTTTTTGACGTTCTTTATATGCACGCGTAGGTGAAATTATGCTCTACAACTTTCGTTTAGACTCTGTCGCATACGAGCTCCGTTTTTGACGTTCTTTATATGACGTTCATTTTTATAGTTATATTTTTAACAGGCTGGGACAGGAAAAGTCCGTTAAAAATTCATAACTTCTTCATCCGACGTCCGTTTTTGTCTATCTTTTTACCGTTGTACTACTATTGACGAGATCTTCGATTCTCGTTTAGGCTATGTCAGCTAAAAATCACTCGATCTTTATTTCGAGTTTTGGACTGTGTATTGCTATGTCGAATCTTAGAAAAGTTATAACTTCCTTATACGAAGTGAGATTTGAACGTTCTTTTTATGAAAATTCTCGGTTTAATGAATAATACAACTTTCATTTAGATTAGTAAGGCTAAAAAGCATTTTATCGTAAAATCACTTTTTACGTCATATGACGTCGTGTCGGTTCTGTCGCGAAACTTCAATAAGTCATAACTTATTCGTTATAACTCAGATTTCAGTGAGGTTTTCGCCTAAACGTTTTTAATGAGATAATTTACAACTTTCAATAACATTATTGTTACTTATTTTCCAACTTAAATTTTACATTTTCGTTAATTTCAATATTTGACTTTTAATTGGAATCTCATAAGACTTCCAATATTTCCCGAATGATTCTAAACATAGTTTTACTTCAAATCTCATAAAACTATCTTGTTAGAACTCAATGCTCAAAACCATATAATATTTAATAATATTCATTTTCAAACAAAACATGATAACTGAACGTGCATGTTACATGAAAAGTACTAGTCTACGCAGAACTGAAAACTAAAGTTTAGCCAGACATGACTAAAAACGAAACTAAACTAGATAAAAATAAACATTTACTGATAAATCTTCTAAACTAAACGAATGAGATGATTTGCAGCCTTCAGATTTCAAAAGTCGCTGAAAGATATCAGAAATCGCCTTTAGAAGTGGTTTTCTGTCGTCTGGAACCGTCTCCCTTCACATCTGATAATGAGGGTTGTATTTATAGGTGAAACGGAAATTTCCGGCAAAAGAAACTAATAACATGCAATCACAGGTTGGTCATATGTGATCGCAGGTTTTTGAATTTTTTCCAGATTTGCCCCTAAATGATGCATGATGCTTTTTTCTTCGTTTCTGGAACTTTGGGCGATTCAAGAGATCACAGGTATACTATATGCGATCGCAAGTTTTGATTTTTTACTTCATCTGAATTCCAGAAGACTTATTTTAACCCTGAGAAACTTCGTGGCAAACATGCGATCATAGGAAAAACATGAGATCATACCTGTGATCACGTTTCTGGCCTATGTAATCGTAGATTTGGCCTTTTCACAAAAACAAAAGTCGTCCAAAATTGTGTCTAGATTTCAGAACATTTTGAATCTCGTCAATTGGAGTTACCGTTCATGAGATATTGTGAAAATACTAACATGGGTCAAAGCTGTCAGCAACATCCTTTAGCTTCAGATTGTAGAATCTATCTTCGTGTGATCAATTTGATCAAATGTTTCTTGAAAAAACATCTTCCAATCATTCCTCAACATCCTGATTCAGTTTCAACTCCATTTAGGCTCCAAATATCCATCCAACTGCTCCCAAAGTACTGCTTCACTCGAATTATCTAAAATTGACACAAAAATGCTAGCAGTACGGGAATTCTAATAAAAGACATGAGCTGAACATTATTTAAACAAATGACATGCAAATGTACAAAATATGATGCTAAATGATAACAAAAACTACCCTAAAATATGCATAAAATGGCATCTAACAATCTATACACATAATACCATCTAAGTGCTCAAATCAAACCTTATGGTCATCGAAAAATTCAGGGAAATGAATAGATATTACTGGTTAAAAAAAGTAAATGGAAAATGTCATCTGTAAACTGTTTACAAAACCATTGTTTCAATAGTATTATCCAAGATCAGAGTGTCCTAAGATCCGATGTCATAAAAATAGGAAGTTATGCACGATCCTCTAAAGTATTTGTAACAATAAGCTGAAACCGTAAGCCAAAGCTTAGTGAGTTCCCCCAAAGTACCAACACACCACATGACAAACAAGCATACAAATATGAGCAGCCAACCTGACTGGATCGCCTTACAGAGAATGCAGCCTATTCGGACTGCTCTACAAGCCTTCGGCATGACTGGACCGCCTTGAAGGGCCTACAGTCTATCCATACTGCTCTACGGGCCGCCGACCTGACTGGACCGCCTCGCAAGGCCTACAGCCTATCCGGTCGTCCCTGGGTGTCTCGACCTACAACGCAAAGCATGACCGCCTCAACCCAACACAACATGTCGACATATGCAACAAATAAACATAAACAGATCCAGAAAATACAGATAGTCATACGAATCTACTGAACAACTACAAACTATCATATCACTATCCTAACTAGGATAAGTAATCTAGTGGGCTGGCATTGGTGCCTTCGACCCACAAGTATAGTGAGGAAAATCTCACCTGAATTGAAGAAGCCCGAGACCACTGCGATACACTTCCTGCTACACTACATGCTCCCGCGTATCCACTAACACCAAAACCATATACAATCTTAATCACCAGTCAAAACCCTCTAGTTTGACCTAAAGTCAAACTTGGTCAAAAAAGTCAACGATCAACAAATTCAACAAAAGTCAAAGCATAAGGTTGGTTGAGTAAGCCCTATGTACTTAACTTACGCCCAACATATATTGGATGGTTTAGTACGCCCAGCGTATGAAAATTATTCCCAACATACCCGAGTTGGTTCCATCCTTTCCATTAAGCACTTAATCCCTTAAGGAATTTTCACCCACACTCAGATCTAGCCTCAAAACATTGTCTTAAGTCATAACGTTTCCACCTTTCTAACTTTCCATGTATAGGGAAGATCCACAAGCTAAAATCTTAACTTATTAATCCATTAAGACATCACAACTCTTGCATGGAAGGGATAGAAGGACCAATATCAGATTTTTATGGTTCCTAATAGCTACATAATGGATAAAGTTTCCAACTGTATCCATTAGAATGGTCCCAACAAAAAAGATCTAGTCTTTAAGTCTCAAAGGGAACAAAATTTCATCTTTTTCAACTTAATCCATTAAGTCCAAGTCTCCAACCTTCATATCTAAATTAGTATGATGTTTAGATGGATAAAGTGTCTAACTTTATCCATAACAAGGTCACAAACTTTCAAGATCTAAACTTTATGAACTTAAAGTGACAAAAAGCTCATTACACCCAAAACTAGCTAGATCTAACAATTTCATCATCAGGATTCAAATTTTATACCTCCAGAAGAAAGATAAAGGTGAACAAGGTCTGGATCTACAAGCTCCAATGCAACCAATGCTTCTTCAATGAGTTTCTTCTTCTCCAAGGTGCACCAAGAACACTCCAAAGCACTTCAAAACACCTTCGTTTTGCTCACAAGACTCAAACTAGAGTTAGGGTTTCAAGAGAGTGTGTTGAAGAAGTAGAGGATGAGAATGGAATGGGTTTGGGGAATTTAAGGAGCTTAAATAAGGCTCAAACCATGAAAATAGGGTTTAGGCATTGATTGTGTACGCCCGACATACTACTGGTACACCTAGTGTACTAGGGATTCCCTAGTATGCCGAACGTACTCCCCGTATGCCCTGTGTACATGGCTAACCCAAAAATCATCCTAACTTCAAATGGTCGTACCTTCTTCATTCCAACTCCATTTTCAACGTTATTTATATCCACGGAAAGGTGGTGAAGAGATCTACAATATTATATAAATATCTTGGACTAAAAACTTCCAAAAAAATCCATATTTCATGCAAGAAGTCCAAAACATCACTTTTCCCGTTTTTCCCCCTTCACTCCAACACAAACCAAGGGCTTGGATTTCATAACCAATATTATCAACATCCAATAGGGTCTAAACCCTATTCCCTTGAAGTCTAAGGCCTTTACTTGATCCTTTTAATTTCTACAATCCTGAAAAAAGAAACTTCTCAAAACAGGATGTTACACAAGGTCTAGTTTTGATGTTACGTAAATACCTAATCCCGACAGGGTGGCACCAAATCCGGGAGATGTGATGGTCTTTTGGAAGTTTATCCATTGATGGTCAAATTCATCTTGATGTGCTCTCTCATCTGGTAGAAAATCATTAGAGGGGGAGTTGATGGTGGCGCACGCTAAGAAGATCCTTATTGTTTCACAAGTTGAAACGTTGCAATCGAAGTTCAGAAGCTTCGGTAAAAGTCATGCCTCTTATGATGATGAGTACATTGACATCTCTATGGAAGGATGTCCGAACAAATATCAAAGGTTAGATCTGGTGAAAGCCCTTGATGATTATGGTTCTCTCATCGTATTAGGAAACGTTGTTTTCCTCAAGATTGAACATGTTGACACTCTAATTGCATTATAATCATATATAACCCTTAGAAATTATTTCTTGTATTCATATCATTTCGGTTTTTACATAATCAATATGCTAGGCATTTGGGGTTTTTATAGGGTTTGCAAACAGATTTGGTTTATTTCATCAAAGATAGAGCGAAATCTAATGGGTTCTCTTGTCTGATCAGGACATGGTAGCTAAAATCTTGTTCGAAATAGAAAAAATGATTTAATCATTTATTCAAATTATAATCACAATCAGTATCTTGTAAAGGTCGTTAGTTCTTCAAGATCAAAGAGAAGTGCTTGGTCTATTCTTTTCCAAAATAGAATTACCTTTTACCACATCAATAATCCAAGTGTAACTTAAGATGATAATATTTTGTTATGGATTTTAGAATAGGATTTGGATTTTTAACTTTTTTTTTCAAGAATTGGTTATAGGCAATATTGGGGTGTGAGTCTTGTTTACTAAAAATTTTGTATTACAGGTGGTAAAAGCAATCAATGAGTTGATGTTGATCAACTTGGCACCAGTTCAAGAATCAGAAGAAATGGAGATGTGGAAGTCAACCATTGATGCTAAATCTAAAAAAAATAGTCCAGAGAGAGTTATGGGTGGTGTAGCGCACATAATGATTTATACTGTTAGGTTCATGAGACTCAATTTTTTTGGGAACTCTCATGAATGGATATGCTTTTTTCTTGAGGAGAGCAAAAGAGCCTTCTTTTGAAGGCTTCTTTCAGATCAATTTACTTCTAAGTCAACAATAAATATGCCAAGTTAGCTAGTAAACTGAAGTACCAGTCAGGGCCGGTCCAGACGGTTGCCAACCCGGGCGACCGCCCAGGGCCCACGTCTCGAGGGGGGCCAAAATTTGGGCTATGTAACGTATATTATTAAAAGAAAATTATTACCTAAATGATTTTTAGAGCGTAAAGTTGGTTCAAACTCAAATTAGTTCAAAAGATAAACAATATGGCTTGCTTGTTATTGCTAATTGAACATGTCTATACTAAAGAATAAATAATATTTTTTTAATCTTTATTTTATTTGTCTTTGAGGGACCATTTTTTTTCTTTTCGCCTCGGACCTCACATACGCTTGGACTGGCCCTGGTACCAGTTACCATAAGAAGTAATTTGAATAGATGGTGTACTTGTATGATATTATGCATACAAAAGCAATAGTTGACTGATGATTTTTATACTTACCAAACTTGAATTGTGTTTTTAGAACATTTTTAATACTTTGTTACCTTCATGAGTCATTTTCCCATTATTGAGACAAAGGGATAATAAGAAAACAATATTTTTGTACTTTTGTTTAGCATTTTGATTGTCATTTAAAGAATTTCAAATTTGAAACTTGTTAATTGCAAATTACAAAGTACAAACTATATTATTTGAGGTCCTTATTTAAAAAGTCATGTTCAAACTAGGCCGACCCAAGGCCTTATCTAATTGGGTGAGTATCAATATACTCATATACATGCAACATATTGCCCATATCACTTCGTAGACGTCTCTTCGTCAAAGTCGACAAAAGTACTACTGTAGTCACCCTATATTAACACAAAATTACCCACCAATTTGATCATCGTAGCCAACTAGCCATTGTCCTCTAATAGTGTTTGACCAAGAATGATGGGGTTACACACATCTCTTTCTCTTTATAACATCTGCACTTAGGGCCTATAAAATTTGGTCCATTTTAGTAAAATAATAATTTTATTGAAAAAAAATATTTAAAAAATAATAATTATTAATAAGATTTTAAAAGCAATGAATAAATTCATAAGATCACTTTAAACGATTATTTAAGTAATGAAAATTGATTAAAAGGAAAAGTTTGGGAAAAAGTGTTAAGAGTGTCAACTTGGTGAAGATGGGTCGACTAGGTGTGTTGACCAATTAAGTGACTAGGACCTAAATGTCATATTAAGTGGTGAGGAACGGCCATAGAGGAAACATTTAAGTGATTACATAAAAGTTGGAAAAAAAGGTCAAATATTAAAATTTCTAGTAATAAAGGGTTAATTGTGACAAAGCTCAAAACTTAATAAGTATTTAAGAGAGTGTTCTCCATAATTAGAAGGGTGTCGACTTCTATGATTAGGAATCTCCATGATTGATGTTCGAAGCTTCATATTGGATATGATTTTTGTAAGAAATCAAGCTAGGGTTTGAGGATTAAGAGTCAACTTCAAGCTTAGAAAGTAAATTCGAACATTGGAGCTTATTTGGCATTAGTAGTTGTTTCCAATCAGATTTTAAGCTCTATTCCACTATTATATTCAATATTTATACAACATGTGACATCCCCAAATTTCACGGTCAGAAACACCGATTTGTTTATGCTTTATTTTTAAAATTAGAGTAATCGTTTAAAGAAAACTGTTGTGGAATTTGTTCCCAAAAACAAAAATATGATAATCATTTATCAAAACATTTCTCAAAGAGAATGTATTTTCATTAAATAATAAAACCTCGGGATGTCATGTTTGATATAGACCAAAAGCATAAACAATATAAAATAAACCTTATAACAGTTATTTATAACCACTGATCTATAATCCAAAATCTCTCGTCAAGTCCACCAACTTATACCCTTGTGCCATTACCTGTAATGCAAAAAAAACTGAGTGGGTCAGGCTTGGGAGCCTGGTGAGCATATAGGGTTTTCAACCCACAATAATACATTTATTATATTCCATTATCAAACAATCAACCCAATTACCCATCCACATTATCATCGTTTAATCTTCCCAAAAGATATTATCCTAAGGGTCATCTCCTATGTCATGTTTACCTCTCATCTCCTTACATCTTATTTCCTTATATGTTTGTTCCTAAGAACTTTTCCTAAGGATCATCGCCTGCATTTTATAGACAATACTAATTCGGGGATCACTCCCTCAATATGTGACTAGTAAGGGTTAGGGTATCATCGCATGAATTACATAGCCACAACATCGCCTGGACTCGTAAATCATAATAAGGGTTAGACTATCATCGCATGAATACGCAGCCACAACATCGCCTGGACTCGTAATTCATAATAAGGGATAGACTATCATCGCATGAATACGTAGCCACAACATCGCCTGGACTCGTAATTCATCACCTATCTATCATCACCTAATTATCATCACCATTATATCCTCACCTATCTCTTATCAGAATTCTTTCAACACACATCAACTATTTCATCTACCCATGTTCTACCCAACATATTTGTAGATATAAATTACATATATAGTTTAAATCATTTAACACCCATATAAAAACATCAATTCCAAGCCCATCTCAAATAGACAAATAATATATAACGCATAGCACGTATTTCATAGCTAATACTTTATATTTATGTGTTAGAAGAAAGTAACTATACACTCACTTGATCAGAAGATGATCGGACAACACTACGACTTGTAAAAGTAGTATTCTTGGGTAGATCTGGAAGATCTTCAAAAAAATCGGCTTCTCGCGGGCAGAGCTTCGGCTTGGGAATCGTACTTCTCGGGATCTTTGGGGCCTCGGGACTTCCTTCAGGGATCGGGAATGATACCAGGGCTTCGGGATATTTCTGGCACGAAAAACGACGCAAAAAACGCTAGAGAAAGAAGAAAAATGAGCAAATGAATCGGCTACACTCGACTTCCTTTTATAGGGGCTGGAACTTCGAATTACGTTGGACATAATCTTAGGTTACGCTGGGCTTAACCTGGATAAACCCGGTGACTCCCCCCCCTTGGATAATATCGAAAATTTATAATTAAATTTAATATCGAAAATATTTAATAAACTTAAAAAATTCATATCTTCCTCATACGAACTCCGTTTTCGATGTTCTTTATATCCACGCGTAGCTGAGACTATGCTCTACAACTTTCGTTTAGAATCTGTCGGCTAATTTTGAATTTATTTTTATTATATTATTTTAGTAGGCCGGGACAGGAAAACTCCGTTATAAATTCATAACTTCTTCATCCGACGTCCGTTTACGCCTATCTTTTTATCGTTTCACTACAATTAACGAGATCTTCGATTCTCGTTTAGATTGTTTCGGCTAAAAACCGCTCGATCTCAAATCGAGTATTCAGGCTGCATACCGCTAAGTCGAAACTTAGAAAAATCATAACTTCCTCATACGAAGTCAGATTTGGACGTTATTTTTATGCACGCTCACGGTTTAACATATTATACGACTTTCATTTAGATTGATAAGGCTAAATATCGCTCTAACGTAAGTTCACTTTTTACGTCGCGCTGTGTCGTGCCGGTTCTGTCGCGAAACTTCGACAGGTCATAACTTCTTCGTTATAACTCGGATTTCGGCGTTCTTTATATGTACGGAATCCTTGTAACATATACTACAACTTAGTTAATATTATTAATTCTAAATAATCTTCTATCAAAAAGTCATTTTTGACGCTTATCGTCTCTAAATTGACTAGCCCTGATCTACGGGCGTTACAATTATCTCCCCCTTAGGATGATTACGTCCCGGAATCATCAAAGAAACAATCCTTACGTTAAATTTCCATCCTTATTAATAACCGTGATGCTCAATCTTTCATCTGCTTTTCATACTATCTTGGACTTTCAATCGTAACCTTCAAGTTACAAAATAAATCCTTATTGTGGACTCCTTCTTCTTCTTAGGATAAATACATTCATTTATCTATTGTAACTAACTGATGGGTCGTGTCCCGATGACCTCTCATCATAGTCGGACTCAATTGATATGACCACTAGGGTCGAAATAACAACCATCTTACTAGTCATTACCGAAACAATGGTAATGACATGCTTGAATAAAACGGAAACAATTTCTAGCTTCTTGGTAACCTTGCGACTTTCCCTGATCCAAGTGCGAGTCCTGTGCTTCCGGTAGTATAGATCTCTACTACCATTCACACCTACTCATACTCGTCCCAAGTATTTTCTCGCAGTTAACCAAGTCACTATACATAAATCATATAATCATTTAACACATCAGATAACAAAACCAGGGTTTATATTATTCCTTGAAACTATTACACAAAAGTTCAAGTTCACCCTATACTATGCCTCTAATAGGCTACATCATAAGTTAATATTCGCACTGCTACTTCATAATTTGATCATTGGATATAAAATCCTCATCCTTGATTCGCTTTGTCAAGGATCATGTGGAATGCCCTTGGCTGTGGCGGTACATTTTTCTTTGCAGCTTTGTCCTTCTTTGGGCAGTTCTTTGAAATATGACCACCATCTCCACATTCGTAACACTTCCTATTGTCGAACGTACAATCTCTGGAATAGTGACCGGTCCTACCACACTTATAGCAGGTCACTGCTCCATCGCATCTTCCAAAGTGCTTCTTCTTGCACTTTTCACACCACTTGGTTTCATCTTTTCCTCCTGATTTCGAGAGTTTGGTTTCTTTGTCGATCATTGAAGATCCCTCGTGTTTCCTTTTCCCTTCAACTTCAACTCTCTCTAGACCCTTTTCCCTTATTTGGGTCTCAACATTCTTGGCTGCCTAGATGGCGGTTTTCAGAGTGGTTGCTTGCTTGACTATCGGACCAAAGTCCGCTGGTAATCCATTGGCAAACTTGTTGAACTTGGAAAGTTCAGTTGGAATTAGGTATGGAATAAGCTTCATCTTCTCTGTAAAGCTTGTAGCGTATTCAGTGACGCTCAATTTTCCCTTCTTTAGATTTTGGAACTCATTGTTGATTTCCAGAAGGTCCTGCTCAGAGCAGTATTTCATTTTCATTTTCTCCACAAACTCTTCGCAAGACATCTTGCTAGCTTCCCCCTTGGGCATTGAACCGGCCAGTAACTTCCACCAGTTCAGTACTCCAGATTTTAATAGAGGGATTGCAAGAGCGGTCTTCTGTCTGTTGCTACACTCGTAACTTTCGAACATTGTCTCCATCTCGGAGATCCAGTCCATGACTTGCACTGGTGTCGGGCTCCTAGAAAGACACGGTGGTTTGGATGCCATGAAATCCTTGTACTTTCATCCACGTCCATCATTGCCTCCATCCTGATTGTTTCTGCGAACTATTGGTGGGTTGGCTTGACCAATGGTCCCACTATAGTTCCCTTCTTCTGAATGCCCCTCATTCAGATCAGGCTGTTCAACTGGTATTGAGGGTTCACTCCTGTTGTTCAGCAACAATTGTCTCATTTCTTCCTTTTGTTCAACCATCATGGCTTGAATCATGGTTCGTACTCCAGCCATTGTGATTGGTTCAGGTGTTGCTGCTACAATAACCACTCGCTCAACCACAGGTGGTTGATTCCTATTTTAGTTCACGTTTCCAGCTCCACTCCTGGTTCTTGTCATTTTTGATCTATACACCGAATAAGGTGATTTTAGATCTTTATTCACAGTAGATATTCAAATCATCCTTATCACTCCGAAACGTTTACATGCTAATTCTAATACCGTAGACATACGCTTAGAACCCTAAACACATAAGGTTTCCAGATCCAGTCGGCAACAGACCATAGATTCGAACAAATAATATCATATATGGCAAACATATAACAATTAGCACATAATAGCATTTTAGGCAATTTTCCTAAAATATACTAGTGCTCGTGTCTTAAAATATGGTAGACACTCAACTCACAATCATCGCTTAGAATTCTAAGTTTAAGTCTAGAAATCCTACAAATTCCTAGTTTGCTTAAACTAATGCTCTGATACCAAAAGTGACATCCCCAAATTTCACAGCCAGAAAGACCGATTTGTTTATGCTTTATTTTTAAAATTAGAGTAATCGTTTAAAGAAAACTGTTGTGGAATTTGTTCCCAAAAACAAAAATATGATAATCATTTATCAAAACATTTCTCAAAGAGAATGTATTTTCATTAAATAATAAAACCTCGGGATGTCATGTTTGATACAGACCAAAAGCATAAACAATATAAAATAAACCTTACAACAGTTATTTATAACCACTGATCTATAATCCAAAATCTCTCGTCAAGTCCACCAACTTATACCCTTGTGCCATTACCTGTAATGCAAAGAAAACTGAGTGGGTCAGGCTTGGGAGCCTGGTGAGCATATAGGGTTTTCAACCCACAATAATACATTTATTATATTCCATTATCAAACAATCAACCCAATTACCCATCCCCATTATCATCGTTTAATCTTCCCAAAAGATATTATCCTAAGGGTCATCTCCTATGTCATGTTTACCTCTCATCTTCTTACATCTTATTTCCTTATATGTTTGTTCCTAAGAACTTTTCCTAAGGATCATCGCCTGCATTTTATAGACAATACTAATTCGGGGATCACTCCCTCAATATGTGACTAGTAAGGGTTAGGGTATCATCGCATGAATTACATAGCCACAACATCGCCTGGACTCGTAAATCATAATAAGGGTTAGACTATCATCGCATGAATACGCAGCCACAACATCGCCTGGACTCGTAATTCATAATAAGAGATAGACTATCATCGCATGAATACATAGCCACAACATCGCCTGGACTCGTAATTCATCACCTATCTATCATCACCTAATTATCATCACCATTATATCCTCACCTATCTCTTATCAGAATTCTTTCAACACACATCAACTATTTCATCTACCCAACATATTTGTAGATATAAATTACATATATAGTTTAAATCATTTAACACCTATATAAAAACAACAATTCCAAGCCCATCTCAAATAGACAAATAATATATAACACATAGCACGTATTTAATAGCTAATACTTTATATTTATGTGTTAGAAGAAAGTAACTATACACTCACTTGATCAGAAGATGATCGGACAACACTACGGCTTGTAAAAGTAGTATTCTTGGGTAGATCTGGAAGATCTTCACAAAAATCGGCTTCTCGCGGGCAGAGCTTCGGCTCGGGAATCGTACTTCTCGGGATCTTCGGGGCCTCGGGACTTGCTTCGGGGCTCGGGAATGATACTGGGGCTTCGGGATATTTCTTGCACGAAAAACGATGCAAAAACATGAGAGAAAGAAGAGAAATGAGCAAATGAATCGGCTGCACTTAACTTCCTTTTATAGGGGCTGGAACTTAAATTACGCTGGACATAATCTTAGGTTACGTTGGGCGTAACCTGGATAAGCCCGGTGACTCCCCCCCTTGGATAATATCGAAAATTTATAATTAAATTTAATATCGAAAATATTTAATAAACTTAAAAAATTCATATCTTCCTCATACGAACTCCGTTTCGATGTTCTTTATATCCACACGTAGGTAAGACTACGCTCTACAACTTTCGTTTAGAGTCCGTCGGCTAATTTTGAATTTATTTTTATTATATTATTTTAGTAGGCCGGGACAGGAAAACTCCGTTATAAATTCATAACTTCTTCATCCGACGTCCGTTTTCGTCTATCTTTTTATCGTTTCACTACAATTAACGAGATCTTTGATTCTCGTTTAGACTGTTTCGGCTAAAAACCGCTCGATCTCAAATCGAGTATTCGGGCTGCATACCGTTAAGTCGAAACTTAGAAAAATCATAACTTCCTCATACGAAGTCAGATTTGGACATTCTTTTTATGCACGCTCACGGTTTAACATATTCTACGACTTTCATTTAGATTGCTAAGGCTAAATATCGCTCTAACGTAAGTTCACTTTTTACATCGCGCTGTGTCGTGCCGGTTCTGTCGCGAAACTTCGACAAGTCATAACTTCTTCGTTATAACTCGGATTTTGGCGTTCTTTATCTGTACGGAATCCTTGTAACATATACTACTACTTAGTTAAGAATATTCATTCTAAATAATCTTCTATCAAAAATTCATTTTTGATGCTTATCGTCTCTAAATTGACTAGCCTTGATCTACGGGCGTTGCACAACATCTCTTCTATAGATACTTGAATGGAGATTTAAATGAGTTTTATAGGTTTTCTTAACCTAGGATTCATAAATTTGTACTTCCTTGTGTTTTCTAGTAATGCATTTAAATTCTAAGTGGTTTACTTGTAACGACCCGAATTTCCGTCTGTCATCGAGGTTAGTGTTCCATTAAGTTTATTCTTAACACTAACATTCTACTTGGTTTGGATTTAAGTTATTAGGGCCAAAGTGTAATAAAAGGAACGTTGATCATGTATATAGGTCTAAAGGTTATTTTAATATACTTTGAGGGCCTAGATTGTAATATATGAAGTATTTAAGCTATGCTAACCCTAAAATACTGGACATTTACTCTATTTGAAGACAACATGTCCTAAAGAGAATGTGTAGATCATTCTAGGGTTTTGGTGATTATTCAAGTTAAGAAGGAGTGAATTTTGAAGCATCCTTATTGGGGGATTTGGTGTTGGTTCCTCTATTAATCTTGCACTTTGTATTGTCCATGAACTTCCATAAGGTTTATGGTCCTTCTTTTGAGTTCTTTTTCTATTCCTTCAAGTCACATTCAAGAGATAGCCATGGACTGTGCAAAATCCATGGTGTAGAGTGTTTGATTTGTTTGTAAAGTTTTTCATCCATCATGAGCACTTAGTCATAGTCTTGGATGGTTGAAATCTTCAGAAAAGAGGGTTTGATCATACCTATATCAGAATTGAAAAGGAAGATGATCAGAAATCATTGTTGTAACTAGAAGCACTTCCGTGGAGTGGTGACGTAGGGGTTCATATTTTCTTGTTTCATGTTTAGTCAACCAATCGTGGCGCGACCCAATACTAACCGCAACACGAAATTCGCCCTGTATCGATCATTTTCTGATTTAAGGCTCCTTATTGATCAAGATTTTGTGTACTCTCTTCCGATGCTTAATTGCTTCTTGGAGAGCACTTTTCCTCCATTCATTGCTTCCCAAAACTTGGACTATAAGTGTTTATCTTATGTTGCAAACTTGGGCTATAGGTGAGTTACCTTATTGGAGAAATTTCATATCCTTGAATATGTGAATTGACCCTAAGATGCTATAGTAAGTATGTACCTTAACTGTCCATGATATGTGTACTGGAAATGTAAATCCATTTCTATGAAAGAAAATTCCATTACATAATGCATGTTAGACTCTTTTTATGATTCTTGGTTTGAAATGTGTGGGTAGGTTCATGCTAGAAAGAGGGATATGTGTTGTTGGTGTGGTATGGTGTATGCATGTTGTGATTTTCTTGAAATTATACTGTCTATGATGATTAGGACAATGCATGCTAGTGATGTAACACCTCAAATTTTAGACCAAATTTTTCATTTTTAATTTACCAATTATGGTCTCACAATCCAATTCATCAAAAACATAAGTGTCAAAAACAAGCATCATCACAAAATATCAGAGTATCTAAAACTGTCCCAGTAACAAATCTCCCAGCGAGTGTGTACAATTAGTCCTTCACCTTCCCGCGATCCTCAGAAGTACCTGAAACTCATAAATCTAAAACTGTAAGCACGAAGCTTAGTGAGTTCCCCAAAATATCACATACAACACATCACAAAAATAAACAACTATGGGTTATCAGCAACCCTGGGGACTATCAACAGTCACAGAGGGCAACAACACGCCTTATGGGTTATCAACAACCCTGGAGACTGTCTGCAGTCTCAGTCACACATACACATCATAATGTAAGATATCATTTAGACCCAGCTGGTCACCACAAATACAACTATTATACCACACAAGTAAGAATATGTTAGGTGACTCACCTGATACTAATGCCAACTAAATCTCTCACCTGAACTGCCAGAACTAGACTTCGCCTAAAAACAAAATAATTAAACCTAATTGATAATTAAGGTCCATAACTCAACTCACGAGTCCAAATCCCACAACTAAGTCCCTTAAGGGCAAAAAAACCATATTTCCCTTCCCAGGGTCCAAAACCCTAACTCTTGACCAAAGGTCAAAAGTCAACAAAATTCAACTGCCCAACGCGTACTCAAGAACTAGGCGGGATCGAAGGCTCACCGGGCTTCGCTGGGCATAGCCATTAGTACGTAGGGCGTATGTTGTTAGGCCCCTAATTTACCCCAAATGGTCTTAATCATTAAGGCATGCATCCAAAATCAAATCCGACCTTCTTAGAACATCTTAACTCATAAAGTCATCTACTTTAAGCCTTTGCATGGCTATAGAAGACCCAAAACATAAAACTCTAACTTACATCACACTCTAATCCACTCAACTTTTCCATGGGCCAAGGGAAATGATCAAGCAACCATTTTTATTTATCTATAAGACCTATATGCATGAAAGGTCAACTAATACTCTTTGGAGTGCTCCAAACTCATAAAGGTCCAGCTTTGGGACAAAAGCTCATAAAACTCATCCATGGAGATCAAAAAGGAAACTCATCAAGGTATAAACTTTATACCTGAAAAAGATCCATAATGACGAGTAGTTTCTGGATCCAAAAGCTTTCATGCAACACCACCTTCTTCACTAGTCTTCTTCTTCAACAAAAATCCAGCAAAACCACCACCAAGCTTCAAGATCTTCACTCACAAGGAATGCACTTGAGATTAGGGTTTGGAAGGAGTGGAGGTTGATTATGGGAGGTCCAAGGGTGAGTTAATGTCTTTAAATAGAGGTGAAACCCTACATTTTAGGGTTTTAGAGACTGGGCTAGTACGCCCGGCGTACCCCAAGTATGCCCAACGTACTAGCATGGAATCCTCGATTCGAACTTCTCACGAACGCGTACCCCCTTTATACGCCCAACATACGACTTAATTGCAAAGTTTTAAACAACAAGAGACAAAAAGAGCAAACTTCAATTAGGTTAAGGGTTAAGGTAGAAATACCTGATAATCGGATGCTATAATTCTCCCCCACCAGAATCAGACTTCGCCCTCAAAGTCATCCTCAGAAAACAGATCAGGATAGTGCTCATACATCTCAGACTCGGGCTCCCATGCCTACTCAGAGCCTTTTCGGTGATGTCACTGAACTTTGACCAAGTTCACTACCTTGTTCTTCAAGGTCTTCACCCTCCGATCCAGAATCACCACATGCTTCTCGATGTAATTTAGGCGATCGTCTACCTGAATATCCTCCAAAGAAACTACAGCTGTCTCGCCAGCTATACACTTCCTTATCTGGGAAACATGGAAGGTATCATGAATCTGTCTCAACTCCTCGCGTAGCTCCAATCAGTAAGCCACTTTGCCCACACATGCCAAAACTCGGAAATGGACAATAAATTGGCCCATTTTGCTCCGCTTCCTGAAGTGGATAACACCCTTCCAGGGTGACACCTTCAGAAGCACCAAATCCCACACCTGGAACTCTGATGGGTTTTGAGCTTAACAAACAATCCTATGTGTGCATGCAACCCTAAATAATTTGATCTACATTTTCTCTAATTGAGCATACAAATTGACCAACAAAATGGAAACCCTAGTATACTAGTATATAATCAAAATACACAATAAGGGTTAAGAAAAATGTACCTCAATTGTTATTTGGTAATAACAATTAAAACCTTGTGTTGTTGAAGCCTTGAGAGGAAGCGCCACAAATGTCGCGCCTCTAATGGTTCACACTCAAAACCAGCAAAGGAAGTTGATGAAGAAAGAGGAGAGAGTATGAAATTTTAGGCCTAACCCTCTAAGGAATCAGTTGGACGAAAATCATAGGGTTATGCCTTATTTATAGTGCATTCAGGAAACCTTAGATAAGCCCAAATCCAAGATTATCTTAAATCGGGTAAATATCCACTTTCTTGATTATCCATTTAGGGATTATTATAGAACCCTTAGGCTCCAAAAAACCGTCCCAACCTTATGGATGGTTCTAGATTGCATCTTGCTCAACTATTGAACAACTACAATTCAGTCCTGCACTTTTTATTAATTCTTTTAATCCCGAATTTCCAATTAATTTTTTTATTAAATATTACTATTTCAAATTAATGTATTATTCTCATAATATATTAACCAATCATTTATTTCAAGTTATTAATCAAATAATAAATTCAACCTCTCTCTCTTAAATCATCAGTCCAGTTGGTAGTTTTGAGGGAAACCCAAAAGGATTGTGCTACAATCAATTTAAGTATATACCAATTATAGTTGTGGGCTTAGACACCTAATCCAACAAAATCCAGGTTAGAGCGTCGCCAATCTGCATAACTCTTCTAGCGGCTCCAGGCCATCAACAATCTCTTTCTGACTTGTTGTATAAGCTCGTTTGTATTGAGCACTACCTCCGTGATCCCCATGACCCTCTGGCCGACCTCACCCTAGCAAATTGGAGTCCGACACGTTCTCCCATATAGAAGCTCAAAGGGAGGCATGACAATATTGGTGTGATGGTTGTTGTTATAAGAAAACTTAGCCAATGTGAGATAGGAGTCCCAACTCCCACCAAAATCAATTATGCAGGCATGCGACATATCCTCGAGTGTCTGGATAGTCTGCTCGCTCTTCCCGTCCTTCTGTGGATGATATGCAGTACTAAAGTGTAACCGGGTACCCAACTCCTCGTAAAATCTCTTCCAAAACTTGGAAGTGAAATGAACAGCCTGATCTGACACAATCGAAGTCAGCACACCATGACGAGCCTCCACTTCTCGGACATAAATCTCAGCCAGCTTCTCTACAGAAGAGCCCTCGCTAATGGCTAGAAAGTGAGCAGTTTTCGCCAAACAGTTCTCTATCAACCAGATAAAATTAACACCCCTTTCAGTTCTTGAAAATTTTGTAATAAAATCCATGGTGATCTGCTCCCACTTCCATAGTTGAACCTCTAAAGGCTGCAATTTTCCATGAGGGCGTTGGTGCTCAACTTTGACCTTCCGGCAGGTCAAACATCGCTCCATAAACGAAGTCACATATCTTTTCATACTTAGTCACCAGTAGTTACCCTTCAGATGGAGAAACATCTTGGTAACCTTTGGATGAATACAAAATCTAGACTTATGGGCCTCCTCCATTAAAATCCATCGAGCCACACCTACATAAGGTACCCAAACTCGCTTATGAAGAAGCAAAAGCCAGCGGCTGTCGATATCAAAGGCTGAAATCTAGTCGATCACCCGCTCACTTTTCCGATTTTTTCCCTTTATTAGCCTCTAACGGTGCTTCTTTGATAATCTCCAAGACTGGTTTCATCACAATCATCGTCATACACACATACCGAATCGGGGCACTTACCGCCTTCCGGCTCAAGGCGTTAGCCACCAAATTGGCCTTTCTCGAATGATACAGAATCCTATAGGTGTAGTCTTTCACTACATCCAACCACCTCCTCTTCTTCATGTTCAAGTTAGGCCGATCCATAAGATATCTCATGCTCTTATGGTCTGTGTAGATGGTACACTGAACAACATAGAGATAGTGGTGCCAAATCTTAAGGGAGAAAACCACCACCAACAACTCCAAATCACGAGTGGGATACTTTGCTTCGTGAGGCTTCAGCTGCCTCGAAGCGTATGAATTCACATGCTCTCTCTGCATCAACACCATACCCAACCCTGCAATGGATGCATCACAGTAGACCAAAAAAATTCTCAACCCCATCAGGGAGTGCAAGTAACAGATCCTCACACAGTCTTTGGCGGAGAGTCTCGAATGATGACTTCTTCTCAGGCCCCCAACCAAACACAACATCCTTCCTCGTCAACTTAGTGATAGGAACAACAATCTTGGAGACGTCTCTAATGAATCTCCAATAATATCCTGCCAAACTAAGGAAGCACCGAATCTCAAATGGAGATCTCAACACTTCCCACCGCATCACCGCCTCTATCTTGGATGGATCGACTAAGATACCGTTCCGGTTGACGAGGTCTCCTAAAAATTGAACCTCGTGCAACCAGAAATCGCAGTTTTAGAACTTGGCATAGAGCCTCTCCATCCTCAAAACTCCAAGAATCTCGCGCAGACGCTCCTCGTGCTGGTCTGTAGTCTTCGAATAGACCAAAATCTCATCGATGAAGAGGATTATCGATTGTCCATCATGGGCCTACACATCCATTTCATGAGATCCATGAACACCGCCGGTGCATTGGTGTGCCCAAAAGGCATCACCACAAAATTGTAATGCCCGTAACAAGTTCAGAATGTCGTCTTCTGAATATCCTCCTCTCGTACCCTCATTTGATGATAGTCAGACGTCAAATCGATATTGGAGAACCATGATGCCCCCTACAACTGATTGAAGAGATCGTCAATCCTCAGCAATGGATAACAGTTCTTTACAATCAGCTTGTTCAACTCCCAGTAATCAATACACATCCGGTGTGAACCATCATTCTTTCTGAAAAAAAAAGGATTAGTGCTCCCCAAGGAGAGCTGCTTAGCCGAATAAAACCTTTTCCTAATAGCTCCTGAAGTTGATAGGATAACTCCTGCATCTTAAGAGGTGCAATAGGGTATGGTGCCTTGGCAATCGACACCACACCTGGAATCAGATCAATCCAAAACGCCACTTGCCTTGCAGGAGGGTCACCCAGTAAATCCTCAGGAAAAACATTGGAAAATCGCTTACCACAGGACCATCAGAAATGTAAACCGATCCCTTCTCCTCAACCTGAGTATCCATTACATATGCCAGATAACCCATACACCCATGCTGCTAACTCTATTTCACCGTGGCGGCAGAACAGAAGGCTGACCCCGACCTAGTACCTTCACCGTAGATGGTCAGCACTCCCCCACTAAGGTCTTGAACTGTCACCATCTAACGCTCATAGTTAATCAGAGCCCCAAACTAGCTCAACCAGTCCATACCCACGATCACACAGACATCTCCCATCGCAATAGGGATAAGATCTATTAGATAACCAACACCGAAGATCTCTAATACACAACCTCGGTAGATATCCGTAGCGGAGACCGAACGCTCATCAGGTATAGATATTGTCAAGGGTCTGCTCAAATCCTCCTGCGTAAAACAAAAACCACGACAAAAAGATGATGACACAAAAGATCCACTCGCACCCGAGTCTAACAACACAAGTGTAGGTACAGAATTCACAAGAAAAGTACCTCCACAATCAATAACATAAGAAACATAAATAAATCAACATAATAATAAGAATACATACCAGTGACGACGTATGGAGCTACTCGGGTCTCCTCTGCTGTCATCTGAAATTCTCTCCCTTGAGCCCTCGGTGCCTCGACCTTCCCCTGCCGACCATGAATAATACACAGGGTCGCGGGGGCCAGAGTCTAAACCACCCTATATTCAAGATGAGGACACTCGGCCCTCATATGTACTGTCTGGTTGCAATTGAAGCAAACTCGAATTCCTTGGGGAAATCCCTGGCCAAATGACCATCCTTGCCATACAAGTAGCAAACCATCCCTAATCGACAAGGTCCCTCATGTCCCTTGCCTCACTTTCCGCAAGTATGGCCCTTCTGGTCTCCAGCTCTCGAGTCAGTGGACTTGGGCCTCTTAGTCGTCAGCTGTGACTATACTAGCCTCCTATCTCTCACCTGGGTTTCCTTCTCCTCCTTATCCTGGGTATCTAGCTCAATCTCTCTCCTCCTGGTATTGGTATGCAGCTCATCCATTGTCCGATATGAAGTATTCACCATTAACTCATGGATATCCCTCCTTAGAATGCTCAAATACTAACACATATGTGCTTACTCCGTAGACACATGCTCAAGGGAAAACAAGTCCCTCTCATGAAACATCCTGGTGATCTCAGTCATCGTCTCTGTCTTCTGCTTGAGACACAAGAACTCTTGGCTAATCTCTCCCGCTCAACCATGGGTATAAACTCATCCCTGAACATCTCAATAAATGACTCACAGGTCACTACAGAATGCTCTGCAAGAATGTAATGAGTTGTCACAAACTTCCACCAATCCTTCACTCCCAAGCGGAGCAGGTTCAATGCAAAATGAACCCTCAGATTCTACGGACATGAGAAAGTGTAAAAAACATCCCTTAACATCAGAAAATCCATCTCATAGTAACAATCAGATCATGGGTACCATCAAAATTAGGTGGCTTCGTGTTGTTGCACTCGCGGTACCACAACGAATCATCTCATGTGCTCTCGCAGCTGCAACAGCTGCAGTGGCTGCGGCTGCGGAAACAATAGCCTCAGTGAAAACGACATAAGACTCGTCAAAAATTCTCAATCAGAATGGTCTTGATAGACCCAAACATATTTGGAATAGCCCCTCTGATTTCTGCAGTCACCTCGGCGGCAACAATCCTACATATCTCATCATCACTGACACTCGGCCTTTCGGGGTCGCTGGAGCCTGAACCTCGGGTAACCACCATACTAATACACACAAGAAAACTATCCGAAATCATTCTAAAGCGCACACAACAACACCCATACATTCCTATAAATTCCTTAATTCCTTAATAATCCTTCTTGAGTCACGTATAGATCTCGTGCTTTCAGTAGTAAGGGCCCAATACTACCTTCCACACCAACCCGTATTTGTCTCAAGTTGTCCTCTCAAGACTCTAAGTCACAAGTAATCTATTTCCTAGATCAACTATACACTCCCCTGCTGGTTCCTAAGAGCCTCGACTAAGCATAGAAGCACTAAATCTAGACTGCTCCCCAACACTGCTCCGCCTCACATGATCTTCGTTGTCCTCGCCATTTGCTTCGCACATGCCAATTATGCACAATACGAGACTCGATAGACATTCAAATAAATGATTCTACCTCAAATTAACAACCAAACAAGGAGCATGAAGAAAGGCTAAATCAGACATTCTAAGGCTATAGAATCCTAACTATGTATAATTATACAACATACACTAAACAAATAACAATGACAAATTTAATCTTATAAGAATGAACTCATAGGTTAAAGGCATCACAAATCAGGCAACACTATCACACCATTCTTGCAGGATCCTTAGCCTACCACTAACTAGCATACAATTCTATGAACTCATAGAATATCAGCTTTCTACTACTCATATTATAAATTGAGGTATTATGAGAAACTACCGCTCGGGCTCTGGTTTATTCTACACACTGCTTCATTGGGTTTTCTCCTTTAAAAAGCTTCAATTATTTGAAAAGTTTTTATGAAAATATTCCAATCCTTAGTTAAGTTTGGAATTAACCTAAGTTTTGTCTAAATCCCTCAAAACATGGCTCTGATACCAAATTGTAACACCTCAAATTTTAGACCAAAATTTTCATTTTGAATTTACTAAATAAGGTCTCTCAATCCAATTCATGAAAAACATAAGTGTCGACAACAAACATCATCACAAAACACCAGAGTATTTGGAACTGTCCCAGTAACAAATCTCCCAGTGAGTGTGTACAATCCGACCTTCGCCTTCCCACAATCTCCAGAAGTACCTGAAACACATAAATTAACAACTGTAAGCACGAAGCTTAGCAAGTTCCTCAAAATACCACATACAAAACAACATAAAAATAAACAACTATCAGTTATCAGCAACCCTGGGGACTATCATCCGTCCCAGGGGGCAACAACATGCCCTATGGATTATCAGCAACCCTGGAAACTATCCGCAGTCTTAGTCACATATACACATCATAAAGTAAGATATTAGTTAGACCCAGTTGGTCACCCCAAATACAACTCTTCTACCACATAGGTAAGAATAAGTGAGGAGACTCAGCTGATACTGATGATAGATAAATCTCTCACTGGAACTGCCGGAACTAGACTCCGCCCAACAAAATAATTAACCCTAATTAATAATTAAGGTCCATAACTTAACTCGCGAGTCGAAATCTCACAACTAAGTCCCTTATGGGAAAAAATCTATTTTTTCCTTCCCATGGTCCAAAACCCTAACTCTTAACCAAAGGTCAGAAGTCAACAAAAGTAAACTGCCCAGCGCGTACGCTAGGTGTACTCTCTTCCTACGCGAGGCGTACTCGAGAACCAGGCGGGATCGGGGGCTCACCGGGCTACGCTAGGCGTTGCCATTAGTACATGGGACGTACGCCGTCATGCCCCCAATTTACCCTAAAATGGTCTAAATCATTAAGACATGCATCCAAAATCAGATCTGGCCTTCTTAGAACGTCTTAACTCATAAAGTCACCTACTTTAAGCCTTTTCATCACTAAAGAAGAACCAAAACGTAAAACTCTCACATCCATCACACTCTAAGCCACTCAACTTATGCATGGGCCAAGGGAAATGTTCAAGCAACCATTTTTATGAACCTTCAAGACCTGATATGCATGAAAGGACAACTAATACTATATGGAGTAGTTCAAACTCATAAAGGTCCAAGCTTTAGGACAAAAAGCTCATAAAACTCATCCATGGAGATCAAAAAGGAAACTCATCATGGTATAAACTTTATATTTGAAAAAAATGCACCATAAGGAGTAGTTTCTGGATCCAAAAGCTTGCAAGCAACACCACCTTTTCACTAGTCTTTCTCAACAAAAGGCCACCAAAATCACCAGCAAGCTTCAAGATCTTCACTCACATAGAATACACTTGAGATTAGGGTTTGAAAGGAGTGGAGGCTGATTATGGGAGGTCCAAGGGTGAGTTAATGTATTTAAATAGAGGTGAAACCCTAAATTTTAGGGTTTTAGAGACTGTGCTAGTACGCCCGGCGTACCACATATACGCCCAACATACTAGCATAGACTCATCGATCCGGACTTCTCACGAGTACACTACATACACCCCCGTCGTACGCCCAACATACAACTGAATTGCGAAAGTTTAAACAACAAGGGACCAAAAGAGCAAACTTCAATTAGGTTAAGGTCGAAGATAGAAATACATGTTAATCGAATGTTACAAGTAATATAATGTGCTTTGACATAATGGTGATGTGATATGTTTTAATAGAACGAAGATGTAATATGCATGTTTATATAGTGGTGTGATATGCTTTAATAGTGTGATGAGATAATAGACAACTTTAAATAGTGATGTATTATGTAATAATTAAACGAGTGAAATTTTACATAATCAAAAGATATGCAAACATCATGTGGGATTTAAGAGGTGTATTATTATATAATTGGCACCACTTATACTGATACTTAATGAAACTGTGGAATACTTATATTATGTAACATAGGAGTAACGAACGCTATGAAATGTAACACCATGTCTTGGGTGAGAGTCGCACCTCACCCCGTGCATCGGTCTAGCCATGCCGATTTGTAGTGAACTGGGTACTCTTTTGGGGTTGAGCGGGGTAGAAACTCAATTAGCGATGTAGAGACCCATGTATGACGAATTATTATTAATAGTAATTACAAAGACGAATGAGATAAAGTAATTACAATGATGAATTAATAATAATCGTAATTACAATGATGAATTATTATTAATAGTAATTAAAAAGAAGAATGAGGATAAGTAATTACAATGATGAATTAATAGTTGGAAAAAATACAGAAAAGCACGACCATTTATCTACCAAAATTAAGAAAAACCCTTACATTTTGTTTATATCTAGAAAGACCCTTACATTTTCAGTTTACTTTTCACGTTAACCCAAGTATCTGGTTTTTTAAATAAAATTTTGATTGTTTTGTGACATGATATTTATCTTTTTTTTGTATGTTAAAATGGAAACAAAAATAAGTGTTGTTGCATGTTGTCTAAGGTAAAACCTGAGAAATACATCATTTACTTAACGACCATTTACTCAAGCAAAATTAAGAAACATTGCTTATTTTTTCTATATCAACCTAAAAACAAACTAGATAAATATCATATAATAAAACAACCGGTAACTTCTTTTAAAAAAAACATAGATATGGGTAAATATGAAAGGTAACTAAAAATATAAAGGTTTTTCCGCATAAAAAATAAGGGGTTTTTCTGAATGCTAATAGATAAGTGGTTGTGTTTTTCTAATTTTTTCCCATAATAATAACAGTAATTAAAATGATGAATTATTATTAATAGTAATTACAAAGAGGATGTGGATAACTAATTACAATGAGGACACTGAAGAATAATATCAATTATATTATAATGATGCTAAATGAAGATAATGACGATCAATATTTAATAATATTATAGTGAGGAAAATGATGAATAACTACAAATATGATTTAGTGATGAGTAATTATTAATTAAGGTCCAAATGAAAAATAATAGTAATATATTGTTGTCATTATTATATGATGTATCTTATGCTATGCAATGTGTGAAATTGGTTACTTGCTATGTGATGATTTATTGACCCGTTTTGGGATATGTATGTTTCAATAACATTGTACATATGATTGACTCATGTAGCATATGCTAACACTTGTTCTTTGCTGGTTGCTCTTGCCTTGCATTGGTTCGGGTAACTTGATTGTTGGCTTGGTGAGGATGGGGTCTTTGGGTAGTCTTGTTCTTGATGGTTTTTAGTAGACGATACCATCTTGGACATGCTATTTCAAATTTCATTTACTGCTGGTTTTTGCAAACTTAAACTTTGTTGAGGGTTGATTTTGAAAATAAAGTAATGTTGGTGATGTTTTTGAAATAAATGTTAAATAAGAATTCCTCTAACGTATTATGGTTAAAATACTTATTTTAATAAAAAAAAATTGAGGTGAAAAATCACGACGTTACATTAATCTTCATTAGAGCATAATTTCAACAAAAGTGTGTTCAATAAGTTGTTTGATTGAGTTTGATGGTGGAATTTGGGGCATTTCAAGCTCTAATCCCATGTTTTATTTATGCTTATGCTCTAATAAGTTAATTGTATGTTACTTATGTAGCTTGATATTGATAGCAATATAAGCTAATCTAAGTAATTGTTGATTCATTGTTAGACATAATTATGATTCCACATTTCTTCATTGAAGTTAAGAATGAAATTAGTAATTCCAATGGAAAAACACAACTAATAGATTAGATTTTAGATTCAAATAAGGGAAATGGTTGTGAAAAATGTTTTATATAAAGTCAACTCATGTGACTTTGGTTTTAATATATATGAATCTAAGTATTAATGACTGTACAACTTCATTGGAGAATTAGAAATCAACATAACACTTTAGTTGTGGTTGGAATCATAACCTGGTATTGCAATTAGTATTGAAATCTAGATTAATTGTAAGTAATAAATTTTTTTTGGATGTTATTTAGAGTATTTAGGACTTAATTTATGCTAAAACATTTGTTAGGAATGATTAGTAAAGCTTAGAAGCAAGTTGGGACAAGTTAGTGAAAAAAAGATGCTAAAAGTGAATAATTTGTTTAGTGGCATCATAGAGGGTGTGTCTAAGTCAAGTTTTAATATAAGAAAGGTTTTGAAACCATTAAGTTTTATATTTGAAATTAATATCTTAATAAATGACTTAATATAACACTTAATATAGTTTTAATACACCTATTGATATTCATAGGTGACACTCGAGTTTCCAAACCATGTTAAAGAGAAAAGGATGTAGTAGAGGATTTTTCAATTTGTTGAAGGTTAAGAAGTATAGTTTTTAAACTGAGGTGACTACTTACCCAAAGAACATGTACCCTACTACCTTATTGAATTGTTTGGAATATGATCTAAACTATGTATGTACTTTTGTATAATGTGGACGTGGGGGATGTTTGTGCATTGCATGAAATTATATTTTGAATATAGTTTCAATAGTTAAAGTAATTTTTTTTTTTGGAAAATGGTTTAAACAAACTCAATATGTATTACATATAGAATGGGATTTGAGAGTATATGTGACAAATCATGAAATTCCTCATTATAAGCTAGATATAGGCTTATTGTAAGCTAGACATAGGATTATTGGAAAAAGGGAGCACTTTCCTCTTCTTAAGCTAGATATGGCCTTACTTGAAAAATGGAACTTTTTCCTTCTTTATAAGCTAGATGTTGGGTTATTTTGAGCTATGCGCGAGATCATTCGACAAGGTGAACACTTTCCTTGTTTTTCAGCTAGATGTTGGCTAAATATTGTCTCATTTGACAAAATGAACATTTTTCGTCTCGTAAGTTAGATATGGGCTGAACTAAAAATGGATACTAGTATGTGAGGGCCTTCCTTGAGAGTAGAGGATTGGGTTTAGGATTAGATGCATGTATTTCATCATTTGATTATATTTTCATATACTCTTAATTTCATATGTTGTTAAAAGTTGTCTTGGAAATGGTTTGATATTTATGAAAAGGTTTTACAAATGCTTTTGGGAACCATGACTTAGGAATTAGGTTATTGTAATTACCCAATTTCATTCCATAGTCGGATTCTAGTATTACTCATTATAGTCTCTCTCTTTCTTGGTTCTTTGGTAGAAGAAAGAATATCCACCCCCAAGAAAAATCCTTACCATATTCTTTGTGTGTACGTACTCAAAGTATATGTGTATTAAATAATTATAAATGGAAAGGATGTCTATCGTTATTATAGGGAGTGTGTCATTATACAAGAGGTCAAACACCTTATGCTTTGGTTTTAGCTTTTAAGAAGGAGAAACAGATTTAAAACATTGCCCATATACCTTTCCTTCTTTATCTAAGTTTTATCCTCTACTTTAATAAATGAAACTTTAACTTCTTTAGTTTTAATCAACATTTCAACTGGAATTTCTTTCTTAGATATTGTAGCATATTACTCCTTTGTAATTTCTTATTTTTCTATATTTCACATTTTTCACATCAAAAGGTATAATCTTACATTATGGGTCTTACAATTCCTCTTCAAGACAAGTGAACAATAATGTATAGCAACTCATAGTATTGGTCAAGTATTCAAAAGTTTCTCATCTACTATTTGGTTCAGTCCGTAGACACGCATTACGCTCTGATGGCTAATGATATAATTTGATCTTTGTACAAGATAAATCATTATGCATTGAAAATACCAAACTAAAAAGTTAACTAAAATCATGCAAAGATTATATGTATATTTTCCATCAGTTGAACACTACATTGGTGACTAAATCATAGAAAATGAGTTTCTAAATCAACACATGGGTGAGCTCTTTAAGCTTCTTCTAGAAGAAAAAGGTTTTTTTTAAACATTGAGATCGGGCCTCAAGTTCCTTGGAATTTTCATCAACTTCATGATTGATTTGGTAAAAATAATGTGATAAGAACTTCTGAATAGAGGCTCCTTGATCTTGACTATAATAAGCCATTTCTGTACTCAGATGAGGAATTCCATTTTTTAGAATGGAATTCTAGCACCTTAAATCTAACATCATGATTTTTCTACCATTTCTTTTTAAAATATTTAAAAAAATCATTTAATGGAATATTGCTATGGAAGTCTTATTTAAAGTTTATATGAAAACATCACCGGTGTTACTTTATTATCAAAACAAGTCCATCAAAATAAGAGTTCTAAAAAACTAATTCCGAATAAGTTTTTTAAACCAAAAATAGACAAAATCTCATCGACAAGTACAAAGTGGTATCATCTCTAAAATATGATAACATAAATACCCCAAAAAACCCTATCCCCTTGAAGACATCAGACTATGCTACATGTAGCAATGCAAGGCAAACCGCAAACAAAGAAACAAGTGTCGGCATATGCTAAGTGAGTCAATCATAGCACGTTGCTATGGAACACACATATCAAAAATGGGTCAAACAAGACATCATATATTCAAAAACTCACATATCATGGCATCACATTAATCACATAATCAACATTATTATGCTCAATTAATATTATTCATCTTTAGAAATCATTTATAGCTTATGGATCGTGACTCCTTTGTAGATGTGTAAGGATTAATATCCACCTTGAATTGTGAATTATTTCATTCTTAAGGCCAAAAAATTTTATTGGGTTCAATTGCTTCAATTGAGTCCTAGATTTTGATTAAGAAGGTGTGTTGTGGGCTTCCCCCAACCTCCATACTATCTTTAAGGAATTTTGGCATATCATGCTTCATGATTGATATAGCCAATTTGGGTCGAATGATAAGCTTACATATTGAATCCTAATGATAGACAGACAAATAACACCCCTTATAGTTTGAGCAGCTCACCATCTTGATTAATTGCAAACATTTTAATTCTTCAAGTTCTAGTTTTCAAACAAAGAGCAAAACCATCCTTTTAGTTTAACTATTACTAGTTAATTTTATTTCACTTGTTCGTTTAGATTGCGTTGGTGATTGAATACAACCATTTTCCTGTGGATTGATCCCCTTTTTACTACTATATTACGTTAAGGGTGAAATTTTCTTGGTGAACTTGACATCCCACCAAGTTTTGGTGCCGTTGCCAGGGAAATTGGTTTATTTTTATTTGATTGTTTATGCCTAGGTCTACAAGAACCAATGAAATACTCTACAATCCTGAGATTGAAAAAGAAGCAAAAAGGTTGAAAAAGTTAGCGAAACAAGAAAAACAAAAATAACATGTTCACGATCCTTCTTCTTCTTCCATACTAATCAACATAGAAGACCAAGTTCATACTTCAAATGATATCGAAACCGAACCAAGTTCTCCAATTATTGGTCATTTCTTTGAAGACGTTCCTTTTGAAAACTACATAGCCATGAATCAAACTCCACCTCACAATCCCAACCCAAACAATGAAGTTGTCAATACCCTACCCCAACAACCAAGACAACAACAAAAACACCAAGAACCTCTCATAGATATGCCACCACCTTAGAATTATGAGAATCCTAACTTACCCCTACCGAAACAAAATCAACCAAATTACCAACAACCACAACCAAAAAACCAAAACCTCCAACAAAGCAATCAACCTCAAAACAATATCCTTCAAGTTCAACCACATCAAGTCCTTTAACAACATCAACAACCCATTTACCAACAACCTCTAATGTACCAATACCGTATGTACAACAACCACAACCTCTCTACAACTAATATCCTAACTGTTTGGCTAAAAATCAACCCAAATGTATGAGAGGCTGTGATGTTGTGATTAATTTAAGTATCAGTTTGAGATTGAAGTGAAGTAAATGATTTACAAGGAAAGCACTTGATCCTTGACAGGATCTCTGACATAAAATATTGGGAGGTAATAATGATCACCTGCCTTGATTGGTGTTATTGATTGAAGAATAAATTACATAAAAATGATGAATAAACGAGTACAAGTGTTTCAGTAGCTCAAGGTGTCTAAGGTGTCAGCTAATTGTGTTGTTATGTGCATGTTACAAGTGTATATATAGTCTAGGTTAGGTAAATAAAAGTTTGATGTTTCTGGGATCATATTGAACTGGTATTTGCAACGTGCTTTGACTTGGTATTTCCTAGTTTTGAGCTTGGTTGAAGTAATTATTCATTGTGAATGCGTCTTATGTTGACCATTTATGCACATGTAAGAAATAAACAAGAAATATAGTCATTAAAATTGTTAGGAAATAATAATGGTAGTGTTTAGGATCCTGATGTATGTTCGGGATCATAAGACTTCTTTAAGATCTGGGATCCTAGATAGGTTTAAGGATCCTTAGATATCTTTTAGATTCGGGATCCTGGATACAATTGAGGATCATGGGTAAAAAGGCACTACGTTCTCACTCGATCATCCTTACTCTTTCTGATGATGACTTCCTTAATCAAAAGATCCTGTCTTACAAGGGGACTTACGCTTTTGATGGTAACGACACTGAGACCTTAAAATCAATAGAAGCTTTTCTTATCGACGTCATTTTCAAGACTTGTGATGCTAAGGACAAACTTGACTTCGTCTCTTCTACTTGGGTTTTTTTCCTGAATATCCTTTCTCCCTGGGCTTGACATACCCTTTTTTGGGCATCATCTTTAAGTTCTTCGAATCTTATTTTCAAACTATGCTTGTGATCTGGAGGATCCTTTTTTGGATCAATCGGATGAATTAGTCTAAAAATATTGACATGCGGTTAGTTGAATTGGCCAATGTTTATGATACTCAAACTTTTAGATCTTCTCATTTCCTGCTCAAAGTCAAAACTTATAAATCACATTTAATTTTGAAATCAAAAGAAAAAGATGGTGCTCGGAAAGAAAGGTTTTTCTTTGTGAAACACAACTCTATCTCCAACGACGATCTCCTGATAATAATCTGGGTTAAAAAGGGTAGGATTTTATTTAAATATGATAAGCATCCTAAAATTCACACTTCCTTATTTTGTTTGTTCTAAAGCAACTTTTAAGTTTGAGGAATTTGTTCTAGCTGCTGAATATATTGAGGAGAAGATTGAAAGATTTTTTTCTCTACCTGAGGCTGAAAGATCATTCAAGTTTGACCATTCCAGCTTCCAAGAAGGTTCTTCCACCATTGCTCTGATGTCTAATGGTAAATATCTTTTTTTGTTTCATTTCGGGGACCTTGACTGATGAGGGTTCTTTGCAATTTTTAGGATCCAAGGCTACACATTCTAGCGCTCGCTTCTCCCTCTTGGAACTTGATGAGCCCATGTCAATCGGTCAGCTTGTGGCCAAGAAGGAAAAGACATCTTGCTGGAGCACACCTTGGAGATCAAAGAGGGTATTCTTGAGGTTAAGAGTAGTGCCGCCGTAGCCATCTGGGAGACGAAGATTAAGTTGGCAAAGGATGTGGTGAACACAGGATCTTGGAATGTGGTTGGTTGACGTGAAGCTCTACCTAAGGTGACTGGTAGCAACGTTATTTCCATTTAGGATCCCGCACAAAAGAAGAAGAGAAGGGAGGAAGAGAAGAAGAAGAAAGAGGATACCCTGGCTAGGCGTGATCAAACCTTGAATTAGGTTTGATTAATTTTTATAACAATTTTCATTTTTTGGTATGTAAAAAAATATTTTCATTTGTTGGGTTGGAGGGCAACCCTTTTAAATTTGATGCTTTGGTTTTTCTCTTTTCTTGCATGGTTACTTTGGTTGTAGAAATAGGATAATGAATTTTTCCAAAGCTTTTCGGATAATTAAGATCCTAAGAAGTTTAGAGTTTATACAAAATATTAGGAACTTTAATAATATGAAATAAATAACCATCTGATTGGGATCCTATAATATCCGGGATCCTTAATTTTTATTTAAAGAATCTTGAAAGTTGTTTCAAAACTTTTTCAAAGAGAAAGGAATGTAAATGAAGATCTTAGGTGTAAGGATAAATAGAACCTGATGTCAGCTTAAACTCCAATTTATCTTTTGGTCATCTCTCTGAACATTTCTTTGGATATGTTTTATCATCTTGAAGAGAGTTCTTCTGAATATGTTTTTGGGAGATGATCCCAACTTTAGAATTTACTAGGAAAAGTCCCCACTAAGGTAATATTAGGAAATATCCCACATAGTAATTCACAGGGGAAGAACCCAACTTAGAGTTTTAATGGAGAAAATCCCAACTTAAAAAATACTGGGGAAGATCCTAACTTAAGAAATACTAGGGAAGATCCAAGCTTAAGAACTACTACCGAAAATATTGGGGAAGATCCCAACTTAGATTGTATTGGGGAAGATCCCAACTTAGATTATAATTGGGGAAAATCCCAACTTTAGATAATAATTGGGGAAAATCCCAATTTTAGATAGTAACTGGGGAAAATCCCATTTCGTAAGATAACATTATAATATTATAAACCTTAGAAATTTACTGGGGAGGATCCCAACTTAGGATAACATGATAATGTTATAAACCATAGAAACTTACTTTAGGATCTTAAGATATTTTCAAAAATAAGAGGGTTTCCAAGTCACTAAAGCTTGAAATGATTCCCTTATTCGCATACCATAGTTAGATATCGTTCGTCCAAGCGATGTGTAGAAATCTAAACTCATGAGAAAGAGGTCATTAAATCTTTAAACATTAGGATCTTAACATATGTTAAGAAATAAGAGGGTTGCCAAGTTACTAAAGCGTGAAATGATCCATTTACACACATTCCATAGTAAGATATCAGGCATCCAAGCGGGGTGTGGAAACCTAAACACAAATGAAAGAGGTTATTAACTCTTTAAACCTTAAAGGAGATTATGTACCCTTCATCGGAGAAGAGATGATCAGTCTCTATTCATAGTTGCTAGGATCCTTGAGTTTCTACATGTTGCAAACGTTAGCTTGGGGTGGGCGTTAGCTTGGTTAACATCCCTCCAATGCTTAAGTCAGTAGTGTTCTCAAAATAAAAATAAACCAAGAACATAAAAGAGGGTAAGGAGTAGGTATGTACATCGACTCAGTTGTGATGAATTGTGACTAAATTGACTTACATAAAGTACGCTTGAAGGTGTATAGCATTTCAGGATCTTGGAAAGATGCTTCCATCTATCGTAGCTAGCCAATACACCCCCATTTCTGCTTTTAAATCAATGAGGTAGGCATCACACTTCTAAGCATGTAGGAAGACATCTTTGTTCATGGTTGGCTAATAATATATTGTTCTTAACACTTTAGAACACAAGGATCTGGCCCCAATGTGGTTGCCACAATCCCCTTCATGTATGTATTTTAGAACTTCCATGGCTTCTAGATCTTAGATATGGACCTGTTATGGATTTCATGTATAAAACTCCATTGATCATCACAAAGCGTGAGATCTTCATCGTGAATGCTTTATCGTTTTTTACTTCGTTTGGGATTGTACCATTCTGGAGATACTCTATGATGGGTTTTGTCTAGGATCTCAAATGTCTCTGAGGATCATGACCGTTTGGATCGAGATCCTGAACATAGGGATCCTAATTAGAGGATCGTGGAATTGGGCCTCCGATTGCTGCTATGTTGGCCATCTGATCATGTTCGTGGGGTCGTTTGGTCTCCGGGAGGGATCTTTTATTGCCAAGATTATTATGTGGGTTATTGGGATCCTGGTCTCTGGCAGGATCCTGAGGAAAGACTCTGAGTTGGCTAATGCACCTGCCTCGGTGTTATCTTCTCTAGGAACTTGATTCAGACTAAAAGCTTCAAATTCAAAGGCTAATTTATTAAGAATTTGGTGGTATAGTGCTAGTCTCTCATCTTTAACTGCATAGAATACATTAAAGTGGTTAGTTATGAATAATGAATCGACATATACTTGAAGATCCTTGGCTAGTTGTATCCCCATGATCAGTGCTTCATACTTTGCTTCATTGTTAGTTGCATTGAATTCACAACTAACTGCCTTAGGTAGGATGTCCCCATATGGTGATTTCAGTATGATCTCAATGCATGCTCCTCTAAATTTGGATGCTCCGTCTGTATAGAATATCCACTCCCCCATGTTTTTGTCTTTTTGAAGTCATTGGATTTCTAACTCAACCTCAAGTTGTGATCATCCCTAAAATCAGCTACAAAATCTGCTAATGCTTGTGACTTTATTGAGGATCTTGTCTTATATTTGATGTCATATGCGATGAGCTTCACTGACCACTTAGTCATTCTACCAGAGGTTTCTGCTTTCTCATGACATTCTTAATAAGATAGTGAGTTTTTACATGTATAGTATCAGTTTCAAAATAATGTATTAATTTGGTAGAAGTTGTAACTAGTGCAAGTATTAGTTCTTCAAGGAGAGAGTACCTGGTTTCAAGATCCAAGAGACTTTTACGTACATAGTAAATAGGATGTTCTTTTTCGTCAAGCTCCTTGTCTAGAACAACACTTAAATTATCTGAAGATACTGAAAGATATAGGAGGAGTGGTTCCCGATTCAAAGAACGTTGGCCAAGACTCGCTTTTATTCCCCTCATGGTGACCATATAACCAAGGAACTTGCGTGAATTCATTCCAAAGTGACATTTGGACTGGTTCAACTTCATGTTGGATTCATCTAATATATGGAAGACTTCTTCAAGATCCCTGAGGTGACCTTCAACTCTATTGGATTTTGTGACATCCCCAAAATCTCGGCCAGAAAAGACCGATTTTCATTGATGCTTTTAAATATTTTCAGAGTAAATCCTTTTGAATTTGAAAGGGTTGCGGAATTTGTTCCCAAAAACAAAACATGATAAAACAATGTTTACCGAAGCATTTCATAAAAGAAATGTATTTTCATTATAATCAAAACTCGGGGTGTCATGTTCCGATACAGACCAATAAACATAAACGAACACATTACAAGTCATATAACAAATATAAACATATGTAGACTTGTAAACAAAACAACTTGATGGTTCATCCATCTCATGCCCTTCCGCCACTTCCTGTAATACAATTTAAAACTGAGTGGGTCAGGCTTGGGAGCCTGGTGAGCATATAGGGTTTTCAACCCACAATAAATATCATATTTAATTTTCACCAACCAATAATAACCCAATTGCCCATTCCCGTTATTCTCACTTTAATGTCCCTAAAACAACTAACATAAGGGACCTAGTCTAAGAATATTTCATCGGGGCGACAACACATGCTTCGGGGGTACCTCAGCAATATAAGTCAAATAAGGAAACCATGAGGGGGATGGAGTATAGCGAATGAACACCCAAGTTCATTAACACCTACAGGTGGCGAACCTACTAATGTTTCCACATGACTGTCTAGAATAGCCAGTGGTCGTCATCTAAACTCCGCTAGATGACTCAATTACAACAACGAGGCCTCTCATCTGTTTATTACACACCAACTGTCTACCCATGTTCTACCCAACATATTAGTAGATAAAAATATACATTTGTATACATAGTTTAAAAACCTATATAGCATGCTTTAATCAACACATATATCACATAACAGATGAGGCACACACAGACATAACACATATCTCATAGAGAAATAAGCAGATCTATAAGATAGAAGAGAGTGAATACACATTCACACATAACACAACCAAATATATACACATAGCACGTATTGTATATAAAATACTTCATATTATTGTATTTGGAAGAAAATAACTACACACTCACCTGATCAGAAGATGATCGGACAGCACTACGACTTGCAAAAGTAGTAATCCTCAGCAGATCTGGAAGATCTCCTCGAAAATCGAACTTTTCGCGAGCAGAGCTTCGACTCGGGAACCGCACTTCTCGGGATCTTCGGGATCTCGGGACTTGCCTCGGGGCTAGAGTATGATACCGGGGCTTCAGGGTATTTCTGGCACGCAAAACGATGCAAAACGGGAGAGAGAAGAGAAGAAATGAACAAAACTCTCGGCTGCCTTCGGATCCCTTTTATAGAGGCTGGAGCCTCGGAGTACGCGGGGCGTACCGCAGTACGCAGCGCGTACTGCTTTCGAAATCGTCACTGCATGCGTCATCCGAAGTGTCGACACTATGCTGAGTACACGGTAGCGTACCCTCGTACGCGGGGCGTACTCCGGATCACACCGGTGACTCGTCTTCGGATGATACCTCCGAATTTATAATTAAATTTAAATACAAAATGATTAATAAACTTCAGAAATTCATAACTTCTTCATACGAACTCCGTTTTCGACGTTCTTTATATCCACGGAAAGGTGAGACCACGCTCTACGACTTTTGTTTAGACTCCGTCGGCTAATTTTGAATTTATTTTTATTAATTATTTTTAATAGGCCGGGATAGAAACTTTCGTTATAAATTCATAACTTCTTCGTTTGACGTTCGTTCTCGCCTAACTTTTTATCGCTTCGATACCAACAATGAGATCTTCGATTCTCATTTAGATTGCTTCGGCTAAAAACCGCTCGATCTCAAATCGAGTATTTCAGGTTGCATACCGCTAAGCCGGAACTTCGATAAATCATAACTTCCTCATACGAAGTCAGATTTGGGCGTTCTATATATATTCGGAAACCTCGTTTCAATTACTACAACATTAATCAAAGATATTAAGTTTATTTTACACTTAAATTTTGACGCTTATTTTTATTCTCAATTAATCAAACCACATAATTAAGCAATTAAGCACAAAACACATAATACTCAAATAATACAATCTTATTATTTCAAAACGGGTTACAAAGGTTAACCTAGACCATTACATTGCTAAAAATGGCAAGCCTGGAAACACAGGCGTTACAATTCTCTCCACCTTAGAATGATTCCGTCCCCGGAATCACACATCAACAAACAAATGCGGATAGCGACTCAACATGTCACTCTCCGTCTCCCAGGTGAGATTCGGCCCATTCGTGTGTTTTCATCGGACAAGCACTAACCCAACCATTTTGCGTCGCAACTTCTTAGTCTTTCGGTCAACAATTGCCTCTGGTTCTTCAATCAACCTTTTGTTCTCATCAATTCTAAATTCGGAAATTGGAATTATATCGGGAACTTCTCTCGTGAACTTCCTCAAATAACACACATGAAAGGTGTTGTGAATTCCATTCAGTACTTCGGGTAATTCGAGCTTGTAAGCTTGGTTCCCAATCCTCTAAAGGACTTTAAACGGTCCAATAAACCTTGGACTCAACTTTCCCCTTTTACCAAATCTTATAAGTCCCTTCCATGGCGAGACTTTAAGCAAAACCGAATCTCCAACCTCAAAAGTCATCGGCCTTCACTTCTTGTCAGCATAGCTCTTTTGATGATCTTGAGCTGCTAACATTCTTTCCCTAATTATTTTCAACTTTTCAGCAGTTTGATGAACCATCTCCGGTCCCATAAACTGCTTTTCCCCAGCCTCAAGTGAACAAGACGGCGTACGACACTTCTGTCCATACAAAGCTTGATAAGGTGCCATCTTAATGCTCGAGTGAAAACTATTATTATAGGAAAATTCTACCAACGGTAAATGTTCATCCCAATTACCTAGGAATTCCAAGGTACATGTTCTCAGCATATCTTCAAGTGTTTGTATTGTTCTTTCACTCTGACCATCAGTCTGCGGATGGTAAGCTGTGCTTAAACATAACTTGGTACCCATTTCCTCTTGTAGACTTTTCCAAAACCTTGAGGTGAAATGGCTATCACAATCCGATACAATCGTTAACGGAACACCGTGAAGCCTCACAATTTCCTTCACGTAAGAATTCGCAAGCTTTTCCATAGAACATTTCTCCCTGGCCGCTATGAAATGCGCACTCTTAGTGAATCGATCAACGACCACCCAAATCATGTCGTGACCATTCTTTGTCCTGGGCAGTTTAGTGACAAAATCCATAGCAATGTCTTCCCACTTACCCATAGGCACAAGCAATGGTTCTAAACTCCCGTAAGGTTTCTGATGTTGTGTCTTGACTCTCGCACAAGTCACACACTCGGCCACATACTTTGCAACACCAAGCTTCATCGTCGTCCACCAGTAGTAGGGTTTCAGGTCCCTATACATTTTAGTGCTGCCGGGATGAATCGAGTACATGGTTTTGTGAGCTTCTTCCATCAGAAGATCTCTTATTCCACCTGACTTAGGTACCCAAATACGATCTTGGAATACCTTCAGTCCATGACCGTTAGTACCAAACACCAACGTTTTACCCAAACGTTCCTCCTTTCGGTCATTTTTCTTAGAAGCTTCCTCTTGAGCTTTCTTTATACTTTCCACAATGGTCGAGACAACTTCAATTCTCAACGCTCTTGGCCTCTTCCTTTCAAGATTGACCTTCCGACTGAGAGCATCAGCAACAACATTAGCTTTACCGGGGTGGTAAAGTATCTCGCAGTCGTAGTCTTTAAGTAATTCTAGCCAGCGTCGTTGCCTCATATTCAATTCTTTCTGATTAAAGAGGTATTGGAGACTCTTATGATCAATGAAAAGTTTGCACTTCGTGCCATAGAGGTAATGCCTCCATATTTTCAGAGCGAAAACTACCGCTGCCAACTCCAAATCATGAGTCGGGTAATTCTTTTCATGCTCTTTCAGCTGTCGAGACGCATATGCTATCATCTTTTCTCTTTGGGTCAAAACACAACCCAATCCAACACCAGACGCATCGCTATAAACAGCGAAGTCTTCAACTCCATCGGGTAGAGAAAGTATCGGTGCCTCGCATAGCTTCTTCTTTAACTTCTCGAATGCTTCTTTATGCTTCTCACTCCAAGCATAAGTAGCTCCTTTGTGGGTCAAAACTGTCAATGGAGTAGCAATCGAAGAAAAGCCTTGGATAAACCTGCGGTAATATCCGGCTAATCCCAAAAAGCTTCGAATCTCCGTGGGACTTTTCGGTTGTTCCCACTTCGTCACAGCTTCGATCTTCGCTGGATCAACCATTATCCCTTCTTGGTTGACCACGTGACCCAAGAATTGGACTTCACAAATCCAAAAGTCACATTTGGAGAACTTCGCATAAAGCTTCTGCTTCTTCAAAACTTCTAACACATCTCGCAAGTGCCTGCCATGCTCCTCCTGGCTTTTCGAGTAAATCAGAATGTCGTCTATGAACACTATCACAGATTTATCAAGGAACGGGTTACAAACCCTATTCATCAAATCCATGAACGCTGCTGGATCATTGGTTAGTCCAAACGACATAACCAAGAACTCGTAGTGTCCATATCTAGTTCTGAATGAAGTCTTCTCGATATCTTGCTCTCTTACTTTCAGCTGATGATATCCTGACCTAAGATCGATCTTCGAGAAATAGCTCGAACCTTGCAATTGATCAAACAGGTCATCAATCCTCGGCAACAGATATCTATTCTTTATTGTTGCCTTGTTCAGCTCTCTATAATCGATGCACATTCTCATACTTCCATATTTCTTCTTTACAAATAACACCGGAGCTCCCCAGGGTGATGAACTAGGTCTAATGAAACCTTTGTCCAATAACTCCTGAAGTTGCATCATCAGCTCCTTCATCTCCGTCGGTGCTAATCGATAAGGTGCTTTTGCTATTGGCGTGGTTCCTGGTAACAAGTCTATTCTGAACTCCACTTGTCTATCAGGTGGTAATTCAGGAAGATCCTCGGGGAACACTTCCGGAAAATCACACACCACTGGAATGCTCTGCATCACCTTCTTTTCCTTCTTAGAATCAATCACAAATGCTAAATATGATGTACATCCCTTGGTCAAACACTTTCTGGATTTCATTAGAGAAATGACCCCAGAATTCACTCGCCGTTTGTCCCCATACACCATAAACGAATCTTTTCCAGGCGGGTTTACTTTAACTATCTTTTTCTTGCATAAAATTTCGGCATCATTGGCGCTAAGCCAATCCATTCCCAAGACGATGTCGAAACCATTAAGTTCGATAGACAATAATGCCTCGTAAAACTTATTCCCATTAAGGTCGATTAAGACGTTTTTCATACGATGGCTAACAGGTACAAACTTGCCACTAGCTACTTCGACTAATAAAGCATTATCTAGTCTATCAATAGGCAAAGCTAGCTTTCTACCAAACTCATGTGAAATAAAGGAGTAGTTGGCTCCAGAATCAAACAATAAATGAGCAGGTAATTCGTTTACGAGAAAGGTACCTGAAGCGACATCAGCTTCATCTTTCGCAGCCTCAAGTGTCATCTGGAAGGCTTTCGCCTTCGGCTTTGGTGGAATGTTGGGCTTTGTTGCCTCCTTCTTCTTCGGACAATCTTTCAAAATGTGCCCCTCTTCATTACAACAAAAACACATCCTTTTGTTGTTCGGACATTCATTGGCAAAATGTCCAACCTTTCCACACTTGTAGCAGGTCACATCCTCGCTACATTTCCCAAAGTGCTTTTTCTTACACATATCACACCACTTTGCTTCACCTCCTTTTCCTCCAAAATTTTTCGAATCAGATTTCAAAAATTTTCCTTTCTTACCGGAACCAGATGTTCCCTCAAACTTTCTTTTCTCACCAACATCAACCTTGTCGGTGGTTCTCCCCTTGATCATGTTCTCAACAGACTCGGCAGCCCAGATAGCTGCCTCTAGGGTAAGTGCCTGACGTACTGGCACCTCGTACTCCCATGCAATTCCCTTCGCATACCGATCCACCTTTATCAGCTCATCTGGAACGATACGCAAGGCAAACTCCATCTTATCGGTGAAGTTATTTGTGTACTCATCCACTGACATGCTACCCTTCGTCAATGTCAAAAACTTATTCTCCAACTCCAACAGATTTTGAGCCGAGCAGAACTTGCGCTTGAACTGCACCAAGAACTCTGCCCATGACAATTGCAGTGGCTCATTAGGGCTTAAGGTCTTCCCTAGAGTGTTCCACCAACGAACGGCTCCACCTCGGAATTGACGCATGGCATAGATAGTCTGCAATTTACCTCTGCAGCCACAAGTCATGAAGGCTAGCTCCATTTCGGAGATCCAATCCATAACCCCAATCAGCTCCTCCTTTCCATTGAAGGTCGATGGTTTGCAAGTTAGAAAGTCCTTGTACTTGCATCCCATTCCTTCCATCGCGGTTCTCTTGCCTAACTATCGGTGGGTTCGCTGGACCAACAGACCCACTGAAGTTTCCACCTTCCGAGTGCCCTTCATTTAATTCAGGCTCTTCCACACGAATCGACAGTTCTTCACGATTCTGTTGAAGCAACCGTCTAGTTTCATCCATCTGACGATCCAACATCGTCTGAATCATCAATTGCACACCAGCCAGGGTTATTGGCTCAGGTGCTGCTGCTACGACAGGTATTGGCTCAATCACTGGTGGTTGATTCCTGTTTTCGTCAGCATTTCCAACTCCACTTCTTGTTCTCACCATTTTGATCTACACACCGAATAAGGTGAAATTACATCCTCAATCTTGATAGATAATCAAATCATCCTTATCACTCCGAAACGTTTACATGCTAGTTCTAATATCGTAGACGTACGCTTAGAATCCTACACACATAAGGTTTCTAGATCCGGTCGGCAACAGACCATAGATCCGAACAAATAATATCATATATGGCAACATATAACATTTAGCACATAAAAGCATTTTAGGCAACTTTCCTAAAATAAACTAGTGCTCGTGTCTAAATCACAACAGACACACATCTGAAAATTTCACTTAGCATTCTAAGTTTAAGTCTAGAAATCCTACAAATTCCTAGTTCGCTTAAACTAATGCTCTGATACCAACTGTGACATCCCCAAAATCTCGGCCAGAAAAGACCGATTTTCATTTATGCTTTTAAATATTTTCAGAGTAAATCCTTTTGAATTTGAAAGGGTTGCGGAATTTGTTCGCAAAAACAAAACATGATAAAACAATGTTTACCGAAGCATTTCATAAAAGAAATGTATTTTCATTATAATCAAAACTCAGGGTGTCATGTTCCGATACAGACCAATAAGAATAAACGAATACATTACAAGTCATATAACAAATATAAACATATGCAGACTTGTAAACAAAACAACTTGATGGTTCATCCATCTCATGCCCTTCCGCCACTTCCTGTAATACAATTTAAAACTGAGTGGGTCAGGCTTGGGAGCCTGGTGAGCATATAGGGTTTTCAACCCACAATAAATATCATATTTAATTTTCACCAACCAATAATAACCCAATTACCCATTCCCGTTATTCTCACTTTAATGTCCCTAAAACAACTAACATAAGGGACCTAGTCTAAGAATATTTCATCGGGGCGACAACACATGCTTCGGGGGTACCTCAGCAATATAAGTCAAATAAGGAAACCATGAGGGGGATGGAGTATAGCGAATGAACACCCAAGTTCATTAACACCTACAGGTGGCGAACCTACTAATGTTTCCACAAGACTGTCTAGAATAGCCAGTGGTCGTCATCTAAACTCCACTAGATGACTCAATTAAACAACAACGAGGCCTCTCATCTGTTTATTACACACCAACTGTCTACCCATGTTCTACCCAGCATATTAGTAGATAAAAATATACATTTGTATACATAGTTTAAAAACCTGTATAGCATGCTTTAATCAACACATATATCACATAACAGATGAGGCACACACACACATAACACATATCTCATAGAGAAATAAGCAGATCTATAAGATAGAAAAGAGTGAATACACATTCACACATAACACAACCAAATATATACACATAGCACGTATTTTATATAAAATACTTCATATTATTGTATTTGGAAGAAAATAACTACACACTCACCTGATCAGAAGATGATCGGACAGCACTACGACTTGCAAAAGTAGTAATCCTCAGCAGATCTCGAAGATCTCCTCGAAAATCGAACTTTTCGCGGGCAGAGCTTCGACTCGGGAACCGCACTTCTCGGGATCTTCGGGATCTCGGGACTTGCCTCGGGGCTAGAGTATGATACCGGGGCTTCGGGGTATTTCTGGCACGCAAAACGATGCAAAACGGGAGAGAGAAGAGAAGAAATGAACAAAACTCTTGGCTGCCTTCGGATCCCTTTTATAGAGGCTGGAGCCTCGGAGTACGCGGGACGTACTGCAGTACGCAGCGCGTACTGCTTCCGAAATCGTCACTGCATGCGTCATCCGAAGTGTCGACACTATGCTGAGTACGCGGTAGCGTACCCTCGTACGCGGGGCGTACTCCGGATCACACCGGTGACTCGTCTTCGGATAATACCTCCGAATTTATAATTAAATTTAAATACAAAATGATTAATAAACTTCGGAAATTCATAACTTCTTCATACGAACTCCGTTTTCGACGTTCTTTATATCCACGGAAAGGTGAGACCACGCTCTACGACTTTCGTTTAGACTCCGTCAGCTAATTTTGACTTTATTTTTATTAATTATTTTTAATAGGCCGGGACAGAAACTTTCGTTATAAATTCATAACTTCTTCGTTTGACGTCCGTTCTCGCCTAACTTTTTATCGCTTCGATACCAACAATGAGATCTTCGATTCTCATTTAGATTGCTTCGGCTAAAAACCGCTCGATCTCAAATCGAGTATTTCAGGCTGCATACCGCTAAGCCGGAACTTCGATAAATCATAACTTCCTCATACGAAGTCAGATTTGGGCGTTCTATATATATTCGGAAACCTTGTTTCAATTACTACAACATTAATCAAAGATATTAAGTTTATTTTACACTTCAATTTTGATGCTTATTTTTATTCTCAATTAATCAAACCACATAATTAAGCAATTAAGCACAAAACACATAATACTCAAATAATACAATCTTATTATTTCAAAACGGGTTACAAAGGTTAACCTAGACCATTACATTGCTAAAAATGGCAAGCCTGGAAACACAGGCTTTACAGATTTGACCATCATGTCATCAATCTAGACTTCCATGGTGTACCCCAGTTTGTTCTTGAACAATCGATTGAACAGTGTTTGGTACGTTGTACCTACATTTTTATAACCAAGATGCATTGCAATACATAGATATATACATGTAGCGGTAATGAAGGTAGTATCCTCTTGATCAGATGGTTCCATTTATATTTGTTGGAATCCAGTCTAGGCGTCCATGAATGTTAGTAACCCATGGCATGATGTGGAATCTATCATGGAATCGATGCATGGAAAAGAAAAAGGATCCTTAGAGAAAGCTCTATTAAGATCAGTATAGTCCACACATACTTGCCATTTTTCGTTCTTCTTTTGTATTACCACCACATTGGCTAGCCATCTTGGGAACTTAACTTCCGTCACCATTCCTATCTTTTAGAAGTTTTTAACTCCCTCTTGGATGATTTAGTCCTTTTTGGGTGCAAACTTTCTTCTCTTTTTACGTATAGAACTAAAAGTAAGGTCTATATTAAGTTTGTGAATTATAATTTCTTTGTTTATACTTGTCATATCTTCGTGTTTCCATGTGAAGGTCTTTCTTCTATCTTTTAGGATCTTTATTAGGTCCTACTCAATTTCCTCTGGTATTGAGGATCCTTTGAGTACTTTAGTGTCAGGATACTCAAGGTTTAGGGGAACTTCTTTTTAGATTTTTCAGCTTCTAGTACATCTTGTGCCCTTTTCTCTAATATCTATGCTTTTTCTTGGTACTGTGGAAGGATTCATCGAGGTCTTGTAGCATTCTTTGGATTCTTATTGATCACTGATGATCTTCAATATCCCCCAATGGGTAGGCATCCTGACATATTGATGGTATGTTGATGGAATCGCTTTCAGGTCATGGATCCAGGGCTTACCTAATATAACATTTTAGGAAGACAAAGCATCAATAACACAAAAGCGTTGCATAGAGTTTACCCCTTCGATGTAGATGTGTAGCTTGATCTCTCCAATAGTATGCTTCATTTCACTGTTGAATCCTCTTAGTACTTAGGATCTCTTGGTTCGGATTTTGGGATGTTCACCCTAGTCAAAGCATCTAAGAGTATGATGTTCACCAAGGATCCTTCGTCCACTAGCATCCTTCTGTTATAAATGTCTTCTTCCGGGATCTTTCTTCTTTCTCTATTTTGGATAGCTTGGCGTGTCTTTTTGCTGTAAAGTAAGAAGTTCCACAAATATCAAACCCCCCAGTGATAACATTAATTGCCTTGGCGTCCGAAGGAGAGGATCTTGGTTTTTCAGATATTCACATGATCTTGCTCCTTTTCCTCTGATCTTTCTTTTTGTCTTCCTAGGATCTCTTTGAGATGTCTTTCTAGGATCTCCTTTCGAATGTCTTGCTATAAGAAATCTTGTTATTAAAAAAATTAACTAAATGAGTAAAAGAAGTAATAGGATAAAGTGGAATGTTAAGAAGCCATTTCAAGGATGATCCTATGAGGGTTGAATCAAAACCCTTACATAAACATGCTTATTTTAAGTGTAATGGGATGGAAGTGATTTATATTCTTTCCATGTATTGTGCTACTTGTTCTCAAGATCCGTAGTTCCATTGTAAGGCTTCATGCTGGGAGTCTAGAAGTGTTTTGGAACTTCAGTATCGGCTATTGTGGGAGCAAATCTCGAGATCATGTGGCTTGCATGGGATGCTTCTGGTATAGGTTGGGCTATTCCCGGTACACTCGAGATCATCTGTCTTAGTTGTTGAAGTTCACTATCCATGATATGAGTTATACATGCATTAAGACCCTTAGAGTTAGTATTAAATGCATTATTATTTAGTAAGTTACCGGTGTCTTGGTTTTTAAGGGTAGTGAAGTTTTGTTAGGATCTTGCATCACAGGGGTTTGATAATTTGCAATTTCTCCCCATGTTGAAGCAGCAACATGTGTCGAAGTTGTAGTATCTCAATGATTCCCTAGGGAACTTGCGCTGTCAAAACCGAGGATCCTGGGTTGCAAAATCGAAGGTGTTGTTTCACGTGGTTTTTAGATCTCTGCTCTTTTTCTTTCCATTTCTTTGAGTAATGTTCTATTGTCCTCATGTTATTGATTTATTTGTTTGTTTATCATCTTCGCCATGGAGAAGAATTTGTTGTTAATGATCAGAATAGGAGGATCCTGGAATCCCAAGGATCCTTGATTCCGATGGCTGATGATCAGAGATGTGTTCTTTTTAGATGTATCTGAAGTTTTCCTCTGACCGGGAGGTCCGTTTGGAGGTGGTGGAAGATTCTTTTAGGAAAAAGTAGGAATACAGGAAGAAGATATAATTAGTTGTGTAGACATTATTTTCAAGAATTATGAACACCACGACCCCACGGTCTGTGCCAAATTGTTTTGGTCAAAAATCAACCAAATGGAAATGAACCGAACTTGTAACCCCCGTGTTTTGAGGATAAGCATTGATGCGATGATGTAATAGTTAGGGTCAACAAATGTAACTCATTTTTAAGTAATAAAAAGGAATTATTTGAGTATTATGTGAATCATGTGAATTTATGTGTTTTATACTTGTTTATAATGATATAATAAATTCAGAATGAAAATAAGTGTCAAAAATAAAATGTTAGATAAATCCGATATCTATGAAGAAAGTTGTAGTGGTCGTGACAAGGATTCAAAAGATTTAAAGAATACCGAAATCCGAGTTAAAACGAAGAAGTTATGACCTGTCGAAGTTTTATGGCTAAACCGGCACGACACCGCGTAACATAAAAAGTGAATTTTTGACAAATCACTTTTTATCCTTAGCAATTTAAATGAAAGTCGTAGTATACCTTAAATCGAGAGCGTGAATAAAAAGAACGTCCAAATCTGACTTCGTATGAGGAAGTTATGAATTTTCTAAGATTTAGCATAACAGTGCACAACCCAGAATTCGAATTTTAGGTGGATCGATTTTTAGCTGCCACAACCTAAATGAGAATTGAAGATATCATTAATAGGAACTCAACGATAAAAAGAAAGTCGAAAAAGGAGTCTGTATGAAGAAGATATGAATTTTACACGGTGATTTAACAATGTAATCTTCTCATATTATTAAATTTAAAGTCAAGAATTAGCCGATGGAGTCAAAAGGAATGTTGTAGATCTTGTCAATACCTACACATGGATATAAAGAATGTTAAAAACGGAGCTCGTATGCGAAATTTATGATTTTTAAAAATTGACTATTTTATCTGCCTCCAGCGCCACGTGTCAGCACCAGGAGAAGCCTTGGTGCCCACGCAAGTCGACAACGTGGATTTAAGTGCCACGACGTGGAACGCTCCTAGACAACCTATAATTAGAGGCGTAGATCACCACCAAAACCCACACCAAAACCATTATTTCTCTCCCATTACCCCCAAAACCTCTCTTCCATTCCCTAATACTTCCTAAGTGCTAGAGGCGAGTCCCGGAGCGCCCAAAGGCTCCAAGAAAAAGAGTTTTTCGGCTTAGAACTCTGCCCCCGCAGAGCCCAGTTTTCAAGCAAACCTGTCGGTTTCATCAAAGCGAAACGATGTCCAAGTTGGAATCACAACCTTATCATGTGAGTGCATAGTTTCCTTCAACTTACACATAGATATGAAGTATTTTATATAAATTACGTGTTCAGTGTGCATATTATCTGTTTACTTGACATCTGTGCTGGATGAAAGATTTAAACTTTGCCTTTCAGATCTAGACCCTTTTTCTTCAGATCTGAACTGTATATGTATCTTCTTTTCAGATCTAAACTTTTTCTTCATATCTGAACCATATATGTATTTTCTTTTAAGATCTAAACTATTTCTTCAGATCTGAACCACATGTGTATCTTCTTTTCAGATCTAAACTTTTTCTTCAGATCTGGACCATATATGTATTTTCATCTAGACCCTTTTTCTACAGATATGAACCGTATATGTATTTTCTTTTCAGATCTAAACTTTTTCTTCAGATCTGAGCCGTATATGTATTTTCTTTTCAGATCTAAACTTTTTCTTCAGATTTGAACTGTATATGTATATCTACAAATATGTTGGGTTGAAAATGGGTAGATAAATGATGAGGGATGTAAGATGATATAAATGAATATTGGCAACTACGCAAAAGGATAATATCGACAGTTGTGCCTAATAGAGAACGTCATAATCCTGACAGTTGCGCCTAATAGATAGCATTGGCAGCTACGCCATAGTCAACGATGGGCTTCGTGTCTATTCCTTTGGAGAATCCTTAGGAATTAAAAAAGGTGAATGATAGATGATTCTTAGGATAGATCCTTAAGAAATAAATAAGTTAATGGGGATGGGTGATTGAGTTGATTGTGTGATGATGAAACATAATAACTTTATTATTGTGGGTTGAAAACCCTATGTACTCACCAGGTATCCCAACCTGACCCACTCCGTTTATTTGTATTACATGTGTCGATACGAAGCTACATTACACCAAGAGATTAAAGGATATGGAAATCATTAGTGTAAATACATGTAAGGTCTGTCTATGCTTATGTTTCTGTATTGACGATGACATCCCAAAGCTTTAATATAAAAAATGCATTACTTCAGAAATGCTTTTATAATATCACTATCATGTTTTCTGGGAACAAATTCTACAACACTTTTATTTAAAAGTATACTCTGTTTTTAAAAATGAAGCATAAACAAACCGGTCTTTTCTGGCCGTGAAAATGGGAATGTCATAGAAATATATGAGAGGCTGTGGTGTTCTGATTAATATAAGTATCATATTGAGATTGAAGTGATACAAGTGATTTAAAAGGAAATCCCTTGATCCTTGATAGGATCTCCAACGTGAAACCTTAGGAGGTGATAATGATTACCTGCCTTGTTTGATTTTATTGATTGGAGAGTAAATTAAAGAGAAAATGATGAATATATAAGTACAAGTGTTTAAGTAGCTCAAGGTGTCTACGGTATCAACTAATTGTGTCCTTGTGTGCATGTTACAAGTCTATATATAATCTAGCTTAGGTAACTAAAAGTCCGATAGTTCCGGGATCCTGTTGAACCAACGTGCTTTGACTTGTTATTCCCGAGTTTTAAGTATGGTTGAAGTGATTCTTCGTTATGAACGAGTCTTATGTTGAACATTTCATCACATGTGAGAAATAAATAAGAAATATAGCTGTTAAATTTGTTAGGAAATAATAATGGCGGTGTTCAGGATCCTAAGACTCCTTTATGATCTGGGATTCTAGATAGGTTTAAGGATCCTTAGATATCTTTGAGATCCGGGATCCTGGATAGGATTGAGGATCTGGCCCTAACACTAACTTGTTGGGTTTTGAGCATTCTAACACTCCTAAGTGTACATGCAACCCTAAATACATTGGATCTATGTTTTCTCTATTATACATGAAAATATCAATATCTAAGGTATTATCCTAACTAGCATACCAAAATATTGATACATAGTAATGTAACAAGTTAGAATACATACCTCTTTGTTGTAATCTTGTCTTCATGAAGCTTGAGTGCCTAGTGCCCCATGTGTGACACCTCAAATGGTTTACACAACACCATGAACACTTGGAATAACCTTGAGAATAAGGATACTTTGGTTCTCTCTAGTGAAATCGGCCTTGCCCTTTTTTGTACACACTCTAGTGCCAATTTCACCAACCAAGGACATCTTTATATAGTGTGGTGATTAGGGTTAAACCCATGACCCTTCATTTCATATGATCCATGGGTTAAACACTCCATGTAATATCCATGAAAGCTTAGCCCAACCTAAATAAACTTGGCCCATCACGCATATATATCTAAGAGTCCATATTCAATTAGTTCCTTTTTTGATCACTTAATTAATTATAAATTGATTATTGATCAATACTAATTAAATAATATGATTATATATTAATATATTAGAACGTATAATATATTAATATAAATCACTCGTATCCTTTTTCCTCATCTTGTCTATCCAATTGTCCCGATGCCATGCAACCCAAATGGACCATGTCGGGTCAGGTCAAGTCTTACCAATTATAGTTATGGACTTAGACATTAATCCAATAAGTCTAAAACTATTATTGAGTATGACTTCAAACCTCGACTAGCAATCGTAGCTCTCAAAAGCTTCTGTCGAACTCTGACCTTTGTCAATCACTTGTCCATTAGATAAGGGATCATATATCCCTCCACTCTAGATATCATATGGACTGAGACATGGATTATAATCATTCTATCTATCCATTTGTTGTTTCCCGATTTCCGATTTATGATGACTGACTGATTGAACAAATCAAATCAGTTCTGGCTTGGCCAAGCACTCACATGTATCATCATTAAATCATCGAGGGGCCCACATATATCGCTTTTATCCAAAAGGTAAAAGGAATGGATAAACTTCGACTCATATGACTTGTTCTACTACTTGTTGAATCATACACAAAGGCACAATTTATAACATCGAGTTACCAGTGCGGTTTCGTGCAATCAATGTACAACCAACTCATAGTAACAACTCATATCTCTAGGTTTGAAGAATATAAAATATTATCGTCTCATGATCACTCGTGCTAAAATCCATGAAGTGATTCAAATGAGCGCGGGTTGAATCCAATACTCAGAACTTATGAGCACTCTTGAGTGTTGTAGCCCAACTTTGTCCACCAACTTGGACCTCTACAAGCCAACCCATGACAGTCTTGATTCATATCTACTTCCAACATATGACCGACTGTGGATGGTTTGAATAACTTAGTCATTCGGAAGAATAACCTAGTTATTATGGAAGTCAAAACATGCAAAGTGAAACACAAGAATAAATGAATCTAATATGGTATCAAAACCTATGAATATAAATAAAACACTTTCTATTTATCACCATACTGATTACTCATTATTCATTGTTTCGGTTTTATCAACTTTATACTTGAATTAAACACTAGGTGTCCCATGCTCCAAGCATGTACACTATGTTTTCTAAACAATAGCTTTGCCATACACCAAGTATGCACTCTATGTTTGTCTATGATCCTTACTTTTGTGAAATAAACCAATTGACCAAACTTTCAATGTGTCACAACTAGAAATTTTTGTGGCTTGTAACTACAACACTTATGACAATTATGAATCAAAAACAGGAAAGCATGTATGATGCTTACTCTATGACAATAAAATTTCAATCAAACACTTCATACAAGCACTGCAGATAGTCAGCAAACAATTGGGAACCTTAGAAATCCTTGTTTAAATCCATTTTGGATTAGGATTTCCTTATTGGGCCCAATGGACCAATAAGCTTCCAATTGGACTATCTTGGGCTTAGAACTCTTGAATGGGCTCTAATTGGACCCACTTGCATTTATTTCAATATTTTGGGCCATATTGGGCCTAGAATGAAATAAATTATTTAAATGAACCATATTGGGCCATAATTAACCTAATTTAGCTCGAATAAGTCATAAAAATCACATTTATAATTATTTGGACCAAAAATCATTCAACATAACCATAAAAATTGGGCTTAAGCATTCAAGGCCCAAAACTCTATTCTCTTTTCTCCATTCTCGGCCCAAGCCCAATCCATGGGGAAGAGTTGACTTAGGCCTTGCCACCTCATTTTTACATGGAGGTTATCCATGCAAATAACCCAAGTATCCATGCACTATTTCATCAATCTTCTCTCTCCCTCTCCCTCTTTTTCCTTCGGATGAGAGCAAGAGATTGAACACACACACCTCACAAAACTCTCTCTAAATCACTCAAGAATCATCCACTCTTCTTCATCCAAAATCTCAAAAATTTGGCTTGAAGTCTAAGGATCTTCATCAAGTAATTCATCATCTAAGAAGCTCTTTAAATTCGAGATCTTCCAAGAAAGGTTGCTAGGGCCGAAAATAACAACAAACTCTTCTCTTTTCTTCTTCAAAACCGATCCACAACTCAAGGTGAGCTTCATACCCCTTTCGTTTCGGTTTTTATGAGTTTTTATGGGGGAGAATACAAGCAAATGTGTAGATCTATGTGTAAATGTATGCTATGTGTGATTTGATGCATGTTTGTGTGTGATATCATGTGTTGTGATGAATATGTTATCCAAAAAAAATATGTAAACAAAACCGAGATCTAAAACATAGGGAAGGAAATAAACACAACTTAAACTATTTTACCCTAATCAAGTCAAGAAAAATAACTCGTATGGTTAGGATGAACATGTTTGAACATAAAACCCATTTTTGGGCTTAAATTGTGAAAAATACAAAACTAAGGGCCCAAATCGACAAATTATAGTTTCTGGAGGGTCAAAAGAGTCCAAACAGTTTCTATAATAATTTTTCTGAAACAAAACATTTTTGAAGGACTTAAAATGTAAATTTTGCACTTAATGGGCTAAACTTGGGCTTTTCGGCCCAATAAGCCTCAATATGCGAGATTTTCCAGTTTGAGGGGCTGAAAAGGAAGTTTTCTGTAAAACAGGGGATTTGAAGTGTATTAAAACCATTGCAAAGCTCAAAAATGCTTTTCAAATTTAAAAAGGATCAAAATGTAAAAATTTTCTATTTTGGGCCAAAACTGTAAAAGTTGCGAAACTGGGGGTTCTACCCGAGAAAACTTCATTTTGGAAGGACTAAAGCTTTTTACAAAATAAATTTGGGCTAAACATGTCTTTTCAACAAGTTATGATACCAAAGTGTCAAGAAAAATGGTTTAAGGACTAAAATGGAAATTCTTTTATATAGAGGACTAAAAGTGCTAATTTTATAAAAGAAGGGTTGTGAAAAGGTAAAAATGTTACTTTTAAACAAACTAATTCCTTAAGACAAAATACGAGATCCACGACTATCGGCGAAACATAAAAACAAATACACTTTCAACAACCAATACCATTACCAAAACGAATTGATTCGGTCTCGAATCAATAACAACACAAAAATCAATAAACCATAGTATTCCAATAAACACGCGATAACTACGAGGAGTCAATATTCAATCTTTGGGCTTGAAAGTTTCAAATCGTGCTTGTTGGGCCTCGCTAGCCCAATAACATGATCTTTGGGCCCGAAGGGAACGCGCTTACATGTTAATGGGCCTTCCATGACCTAATTCCATGTAAAAGGACTTTCAATAGCTCTATTGTGCTGTAGGGCCCCAAGGGTCCATTAGTACTGCTAGCGAAGTCGAGAATTCAAATGCGAGTCGGGCCAAGTGCCTTTCGCATTCCCGATAGCCTTGAATAACTTATGGAAATAAAGGGGGCTTCGTACCCTCCTTTGTCCTCGGTTGTAACGACTCACAACCCATAATTAATCCAATGTCACCTGGGTAATCAAAAACAATCGTCGTATCGGTATAACAATAAATAAGACATGTAATTTTATGTATTGGGACAAACATCGGGTTTTCCCGGGGAGTTCAACAGTTTTACCTATGTGATGTATACAAAGTTCAACAACTATACAGGTTTTCAAAATCGACAAGCATATTTACGGTTCTTCACACTTTTTTATAAACAAATACTCTTTTCAGAAAATATCGGATTTTCTGGGTTTTTCAAACTTCACAAAAATCATTTTTCCATAACATTACTTATGAACTCACCGACATTTCATATGTTGACGTGTTTTCAAAATAACTTGTATTCTCAGGTAACAGGTAAACCGAAGAGTATGTATCAAGTTATGTCATCGTGTTTTGCTTAGATTATTTATCGAACGGTTTATGTTATGAAATTGTAATGTTTAAAACAATGTACTGAATGTAAACAATTTCGGTTGTAATATTTCAATGCATGGTGATGAATGATGTTATGATTCATGTATAATCATTGTGATGGTATTCAATTTAAGTCACAGGAGCCCTCGGACGTTTCCGCCGTCCGGTTCGGGGGTGTGACAGGTTGGTATCAGAGCTCTGTTTATAGTGAACTAGCATATTTAACCACACATTGATATGTAACTATAAACCAAAAAGAGGGACTAATACAACTCTGAACAAAACAAGTAAAACATAACAATATAAACATCGTTGATTGTATTAGGAAAAAGAACATACTACCGAACCAAACAAGATAATGCTAGTATCTCGGTTAAGCAAGGACTGTTCTTAGTCGTATCAAGGAGTGGAAGTAGCCTGATCAACTACATTTCCTCCAAGGTACAACTATCACATGTCCTGAAGAGATCGTGATAGCTAGGGAACCTAAAAATATACCCCTTTACCCCAAGAAGAGAACATCCGTTCAGTCTATACAATAGTTGTAGAGTCATAGGAGTAACGATAGTTTATTCATATACCTTCTCCTAGTCTTCATGGAGGGAGAGCAGCAGGGTATTCAGTTCCATCAAGTCTTAGTGGCTCACGGGATGCTTGAAGATGAACTTGAAGGGAATCAAGGGGAAGCACACGACGTCGGTCTTGACGAGTACACGGACACCAACTATGAGTTCGAGGAGACCGATGATGACGTGGATGAAGGACAAGACTCGGGCAAAGATCACGCCACGTCATTTGTTAGCGAGGCGCAGTAGGACCACCCTGCCCCACCAGTGAACCCCGCAAGGGAGAATCGCTCCCCCAAAGCTAAGATTGCCGCCCTGCGTCAACAGTTGTTCGCCATGGAAGCACGTGCAGTGCGAGCTGAGCATGAGAGTGTGACATCCCCAAAATCTCGGCCAGAAAAGACCGATTTTCATTTATGCTTTTAAAATAATTTCAAAGTAAATCCTTTTGATTTGAAAGAGTTGCGGAATTTGTTCCCAAAAACAAAACGTGATAAAACAATGTTTACCAAAGCATTTCATAAAAGAAATGTATTTTCATTATATAATGAAAACTCGGGATGTCATGTTCCGATACAGACCATAAAGCATAAACGATAACATTACAAGTCATTCAACAAATATATACGTATAATGACTTGTAAACAAAACAACTTGATGGTTCATCCATCTTATGCCCTTGCGCCACTTACTGTAATACAAATAAAACTGAGTGGGTCAGGCTTGGGAGCCTGGTGAGCATATAGGGTTTTACACCCACAATAAATAATTATATTTAATTCCACCAACCAACAATAACCCAATTACTTATTCCCGTTATTCTCACTTTACATCCCTAAGACAACTAACATAAGGGACCTAGTCTAAGAATATTTCATCGGGGCGACAACACATGCTTCGGGGGTTCCTCAGCAATATAAGTAAAATAAGGCAAACATGAGGGGGATGGAGTACAGCAAATGAAAACCCAAGTTCATTAACACCTACAGGTGACGAGCCTGCTAGTGTTCCACATGACTGTCTAGAAAAGTATGTGGTCGTCATCTAAACTCTGCTAGATGACTGAATCAAAACAACAACGAGGCCTCTCATCTATTTATTACACACCAACTATCTACCCATGTTCTACCCAACATATTAGTAGATAAAAATATACATTTTTATACGTAGTTTAAAAACATGTATAGCATGCTTTAATCAATACATATTCCACATAACAGATGAGGCACACACACATAACACGTATTTCATAGAAAACAAATTAGATCCATGAGATAGAAGAGGGTGAATATACATTCACACATATAACACAAAATATACACATAACACGTATTTCGTATAAAATACTTTATAATTATGCGTTAAAAGAAAGTAACCACACACTTACTTGATCAGAAGATGATTGGACAGCACTACGGCTTACAGTAGTAGTAATCCTCAGCAGATTTGGAAGATCTTCACAAAAATCGAACTTCTCGCGGGCAGAGCTTCGGCTTGGAAACTATTTTCTTCTCGGGATCTTCGGGTATCGGAACTTGCTTCGGGTCTCGGGGTTGATACCGGGGCTTCGGGGGGTTAAAATAGGGCTTAGAGGGTGTATCGGGAGTGGGAGAGAAGGGATGGAGCAACCATAGTCAGCTGGCCCTTCAAATCTATTTATAGGGCAAATTTGGCCCTTGCCACGTCGTGGGATCCTTTTTCCACGTCGTGGGCTTGGTCGTCGTTGCATACGTCATTGCAAGTTGCATCTGGGGGACTCCCGGAGGTGTCAGGAGACTTGCCACGTCATGGTCTCTGACAGTTTTGGGGTTTCGTGCCCCGAACTTCAGAAATTCATAACTTTCTCATACGAACTCCGTTTTCAACGTTCTTTATATCGACGCGAAGGTGAGATTATGCTCTACAACTCTCGTTTAGACTCCATTGGCTAATTTTGACTTTATTTCTAATATATTATAATTATATTACTTATATATTATTTTTAGTAGGTCGGGACAGGAAAACTCCGTTCGAAATTCATAACTCCTTCATCTGAACTCCGTTTTCGTCCGTCTTTCCGTATTTGCACTACTATCGATGAGATCTTCAATTCTCATTTAGATCACTAAGGATAGATATCTATCTACCTTAAATTCACTATTTACGTCGCGCTAGGTCGTGTCGGTTCTGTCGCGAAACTTCGACAGGTCATAACTTCTTCGTTATAACTCGGATTTCAGCATTCTTTATATATTCGGAAACCTCGTTTCAACAACTACAACATTATCCATAGATATCGGCTTTATCTAACATTTTATTTTGACGCTTATTTTTATTCTTAATTAAATTAAGTCACACAATTAAGCACATAACACATAATACTTAAATATTTCATCATTAATACTTCAAAAAGAGTTACAAGGGTTAACCTAGACTATTACATCAATGATAATGCCTAGCCTGGAAACGCGGGCGTTACAATTCTCTCCCCCTTAGGATGATTCCGTCCCCGGAATCACACGTCAACAAACAAATGCGGATAGCGACTCAACATGTCACTCTCCATTTCCCAAGTGAGATTTAACCCATTCGTATGTTTCCAATGGACAAGCACTAATTCGACCATCTTGCATCGAAGCTTCTTAGTCTTTCGGTCAACAATTGCCTCTGGTTCTTCAATTAACCTCTTGTTTTCATCAATTCTCAATTCAAAAATTGGAGTTATATCGGGAACTTTTCCCGTGAACTTCCTCAAATAACACACATGAAAAGTGTTGTGAATTCCATTCAGTTATTCGGGTAATTTGAGCTTGTAAGCTTGGTTCCCAATTCTCTGAAGAACTTTAAACGGTCCAATAAACCTTGGACTCAACTTTCCCCTTTTACCAAATGTTATAAGTCCCTTCCACGGCGAGACTTTAAGCAAAACCGAATCCCCAACCTCGAAAGCCATCGGTCTTCGCTTCTTGTCAGCATAGATCTTTTTGACGATCCTGAGCTGCTAGCATTCTTTCTCTAATTATTTTCAACTTTTCAGCGGTTTGATGGACCATCTCGAGACCCATAATCTGCTTTTCCCCAGCCTCAAGCCAACAAGACGGCATGCGACACTTTTGTCCGTACAAAGCTTGATAAGGTGCCATCTTTATACTCGAGTGGAAACTATTATTGTAGGAAAATTCTACTAAAGGTAAGTGTTCATCCCAGTTACCTAGGAATTCCAGGGTACATGCTCTCAGCATATCTTCAAGTGTTTGTATTGTTCTTTCACTCTGACCATCAGTCTGTGGATGGTAAGCTGTACTTAAACATAATTTGGTACCCATTTCCTCTTGTAGACTTTTCCAAAACCTTGTGGTGAAACGGCTATCACGATCCGGTACAATCGTTAACATAACACCGTGAAGCCTCACAATTTCCTTCACGTAAGAATTCACGAGCTTTTCCATAGACCATTTCTCATTGGATGCTATGAAATGCGCACTCTTAGTGAATCGATCAACGACCACCCAAATCATGTCGTGACCATTCTTTGTTCTGGGTAGTTTAGTGACAAAATCCATCGCAATGTCTTCCCATTTACCCATAGGAACAGGTAAAGGTTCTAAACTCCCATATGGTTTCTGATGTTGTTTCTTGACTCTCGCACAAGTCACACACTCGGCCACATACTTTGCAACACCAAGCTTCATCGTCGTCCACCAGTAGTAGGGTTTCAGGTCCCTATACATTTTAGTGCTGCCGAGATGAATCGAGTACATGGTTTTGTGAGCTTCTTCCATCAGAAGATCTCTTATTCCACCTGACTTAGGTACCCAAATCCGATCTTGGAACACCTTCAGTCCATGACCGATTGTACCAAACACCAACGTTTTGCCCAAACGTTCCTCCTTCCGGTCATTCTTTTCAGAAACTTCTTCTTGAGCTTTCTTTATACTCTCCACAATTGTCGAGACAACTTCTATTCTCAATGCTCTTGGCCTTTTTCTCTCAACATTGACTTTCCGACTGAGAGCATCAGCAACAACATTAGCTTTACCGGGGTGGTAAAGTATCTCACAGTCGTAGTCCTTGAGTAACTCTAGCCAGCATCGTTGCCTCATATTTAACTCTTTCTGATTAAAGAGATATTGGAGACTCTTATGATCAGTGAAAAGTTTACACTTCATGCCATAGAGGTAATGCCTCCATATTTTTAGAACGAAAACTACTGCTGCCAACTCCAAATCATGAGTCGGGTAATTCTTTTCATGCTCTTTCAGCTGTCGAGACGCATATGCTATCACCTTTTCTCTTTGGGTCAAAACACAACCCAATCCAACCCCAGACGCATCACTATAGACAGTGAAGTCTTCAACTCCATCAGGTAGAGAAAGTATCGGTGCCTCGCGTAGCTTCTTCTTTAGCTTCTCGAATGCTTCTTTATGCTTATCACTCCAAGAATAAGTAGCTCCTTTGTGGGTCAAAGTTGTTAATGGAGTAGCAATCGAAGAAAAGCCTTGGATAAACCTTCGGTAATATCCGGCTAATCCAAAAAAGCTTCGGATCTCTGTGGGACTTTTCGGTTGTTCCCACTTCATCACAGCTTCAATCTTTGCTGGGTCAACCATTATCCCTTCTTGGTTGACCACGTGACCCATGAATTGGACTTCTCAAATCCAAAAATCACATTTGGAGAACTTCGCATACAGCTTCTCCTTCTTCAAGACTTCCAACACTTCTCGCAAGTGTCTGCCATGCTCCTCTTGGCTTTTCGAATAAATCAGAATGTCATCTATGATCACTATCACGGATTTACCAAGGAACGGATTACAAACCGTATTCATTAAATCCATGAATGCTGCTGGAGCATTTGTTAGTCCAAACGACATAACCAAGAACTCGTAGTGTCCATATCTAGTTCTGAATGCAGTCTTCTTGATATCTTGCTCTCTTACTTTTAGCTGATGATATCCTGACCTAAGATCGATCTTCGAGAAATAGCTCGAACCTTGCAATTGATCAAATAGGTCATCAATCCTTGGCAACGAGTATCTATTCCTTATTGTTGCCTTGTTCAACTATCTGTAATCGATGCAGATTCTCATACTTCCATCTTTCTTCTTCACGAATAACATTGGAGCTCCCCAGGGTGATGAACTAGGTCTAATGAAACCTTTGTCCAATAACTCCTGAAGTTGCATCATCAGCTCCTTCATCTCCGTCGGTGCTAATAGATACGGTGCTTTTGCTATTGGCGTGGTCCCTGGTAACAAGCCTATTCTGAACTCCACTTGTCTATCAGGTGGTAATCCAGGAAGATCTTCAGGAAATACTTTCGGATAATCACACACCACTGGAATACTCTGCATCACCTTCTTTTCCTTCTTAGCATTAATCACGAATGCTAAGTATGATGTACATCCCTTGGTCAAACACTTTCTGGCTTTCATTATAGAAATGATTCCAGAATTTACTATGCGTTTGTCCCCATACACCATAAACAAATCTTTCCCAGGCGGGTTTACTTTAACTATCTTCTTCTTGCACAATATCTCGGCGTCATTGGCGCTAAGCCAATCCATTCCCAACACGATGTCGAAACCATTAAGTTCGATAGGTAATAATTCCTCGTGAAACTTATTCCCATTAAGGTCGATTAAGATGTTTTTCATACGATGGCTAACAGGTACAAACTTGCCACTAGCAACTTCGACTAATAAAGCATTATCTAGTCTATCAATAGGCAAAGCTAGTTTTCTACCAAACTCATGCGAAATAAAGGAGTAGTTGGCTCCAGAATCAAACAAAATTTGAGCAGGTAATTTGTTTACGAGAAAGCTACCTGAAGCAACATCAGCTTCATCTTTCGTAGCCTCAAGTGTCATCTGGAAGGCTCTCGCCTTCGGCTTTGGTGGAATGTTGGGCTTAGCTACCTCCTTCTTCTTCGGACAGTCTCTCAAAATGTGCCCCTCTTCATTACAACCAAAACACATCCTTTTGTTGTTCGGACAATCATTGGCAAAATGCCCAATTTTTCCACACTTGTAGCAGGTTACACCCTCACTACACTTCCCAAAGTGCTTTTTCTTACACTTATCACACCATTTCGCTTCGCCTCCTTTTCCTCCACCAAACTTTTCCGAATCAGATTTCGAAAATTTGCTTTTCTTACCGGAACCAGATGTTCCCTCAAACTTTCTCTTCTCACCAACCTCAACCTTGTTGGTGGTTCTCCCCTTAATCATGTTCTCAACAGACTTGGCAGCCCAGATAGCTGCCTCTAGAGTATGTGCCTGACGTACCGGCACCTCGTACTCCCATGGGACTCCTTTTGCGTATCGGTCAACCTTTGTCAGCTCATCTGGAACGATGTGCAAAGAAAACTCCATCTTATCGGTGAAAGCGTTTGTGTATTCATCAACTGACATGCTGCCTTTCGTCAATGCCAAAAACTTATTCTCCAACTCCAGCAGATTTTGAGCCGAGCAGAACTTGCGTTTGAACTGCGCCAAGAACTCTGCCCATGACAATTGCAGTGGCTTATTAGGACTTAAAGTCTTCCCTAGAGTGTTCCACCAACGAACGGCTCCACCTCGGAACTGACGCACTGCATAGATAGTCTTCAACTTGCCTCTGCAGCCACAAGTCATGAAGGCTAACTCCATTTCGGAGATCCAATCCATAACTCCAATTGGATCCTCCTTTCCATTGAAGGTCGATGGTTTGCAAGTTAGAAAGTCCTTGTACTTGCATCCCATTCCATCATTCCTTACATCATGGTTGTTTTGCCTAACTATCGGTGGGTTGGCTTGACCAACAGACCCACTGAAGTTTCCACCTTCCGAGTGCCCTTCATTTAATTCAGGCTCTTCCACACGAATTGACAGTTGTTCACAATTCTGTTGAAGCAACCGCCTAGTCTCTTCCATTTGACGATCCAACATTGTTTGAATCATCATTTGCACACCAGCCATGATTATTGGCTCAGGTGCTGCTGCTACGACAGGTATTTGTTCAATCACTGGTGGTTGATTCCTGTTTTCATCAGAGTTTCCAACTCAACTTCTTGTTCTCACCATTTTTGATCTACACACCGAATAAGGTGAAATTAAATCCTCATTCACGATAGATATTCAAATCATCCTTATCACTCCGAAACGTTTACATGCTAGTTCTACTATCGTAGACGTACGCTTAGAATCCTACACACATCAGGTTTCCAGATCCGGTCGGCAACAGACCATAGATCCGAACAAATAATATCATATATGGAAACATATAACATTTAGCACATAAAAGCATTTTAGGAAACCCGCGTAAAATAAACTAGTGCTCGTGTCTAAAATATCACAGACACACATCTCAAAATTCCACTTAGCATTCTAAGTTTAAGTCTAGAAATCTTACAAATTCCTAGTTCGCTTAAACTATTGCTCTGATACCAATTGTGACATCCCCAAAATCTCGGCCAGAAAAGACCGATTTTCACTTATGCTTTTAAAATAATTTCAGAGTAAATCCTTTTGATTTGAAAGAGTTGCGGAATTTATTCCCAAAAACAAAACGTGATAAAACAATGTTTACCAAATCATTTCATAAAAGAAATGTATTTTCGTTATATAATCAAAACTCGGGATGTCATGTTCCGATACAGACCATAAAGCATAAACGATAACATTACAAGTCATTCAACAAATATATACATATACAGACTTGTAAACAAAACAACTTGATGGTTCATCCATCTTATGCCCTTGCGCCACTTCCTGTAATACAAATAAAACTGAGTGGGTCAGGCTTGGGAGCCTGGTGAGCATATAGGGTTTTCAACCCACAATAAATAATTATATTTAATTCCACCAACCAACAATAACCCAATTACCCATTCCCGTTATTCTCACTTTACATCCCTAAGACAACTAACATAAGGGACCTAGTCTAAGAATATTTCATTGAGGCGACAACACATGCTTCGGGGGTTCCTCAGTAATATAAGTCAAATAAGGCAACCATGAGGGGGATGGAGTACAGCGAATGAACACCCAAGTTCATTAACACCTACAGGTGGTGAGCCTGCTAGTGTTCCACATGACTGTCTAGAAAAGTATGTGGTCGTCATCTAAACTCTGCTAGATGACTGAATCAAAACAACAACGAGGCCTCTCATCTGTTTATTACACACCAACTATCTACCCATGTTCTACCCAACATATTAGTAGATAAAAATATACATTTTTATACATAGTTTAAAAACATGTATAGCATGCTTTAATCAATACATATTCCACATAACAGATGAGGCACACACACATAACACGTATTTCATAGAAAACAAATCAGATCCATGAGATAGAAGAGAGTGAATATACATTCACACATATAACACAAAATATACACATAACACGTATTTCGTATAAAATACTTTATAATTATGCGTTAGAAGAAAGTAACCACACACTCACTTGATCAGAAGATGATCGGACAGCACTACAGCTTATAGTAGTAGTAATCCTCAGCAAATCTGGAAGATCTTCACAAAAATCGAACTTCTCGCGGGCAGAGCTTCGGCTTGGAAACTATTTTCTTCTCGGGATCTTCGGGTTTCGGAACTTGCTTTGGGTCTCGGGGTTGATACCGGGGCTTCGGGGGGTTAAAATAGGGCTTAGAGGGTGTATCGGGAGTGGGAGAGAAGGGATGGAGCAACCATAGTCGGCTGGCCCTTCAAATCTATTTATAGGGCAAATTTGGCCCTTGCCACGTCGTGAGATCCTTTTTCCACGTCGTGGGCTTGGTCGTCGTTGCATACATCATTGCAAGTTGCATCTGGGGGACTCCCGGAGGTGTCAGGAGACTTGCCACGTCGTGGCACTGCTTTCCACGTCGTGGTCTCTGACAGTTTTGGGGTTTCGCACCCCGAACTTCAGAAATTCATAACTTTCTCATACGAACTCCGTTTTCGGCGTTCTTTATATCGACACGAAGGTGAGATTATGCTCTATAACTCTCGTTTAGACTCCATTGGCTAATTTTGATGGGTTTTGAGCATTCTAACACTTCCTAAGTGTACATGCAACCCTAATAAACCTTGGATCTATGTTTGTCTAAGATACATGCAAATAAATTATTTTTCCAAGGCTTATATCCTAACTAGCATGACATGGGGAACTTGAATCAAATAAAGCTAGTAGAAACACTTACCTTGTAGTTGTAGTTGATTCCTTGGAGTTTGTAGAGCCTAGCACCAATAATGTGGATGCCTCAAATGAAAGTCACAAATCACCACAAACTTGGAACTTTGAGAGAATAGTCACACTTCTCTTGAAATCGGCCCTCACCTCAACATGTGTCAACTAGTGTTCACTAGCTTGATTTCAAGAGCCAAAGCCTCCTTTATATAGTGTGGTGGATTAGGGTTACATCCATGTAAACCCTAATACCCATGTCTCTTCATTTCCATGAGATCCATGGGTTAAAGCTCCATGGAGTATCCATGGACTTCTCCATCCAAGCCTAGCCCATTCCAAATAAGCATAAGACCACACTATATAAATATAGAAGCCCATATTTAATCAGTAATATCTTTGATCACTAAATTAATCCTAGATTAATTATAGATCACTACTAATTAAATAATATGATCTTATATTAATATATTAGAACTTATAATATATTAATAAATCATAACTTGTACTATTCTCAAATATTATCCATAAATTGTTCGGGTGAAGTGCAACCCAAATGGACCACGCCGAGTCGGGTCAAGTATATACCAAATATAGTTATGGACTTAGACACTATATCCAACAGTCTCCCACTTGGATAAGTCTAGTAACTATATTTGCAAGTATAACTTCAGGAAACGATCCGCAATCATAGCTCTTTAAACTCTGTTGAACTAGAACGCGCCATTTAGATAAGTGATCATATAATCCTCTATTCTAGATATCAGCCGGACAAATACATGGAACATTGTCTTGCTTATTGTCTAGCATTTGTTTCCCGATTTCCGATTTGTTTGACATAGAACTCAACTGAACACATCAATTTAGTTCTGACCGGGCCCGATACATAGGTCAAAACAAAATCATCGAGGGGCCCAGATATCAACTTCTAATCCAAGAAGGAACAGATAAACTTCGACTCATATGTTTGTTCTACCACTCATTGAATTACACACAAAAGCACGTTTTATAACATCGAGTTACCAATGCGTTTACGTACAATCAATGCATAACCAACTCGTAAGTAACAAATCATATCTCTAGGTTTGAAGACTTATATGATATTACCGTCTCACGATCACTCGAGATAAAATTCCATGAAGTGATTCCAGTGAGCGTGGGTTGAGTCCAATGCTCAGAACTTATGAGCACTCATGATTGTTGTAGCCATGTCCAACACCTTAGGCCTCTGCAACCAATCATGACAGTCTTGATTCATACCTACTTCCGACATATGACCGACTGTGGAGGTTTGAATAATATGATATACCAAACATAATTATTCTGGAAGTCAAAACATGCAAAAGAAAAATAGTAAAAGATCGACAAGAGATAGCAACACTTTACTCATAAATAAAACACCTTTTATTCATCATCAAATGTCAATTACACTTTACAAATTTCTGGGTTATCTAACTACTAAAACTTATATCATCCTTCAGCCCTATGCTCCGAGCATGCTGGAGATGCTTAACCCTAATCAGTCCCTTCGTGAGGGGATATGCCGGGTTCTCATCCGATGATACCCTCTTCGCCATGAGGAGTCCTTCTTCAATTCGATGTCTGATAAAATGGTATTTTCTGTCGATGTGTCTGGATCTCCCGTGATCCCTTGGTTCCTTGGCTAAGGCAACCGCACTATTGCTGTCACAGAAAATCTCCATTGGCTCTTTTATAGCTGGTACAACTCCAAGGTCTCCGATGAAGTTCTTTAGCCATATCGCCTCCTTTGCTGCCTCGCTTGCTGCTATATACTCTGATTCACAAGTGGCATCAGCCACTGTCTCCTGCTTGGAACTTTTCCAAGAAATTGCTCCTCCGTTTAGGGTAAAGACCCAGCCTGACTGAGAGCGGAAATTATCCCTATCAGTCTGGAAGCTAGCATCACTATACCCTACAACTCTCAAGTCATCACTCCCACCGAAGGTAAGGACCCAGTCCTTAGTCCTTCGCATGTACTTGAGGATATTCTTTACCGCAGTCCAGTGTTCCTTGCCAGGGTTCGCCTGATACCTGCTAACCATGCTCAAAGCAAAAGCTACATCAGGTCGAGTACACGTCATGGCATACATGATCGATCCTACAGCTGAAGCATAAGGAAATCGACTCATTTCTGCTATTTCAGCCTCACTACTAGGGCTTTGTGTCTTACTCAATCTGGCGTTACACTGAATGGGTAGCTCACCTTTCTTGGAGTTATGCATGTTGAATCTTTTCAACACTTTGTCCAAGTAGGTACTTTGGCTAAGTCCAATTAGCCTTTTACTCCTGTTTCTGAAAATCTTTATCCCTAGGATATAGGCAGCTTCACCAAGGTCCTTCATAGCGAAACACTTCCCAAGCCAGGACTTTACTTCCTGCAGGGTTGGAATGTCATTTCCTATGAGTAGTATGTCATCCACATACAGTACCAAAAAACTGACTATGCTCCCACTAGCCTTGATATAGACGCAAGATTCATCTTCACTCCTCGAAAAGCCAAATTCCTTGACTTTCTCATCAAAGCAAAGATTCCACCTGCGAGGTGCCTGTTTCAATCCATAAATGGATTTCTCGAGCTTACACACTCTATTAGGGTACTCGTTGCTGACAAAACCCTCTGGCTGACTCATGTAAACATCTTCAGCCAACTTTCCATTAAGGAAAGCGGTTTTGACATCCATTTGCCATATTTCATAGTCATGAAATGCAGCTATGGCCAACAGAACCCGAATAGATTTAATCTTGGCTACTGGAGAAAAGGTCTCATCATAATCCACTCCAGGAATTTGAGAGAATCCCTTTGCAACCAGTCTCGCCTTATAAGTGTGTACTTTACCATCAATGTCGGTCTTCTTCTTGAAGACCCATTTGCACCCTACAGTCTTACGACCTGGTACATTCTCAACCAAGTTCCAAACTTGATTGTCATACATGGATTGTATCTCGCTATCCATGGCCTCTTTCCATTTAGCAGCCTCAGGGCCTGCCATGGCTTCCGTGTAGCTGTTAGGTTTATCCAGACTTACTAGTGTCTCATCACTAATAAGTGTCTCACCTTCCGCAGTAATATGGAAACCATAGTAATGCTCAGGTGCATTCCTAACTCTCGTGGAACACCTCAGAGGTACAGGCTCATCAACTGGCTCAACAGGAGTTTCCTCCTCAAGTTGAGGGCTAGTGTTTGAAGTTCCTTCACCGCTTGATTCTTGAATTTCTTCAAGATCAATTTGCCTCCCACTGTCTCCTTGGCTTATAAATTCTCTCTCTCGAAAGACTCCTCTTCTTGCTACAAAGACCACATTGTCACTAGGTCTGTAGAAGAGGTAACCAAAGGATTGCTGTGGGTAGCCGATGAAAATACACCTTTCGCTTCGAGGTTCGAGCTTATCATGAGTCTCGCGTCTCACGAAAGCCTCACAACCCCAAATCTTGATGTGGTCTAGCTTAGGTACTTTGCCAGTCCACATCTCGTGAGGAGTTTTGGCAACTTTCTTTGTAGGGACAAGATTAAGAATATGGGCGGCAGTCTCTAAGGCATACCCCCAGAATGAGATTAGTAGCGTAGCTCGACTCATCATGGAACGAACCATATCCAACAAGGTTCGATTACGCCTCTCAGCCACACCATTCAACTGTGGTGTCCTGGGAGGTGTCAATTGTGAGACAATCCCACATTCCCTAAGATAGTCGAGGAACTCTGAACTAAGATACTCACCTCCTCGATCGGATCGAAGCATCTTAATGTTCCTGCCCAATTGATTCTCGACTTCCTGTTTAAATTCCTTAAACCTCTCGAAAGTCTCTGACTTATGCTTGATTAAGTAGACATATCCATATCTACTGTAATCATTAGTAAAAGTCAAATAATAACGATTAGCATCCCTTGTGGCATGTTTGAATGGTCCACACACATCCGTGTGTATAAGGTCCAACAAACCTTCACCCCTCTCACACGAGCCTGTGAAGGGTGACTTTGTCATTTTTTCCACGTAAGCATGATTCGCAACTATCATCTGACTTTAGGTCAAACGACTCCAAGACTCCATCCTTTTGGAGTTGGCCTATGCGTTTCTTGCTTATATGTCCAAGACGACAATGCCATAATGATGCTTTATCCAAGTTATTATTATTAGTAGAATCAATACACAAAACATTATTTCCTAAGTTATCTACAACAGATACAGCTTCATACACACCATCACAAGGTAATGCTTTAAAATAAAAAACATTATTATAGAAAACATCTATAGAACCAACTTCATTATTAAATGAAAAGGTAAACCCTTGTTTGTACAAAGCATGAAAGGAAATAATATTTCTTGCCATTCCTGGCGAATAACAACATTTATTCAAATCTAAATTAAACCCACTACTTAGCGATAAAGTATAAACTCCAATCTTGGTAACAGGTAAAGCTTTCCTATTCCCTATGATCAAGTTTATTCTTCCTTGCTCCACATTCTCACTTCTTCTTAGTCCCTGCAAGTCACAACAAATATGAATACCACAACCGGTATCAAGGACCCAAGACTTAGAATGGGGTGAGTTATTAGAAATGATAGTGTAAGTACCTGCATGGTTGGGTTTGACTTTCCCATCCTTCACATCCTGCTGGTACTTTGGGCAGTTCCGCTTCCAATGAGACTTTTCATGGCAATAGAAGCATTCAACCTCTTTTGGGTCAGAAGAAGGAGTGACGAAACCTTTCTTGGTTCCACTTGAAGAAGAGCCATCAAGGGTCCGAGCCTTGGTACCCTTCGAGGATCTCTTTCTCTTCGTCCATCGACTTTTCCCAATTGCCAAAGCCGGAGTTGAGTTTGGAGTAGGAGTGATAGCAATCGACTTCCCCTTAAGACCTGATTCTGCGGTCTTGAGAAGTACCTGAAGTTTGCTGAGTGTGACCTCTTCCTTATTCATGTGATATGTCATGCGGAATTGATCATAGCACGATGGTAAGGAGTGCAAAATGATATCTATTGCAAGATCCTCAGGGAAGTTCACATTAAGCTTCAGCAAACGATCCACATACCTTTGCATTTTCTGCATGTGGCTCGTGACGGATTCCCCGTCCTTCATCATGGTTGTTATCATGGAGCAGATGATTTCATACCTTTCTTGTCTTGCACTTTGATGGTATCTTTCCATCAAATTTTGGTGCATTTCATAAGGGTAGAAATCCTCATAAGACTTTTGGAGTTCTGCTGTCATCGTGGCCATCATGATGCAAGCCACTTTTGTAGCATCCCTTTCATGTGCCCGAAATTCAGCGATCTCCTGAGGAGTTGCGGTGGTCTCATCAATCTCCTTAAGCTCCTTGTCAAGGACATATTCTTTGTCCTCGTAGCGGGTAATCATCCTGATGTTTCTGATCCACTCATTGAAGTTGGATCCATCAAAGGGGACTTTCCCACACAAGTTCATAAGGGTAAAGGAGCCATTAGGATTAGAGCCAGAAGCAGCATTGTTTGAAGACATCTAAAAAGAAGAGAACAAGATTAGTTTAGATATAAGAGAGTCCTTAATAAAACACCCAAATGTAATATTAAGGCTAGGATCCAATCACAATATAATATAACTTAGAAGAGGTATGCCGTAATCTAAGCTATACCATATTTGAAAGGTAGGTGAATGACGATTCACCAATTTCCACCACGAAAACCGAAATATTTAAGTATTAGGTTTTTGATTGGTTCTTAGAAATTCCTAGATTCTTTGAGATTCAATGAACTTTTCAAAGGCATGTTTCAATCTCGAGTGTGCCCTCCAAGTTTTGTGACTGGGATGCCGAGGATCACAAAACGAGGTGTGAAGTAACCATGCAAATCACTTGGTACCCTTTAAAGTTTATCACTCAATCGATGTGCCGGTAAACCACATACGCTCCATCGATACTATAATAAACCTTTAAGTCACCCTTTACCTACCTTGTTAAGTCCAAGTTAGTGTGCCGGTTAACCACACACGCTCCACCAACAACTTAAACAAAGTGTAAAGTGTAATTTCATGGATTAGCACCTTATTCACATTTTTCCTAAAGTAACTAAGATTAGGAATTTAATAAAACATTTAGTTACTTTATAATATTCATCATACTTTGAATGAGAATTTATAAGTCCTTGTCTTACCCGTTCGGCTAACGACCCTCCACCAGTCAAGCAAGCGGTGGGTGAGAGTGGACACCCATTAAGTCACCATTTTATAGGCAACAACCTTATACCCACCTTATAGACCGGCTTCGTGAATGAGGCGTACTAGCGGTAAGACGACTTTGTTCTTATACATATATATATATATATATATATATATATATATATATATATATATATATATATATATATATATAATTATTAAATCATAATAATATAAGTATAAGGGTTGAATTTTAACTTTTAAAATTCTAAGGGTTGGAATTAAAGTTTTAACTTGACTTTACTTGTTCCAAAACTTGAGGGCAAATTTTGTAAACTTTCAAAACTTTTCATATCTTGTAACTTATGAGTTTAATAGAGTAATAAAATGAAGACTCTTCACTTTTCTAACTCTTGTGTTCTTTTAATGGTTTTCAATCCAAGAGACTTTTGGTTGTCCATAACTTGAGGACAAGTTATGGATTCCATTAAATAACATTATGATCAAGAATTAATCTACCACATAGGTTACAAATAATTCCTATGATCATCTAAACATCATAAGAACAGGATCATGAACATGAACACTTTCATATATCAAAATCACACTTTAATCTTTGTAATTTTGATAACTAGTTGTTGTAAATGAGTTAGAAAAGACATTACACCTTCTAAAACAAGTTTTCAAGTACCAAAACAGTTTAGGGTAATGTTTCTAATCCATTTCCAGCAACTAAAGTCGAGAAACTGCACTTTGTCGACCCTACTCGTCGAGTGCATGAACCTACTCGGCGAGTAGGTTGAAGATACAAGTGGACTCGGCGAGTCCCCCCATGGACTCGGCGAGTCCATCAGTCAAACAGCAAGATTTCGACTTTTTCAAGCATATTGCAACAAGTATCAAACAAACAAACCTGGCTTTGATACCACTGATGGGTTTTGAGCATTCTAACACTTCCTAAGTGTACATGCAACCCTAATAAACCTTGGATCTATGTTTGTCTAAGATACATGCAAATAAATTATTTTTTCCAAGGCTTATATCCTAACTAGCATGGCATGGGGAACTTGAATCAAATAAAGCTAGTAGAAACACTTACCTTGTAGTTGTAGTTGATTCCTTGCAGTTTTTAGAGCCTAGCACCAATAATGTGGATGCCTCAAATGAAAGTCACAAATCACCACAAACTTGGAACTTTGAGAGAATAGTCACACTTCTCTTGAAATCGGCCCTCACCTCAACATGTGTCAACTAGTGTTCACTAGCTTGATTTCAAGAGCCAAAGCCTCCTTTATATAGTGTGGTGGATTAGGGTTACATCCATGTAAACCCTAATACCCATGTCTCTTCATTTCCATGAGATCCATGGGTTAAAGCTCCATGGTGTATCCATGGAATTCTCCATCCAAGCCTAGCCCATTCCAAATAAGCATAAGCCCACACTATATAAATATAGAAGCCCATATTTAATTAGTAATATATTTGATCACTAAATTAATCCTAGATTAATTATAGATCACTACTAATTAAATAATATGATCTTATATTAATATATTAGAACTTATAATATATTAATAAATCATAACTTGTACTATTCTCAAATATTATCCATAAATTGTTCTGGTGAAGTGCAACCCAAATGGACCATGCCGGGTCGGGTCAAGTATATACCAAATATAGTTATGGACTTAGACACTATATCCAACAAATTTTGACTTTATTTTTAATATATTATAATTATATTACTTATATATTATTTTTAGTAGGCCGGGACAGGAAAACTCCGTTCGAAATTCATAACTCCTTCATCTGAACTCCGTTTTCGTCCGTCTTTCCGTCGTTGCACTACTATCGATGAGATCTTCAATTCTCATTTAGATCACTAAGGATAGATATCTATCTACCTTAAATTCACTATTTACGTTGCGCTGGGTCGTGCCGGTTCTGTCGCGAAACTTCGACAGGTCATAACTTCTTCTTTATAACTCGGATTTCGGCATTCTTTATATATTCGGAAACCTCGTTTCAACCACTACAACATTATCCATGGATATCGGCTTTATCTAACATTTAATTTTGACGCTTATTTTTATTCTTAATTAAATTAAGTCACACAATTAAGCACATAACACATAATACTTAAATATTTCATCATTAATACTTCAAAAAGAGTTACAAGGGTTAACCTAGACTATTACATCAATGATAATGCCTAGCTTGGAAACGCGGGCGTTACAGAGAGGGATGAGGTCATTGGAGACGTGACGGAGATGGCTCAGTTGTTGGCTCAACACTTCGGCATATGATCTCACCCCCTATCTTAGGACACTCCATGGAGTACTAGGGATAGCCGTATCGGTTTTTAGTGCTATGTCATTAGGATCCATGCTATGTACCCCGACTCTATGTTTAAGTGACTACACTGCTCATAGAGTCGTTATGCTATCGAACTAGTATCACTTATGTATTCTCTTACGAGCAAAATTTTCATGTATCAAATGCGGATAATATTAGTAAAAATTTTATATGTTTTACTTTGATGTTGTAATTTGCTATGTGTTACATATCCATGATTGTGTGCCAAATTGTGAAAGTACCTAAGTTCGTGCCTCACACCTAGTTCATAGGATCACACTCTCACAAAAAGCACAGATACTCAACATCTTTCTGTTCCATGGCAGAAAGATGCCTCGACGACCCACCCGTAGAAACCCTGAGCCAAACCCTCCTGAGTTCAACTCTGTTGCTTTTCAGGCAGCGGTGTCGGCTGCGGTCACCGCGGCTATGGCCCAAATTCACCAAGGGAACAATGGAGGAGTCAACGGACCAGGCGCCGGAAGTTCGAACAACGGGACGAATCAAGGACCTACCAAAACATGTTCCTACAAAGACTTCACTAACGCCAAACCACGAATCTTTAACGACACTGGTGGAATGATCACCCTAAAACGATGGATCAAGAAGGTGGAATCGGTATTCGAGATATGCGATTGTCCTGAAGAGATGAAGGTGAAGTTTGCCGCATGCACTTTCGCTGACCAAGCGCTCACTTGGTGGAACGGACACGTGGAAGCTATGACACTCCCCGTAGCCAATTCCATGCCATGGGCAGAAATGAAAGAAATGCTGATGACTGAATACTGCCCTCGTGGCGAAATTCAGAAAATGGAACAAGAGCTGTGGAATCTCACCGTCCGAAACTCGGATATAGATGCATACATATCAAGGTTCAGTGAACTGTCTCTGCTATGCCCTGGCATGATTACCTCAGAGGGTAAGAAGATCGAGCGATTCATCTGGGGACTAACCTCCCCGATCCAAGGAAACGTGATAGCTGCAAATCCCGAAACTTTCGACAGTGCCAAGAGATTGGCCAAGAAGTTGTATGACCACAACAACAAGAAGTGTGAGAAGCCAGTGGAGACTGAAGTTAAGAAGGAAAATGATAGCAAGAAGGGGAAGAACAAAAATAGGAAGGGACGTCAAGCCTCCGAATCGTCCAAGAAGCAGCAAACAGTGGCAGTTAATGCTGCAACCACTCAAGTTCCATCCACACCACATGCTCCAGCCTCAGCTGCTCCAAGTGCTCCTAGACCTTATTCCGGTAATCTTCCCAAGTGCAACAAGTGCGGTCTCCATCACAACGGAGAATGCAGAGAGATGCAGTGCACCAGTTGCAAACGGAAAGGACACACGACAAGGTATTGCAGGACCTACCCTCCTCAGAACCAACAACAGGGAAACAACAACGACAATAACCGCAACAACAACAACACCAACACTGCGGCAACAATGCAGGACCTAGCCACACCTGCTATGGATGTGGAAGGACTGGGCATTTCCGTCGAAATTGCCCCAACAACAACAATCCCCGAATTGGAGGAACAGGAAGGGTGCTGACCATGGGTCAGGGGAAAGCGATTCAGGATCCTGCTGTTGTTACCGGTACGTTCCTCCTAAACCACAGTTATGCATGCATTCTATTTGATAACGGAGCAGAGCGAAGTTTTGTGAGCAATAAGTTTAAACAATTGTTAAAACAACAACTCCAAAAGCTCAATGAAACCTTTACGGTGGAAATGGCCAATGGGAAAACCGAATCAACTGGGGAAATCTACATCGGATGTACCCTAACTCTAAATCAACACGTCTTTCGAATAGACGTAATTCCTGTTTCCATTAGGAGTTTCGATGTGATTATTGGCATGGACTGGTTAAGCCCCCACCATGCTGAAATTATGTGTCACGAGAAGGCCGTTCACCTTCACCTTCCCAATCACGAAACCCTAGTTATTTACGGAGACAAACCTAGCACGAACCTTCGCATCATCTCGTGCATCCAGGCACAGAAGCATCTGCGAAAGAACGATTTGACATTCCTGGCTCATATAGTGGATAAAACCAAGGAAGAGGTTAGCATTCAAGACATTCCAGTGGCACGTGAATTCCAAGACGTATTTCCCGAAGATCTTCCTGGAGTACCCCCAGAGAGACAAGTTGAATTCCGGATTGATCTTGTTCCAGGAGCAACTCCCCTCGCTAAATCGCCTTACCGACTAGCTCCTGCTGAGATGCAGGAATTGTCCAGCCAACTCAGCGAACTCCTGGGCAAAGGATTCATCCGACCCAGCTACTCGCCATGGGGAGCTCCGGTCCTCTTTGTCAAAAATCGCTAAACAAGCTCACTGTCAAAAATCGCTATCCACTCCCACGAATCGACGATCTGTTTGACCAGCTCCAAGGAGCTAGTTACTTCTCTAAGATAGATCTACGATCCGGATACCATCAACTCAAGGTCTGGGAAGAGCATATTCCCAAAACCGCTTTCCGAACTCGTTACGGACATTATGAATTTGTTGAAATGCCCTTCGGTCTAACGAATTCCCCTGCCGCATTCATGGACCTAATGAATCGAATCTATCGACCATTCCTCGACAACTTTGTTATCGTTTTCATTGACGACATTCTAGTCTATTCTCGAAGAAAAGAAGAGCATGGCCAACATCTCCAACAAATCATGGAAGCCCTGCGAACGGAGAAGCTATACGCAAAACTCTCCAAGTGTGAGTTCTGGCTCTGTAGTGTGAACTTTTTAGGTCATATTGTTAGTCAGGAAGGAATACATGTGGATCCTTATAAGGTCAAAGCCGTTGAAGGATGGGCAGTTCCGACGATACCCACATAAATTCGCCAATTTTTAGGCCTAGCAGGCTACTATAGGAGGTTCATTCAGAACTTCTCTAAGATCTCCAAGCCACTTACCTCGCTTACACAAAAGGGCGTACCATTCAAATGGACGGACAAACAAGAAGTTGCATTCCGAACTCTGAAACAAGCACTCTGCAGTGCCCCGGTACTATCTCTACCAGAGGGAACGGAAGATTTCATGGTCTACTGTGACGCGTCAAATCAGGGTTTAGGTTGCGTTCTCATGCAGCGTGGAAAAGTGATAGCTTATGCATCCCGCCAACTAAATACACACGAAGTGAACTATACAACCCATGATTTGGAATTGGGAGTAGTGGTCTTCGCTCTGAAGATTTGGAGGCATTACCTCTATGGTACGAAGTGCACCATCTTCACGGACCACAAGAGTCTCCAACACATCTTGAATAAGAAAGAGCTGAATATGATGGGTGGAACTATTAAACGATTACAAGTGTGAAATCAAGTACCACCCAGGCAAGGCCAACGTGGTAGCTGATACCTTGAGCCGGAAAGAATACTCTAATCGTCGTGTGAAAACACTCTCAATAACCATCCAATTTCACCTAACCACTCAGATCAGGGCAGCCCAGTCAGATGCCATGAAGGCGGAAAACAGAGTAAGCAAAGCATTACGCGGAATGGAGAAGAATCTCGAGGTGAAAGAGGATGGAGTATACTATTTCATGAACCGTATTTGGGTCCCTAAATTTGGAAGATTTAGGAAGGTAGTCATGAATGAAGCTCACAAGACGCGATACTACATCCATCCAGATTCGGACAAAATGTACTTGGATATTAAACAACCTTATTGGTGGCCTAACATGAAGGCATAAATTGCCACCTATGTCAGCAAATGCCTTACTTGCGCCAAAGTAAAGGTGGAGTACCAGAAGCCCTCGGGGTTGTTACAGCAACCAGAAATCCCCGAGTGGAAATGGGAAGGGATTTCCATGGACTTTTTGACCAAGCTACCCAAGACGTCAGACGGATTAGACACTATATGGGTAATAGTTGACCAACTGACGAAATCTGCCCATTTCCTGCCAATAAAAGAATCCTACAAGATGGAGAGACTGACAAGAATATACATCCAAGAAATTGTGAGGCTTCACGGAGTGCCAGTATCTATCATCTCAGATAGAGATAGTAGGTTCACTTCACGTTTTTGGCAATCACTTCAGAAAGCACTGGGAACCCATCTTGACATGAGCACCGCTTATCACCCACAAACGGACGGTTAAAGCGAACGAACCATCCAGACGCTCGAAGACATGCTTCACGCATGTGTGATAGACTTCGGGAAGTCCTGGGATACCCACTTACCCTTAGTTGAATTCTCGTATAACAACAGCTACCATTCGAGCATCAAAGTCGCTCCTTTCGAAGCGCTATATGGACGTAAGTGTAGGTCACCGTTGTGTTGGGCTGAGGTGGGCGACACCCAGCTAGCAAGGGAACTAGCATCAGACAAGACGTTAACAGGACCGGAGATCATACGTGACACCACGAAAAAGATAGTTCAAATCAGAGCTCGACTACAAGCCTCGTGCGACCAAAAAAAGAGCTACGCTGATAAACGGCGAAAGCCCTTAGAATTTCAGGTCGGGGATTGAGTACTGTTAAAAGTCTCACCTAGGAAAGGGGTCATTCGTTTTGGAAAACGGGGAAAACTGAACCCACGATACATTAGACCTTTCGAGATCCTTTCCCGAATAGGTCCAGTGGCGTACAGATTGCAGCTACCCGCTGAGCTCAGCAGTGTACACCCCGTGTTCCATGTTTCCAATCTAAAGAAGTGCCTATACGATGAAACTCTCGTCATTCCCCTTGATGAAATTGAAATCAATGAGTATCTCCTGTTCATTGAAGAACCAGTCGAAATCATGGACAGGGAGGTGAAGCGTACTAAGCAAAGTCGCATCCCGATCATGAAAGTACGATGGAACGCAAAGCATGGGCCAGAATTTATGTGGGAACGCGAAGACCAAATGAAGCAAAAGTACCCTCATCTATTCTAGCATTCTCAAATCTAGCTTTCAAAAGAATTTCTGGACAAAATTCCCTCTAACGGGGGATGATGTCACAACTAGAAATTTTTATGCCTTGTAACTACAACACTTATGACAATTATGAATCAAAAACATGAAAGCATGTATGATGCTTACTCTATGACAACAAAATTTCAATCAAACACTTCATACAAGCACTGCAGATAGTCAGCAAACAATTCGGAACCTTAGAAATCCTTGTTTAAGTCTATTTTGGATTAGGATTTCCTTATTAGGCCCAATGGACCAATAAGCTTCCAAGTGGACTATCTTGGGCTTAGATCTCTTGAATGGGCTCTAATTGGACCCACTTGCATTTATTTCAATATTTTGGGCCATATTGGGCCTATAATGAAATAAATTATTTAAATGAACCATATTGGGCCATAATTAACCTAATTTAGCCCTAATAGGTCATAAAAAACACATTTATAATTATTTGGACCAAAAATCATTCAACATAACCATAAAAATTTGGCTTAAGCATTCAAGGCCCAAAACTCTATTCTTTTTTCTCCATTCTCGGCCCAAGCCCAATCCATGGGGAAGAGTTGACTTAGGCCTTGCCACCTCATTTTTACATGGAGGTTATCCATGCAAATAACCCAGGTATCCATGCACTATCTCATCAATCTTCTCTCTCCCTCTCCCACTTTTTCCTTCGGCAGAGAGCAAGAGAATGAACACACACACCTCACAAAACTCTCTCTAAATCACTCAAGAATCATCCACTCTTCTTCATTCGAAATCTCGAAAATTTGGCTTGAAGTCTAAGGATCTTCATCAAGTAATTCATCATCTAAGAAGCTCTTTAAATTGGAGATCTTCCAAGAATGGTTGCTAAGGCCGAAAAAAACAACAAACTCTTCTCTTTTATTCTTCAAAACCGATCCACAACTCAAGGTGAGCTTCATACCCCTTTCTTTTCGGTTTTTATGAGTTTTTATGGGGGAGAATACAAGCAAATGTGTTGATTTATGTGTAAATGTATGCTATGTGTGATTTGATGCATGTTTGTGTGTGATATCATGTGTTGTGATGAATATGTTATCCAAAAAAAATATGTAAACAAAACCGAGATCTAAAACATAGGGAAGGAAATAAAAATAACTTAAACTATTTTACCCTAATCAAGTCAAGAAAAATAACTCATATTGTTAGGATGAACATGCTTGAACGTAAAACCCATTTTTGGGCTTAAATTGTCAATACAAAACTAAGGGCCCAAACCGACAAATTATAGTTTCTGGAGGGTCAAAAGAGTCCAAACAGTTTCTATAATAATTTTTCTGAAACAAAACATTTTTGAAGGACTTAAAATGTAAATTTTGCACTTAATGGGCTAAACTTGGGCTTTTCGGCCCAATAAGCCTCAATATGCAAGATTTTCAAGTTTGAGGGGCTGAAAAGGAAGTTTTCTATAAAACAGGGGATTTGAAGTGTATTAAAACCATTGGAAAGGTCAAAAATGCTTTTCAAATTCAAAAAGGTTCAAAAATGTAAATTTTTTCTATTTTGGGCCAAAACTGTAAAAGTTGCAAAACCGGGAGTTCTAACCGAGAAAACTTCATTCTGGAAGGACTAAAGCTGTTTACAAAATAAATTTGGGCTAAAAATGTCTTTTTAACAAGTTATGATGCCAAAGTGTCAAGAAAAATGGTTTAAGGACTAAAATGGAAATTCTTTTATATAAAGGACTAAAAGTGCTAATTTTATAAAAGAAGGGTTGTGAAAAGGTAAAAATGTTACTTTTAAACAAACTAATTCCTTAAGACAAAATACGAGATCCACGACTATCGGCGAAACGTAAAAATAAATACACTTTCAACAACCAATATCGTTACCAAAACGAATTGATTCGGTCTCGAATCAATAACAACACAAAAATCAATAAACCATAGTATTCCAATAAACACGCGATAACTACGAGGAGTCAATATTCAATCTTTGGGCTTGAAAGTTTCAAATCATGCTTGTTGGGCCTCGCTAGCCCAATAACATGATCTTTGGGCCCGAAGGGAACGCGCTTACATGTTAATGGGCCTTCCATGACCTAATTCCATGTAAAAGGACTTTCAATAGCTCTATTGTGCTGTAGGGCCCCAAGGGTCCATTAGTACTGCTAGCGAAGTCGACAAGTCAAATGCGAGTCGGGCCAAGTGCCTTTCGCATTCCCGATAGCCTTGAATAACTTATGGAAATAAAGGGGGCTTCGTACCCTCCTTTGTCCTCGGTTATGGGGCTATGAGAAATCAAGTAAACAGATTCGTGGCGTAAATCAAGAGAAGTCAGGGTGGTTGGATTAAGTGAGTAGTACGGACGACGCCTTAAGGATCGTTCGTAATTTGTAGTTATAAACTAGTCATTTTCATTAATGCGTGATTGTAACGACTCACAACCCATAATTAATCCAATGTCACCTGGGTAATCAAAAACAATCGTCGTATCGGTATAACAACAAATAAGACATGTAATTTTACGTATTGGGAAAACATCGGGTTTTCTCGGGGAGTTCAACATTTTTACCTATGTGATGTATACAAAGTTCAACAACTATACAGGTTTTCAAAATCGACAAGCATATTTACGGATCTTCACACTTTTTTATAAACAAATACTCTTTTCAGAAAATATCGGATTTTCTGGGTTTTTCAAACTTCACAAAAATCATTTTTCCATAACATTACTTATGAACTCACCAACATTTCATATGTTGACGTGTTTTCAAAATAACTTGTATTCTCAGGGAACAGGTAAACCGAAGAATATGTATCAAGTTATGTCATGGTGTTTTGCTTAGATTATTTATCGAACGGTTTATGTTGTGAAATTGTAATGTTTAAAACAATGTACTGAATGTAAACAATGTCGGTTGTAATATTTCATTGCATGGTGATGAATGATGTTATGATTCATGTATAATCATTGTGATGGTATTCAGTTTAAGTTACAAGAGCCCTCGGACGTTTCCGCCGTCCGGTTCGAGGGTGTGATACAATGATTCTAATTTCACTCTCCCAAATCGAAATCTGCTAGATTTTAAACTTAAATGCACTATCCTCTTGTAATGAATGTGTACAAAGTCACAAAGACTTATAGGGTTTTCCAATGAAGACCTACCCCATGGACAGAAATCCTTATGTTCAAAGTATGCATTGCTTTGAACATGCTTCTTGCACTAAGTTTTTTCCTAATCTTACACAGATTGCTTCCATCTACGGAGACAACTCAATATTCCCATTTTGACTACCACTTCTGAACAAGAGTTGCCTTTTTTCAGACTATGTCAATATGGTCCTTCCAATATTAACAGTATACTTCCAACTATCCTTGAGCAACCAATCTTTGGTAAACCTTAGATTGTCCTCGACAATTGCTTAATCACTTTAGTCATATCCAATTCTTGACATTGTTCCCCTTAATGCCCCAAGGCATTTGGAAAATTCAGAAAGGATAAATATTATAGCACATGTAACCGATATTGCACCCAAAGTAAATGGGACACGATTCTTCATGTTTCACATAAAGACATGGTTCTAGACCAGTCTTTTGCCATAATAATTTTTGTTTGCCATATTCTCAAAGTTTGACTATGAAAAGGGATGTCGTAATCATAATCGAATTTTGAGAACGCAATATATAGAATTTTCTTAAGTTGAACCAATCCAACATGAAATTCATATATGTATTCTTGACTAAAGGTGATTAAAACCTCAATATAAGCTCTTTAGAATGATTATAAGCTCAATCTAAGCTTTTTAGAATTGAAATGAAGTATAATTTCCTCTCCCTTAATTATAGCAAAACAACTTTTTCAACCCCTGCAACCTTACGAATTGAAACTTTTTGTTTTCTATAATTAACATTGCTAACTTGCAATACTTATCATAATTATCATGCTCCCACTAACATGAGGATTATTAGCATAACACTTATGCTCCCACTAGCTTTGACATGTCTCCAGAAAACAGCTGGACCTTTAGAAGTCAATACTTTATTGACATTCTTACCAAAGTTCAGATTTCTGAAACTAGATTGCTTTGATAAGACTTTATCAAAATCATACACCTTATCTTAGATAGATCATAGGTGTGTCTAAACAAATTCAGAACTATGAAAAGGGATGCCGTAATCATAGTCTCAATTGTTTAGACCTTTTCTATCTGCTTCAAATCTACTTGGTGGAAGTGTTTCCTCACCATCATTTTCATGAATCGAAGACAAAACCTTATGACCCGTATATTTTATGGTGTACGTGTTCTTATCCATGTGAATTTGTCAAAACCATAATCACAAGACTAGGTTAGTGGCAAATCCAAACTCATATGGACTGAACTTATGCAATCTTAACTTCTTTCCACCTTGTAGTACAGGGCCTGCCATTGCTTGAAAGTAGTTATGCAACCAATTGAGAACTCTAAGAACTCATATGCAAAGACAACTTTAACTAGAATGGGCACAAAAATAGAAATATGTCAACACGATAGGTTATAAACCTCACGTCGTGTGCTAGTGTTAAACTATAGGTTTTTTTTATTCTTGATTAGATCTTGAAAATCTTTTTAGGATCTTTAAGACTCCCACTGTCCTCTTGACATATAAGACTCTCTTGTCAAACATTCAAGAGATAGTGTGAATTCTTTATCAAGACAAACACTTCATATAATTGGCCTAAGTTGGTCTTTGTTTTATCCAAAACATCACAAATTACCAATTTAAAATGTACAAGAGTAGAAAACCTTCTACTCTTACATTTGACTAGTGTTAATAAACCTTCTTTAAGATGTGTCACTCAAGTTACAATCTTGGACTATGACTCTATGAATTGTTTTTGGAACGAAGTATGAATCACCTTCTTGATTTAACCATTCCAACAATTCAAGATTCCTCTTCTTAGCTATCAGAATGCACTTAGAGGATGAATTTTGATATGGTCTCTTAATCATTAAGATGATCATATAACATGATACCAAAGTACTCTCCCATCTTTTTAGATTTGAGAAACTTTTATCCTTCTGCATAATTTGATTCTTCTCATTCGTTTTGCCATACATCGAAATTTTTTCCAATGTATCAAAATTACAATTAAGCCTGTAAGTATAACCATATTTACTAAACTTTAGTAAATCATGACAAATAGTATTAACGATTATTTGTGGTGGGCTTGATCAGTGCACATGAATGTGTACTCGATCCCTTAGCCCTTCACTTGACTCACACATCCATGTGAACAAGTAATTAGTCTTAATTTTCCAATGCTTGAAAGTTCTCGTTCATCATACTATACAACTTGCATGATTCCAAGTTTCGGTCCAATTGAAACTTGGGTGATGAGAAACTTTCCTTATTTGGTAAATTTAGACATTATCACAAATGAAAGAATCAAAACCAGTTTCCTATATTACTAGCAATGGAATGATATAAACAACAATTTTTTTTCACAAATGTCATTGTAAGGATACTTAAAATAAATAAAATCAAAAATTTCCTTTTATTTTAAAAACTTTGAGGAAAAACTTATCCTTACAATCCATATGAAAACCTTGTTGTTATATATTCCAAAGCAATGTGTCATAACTCCTAAGTAAGAACTTCAAAATTCTAATGCGATCGAAGTCCATCTTCGCGATCAGAAGCAGCATATACTTCCTTTAAGCTTTTTCTCTTTTCTTTGATTCTTATAACATCACCATGTGACTCAGTCACATTATGTAATAAGAATCTCCAAATAGGAGCTTAACAGAGTTAGACAATGGACTTTACCTGAAGTAGAGTCAAACTTATTGACTTTAACATCCTTAGGTAAATTTGGCAGCTTCGCAATTAATGCCCCTTCCTTTGGCAACTCTAACAAATGGACCCTTTGCAATGGTACATGGGACTATCACAGACTTAACTTTTCCCTTTACCATTTGGTCAACCGAGTTGACTATGGCCAATCCCTTTCCATTGGGAAGAGAATGCTTTTTTTGGATTTCTAGTGTCATCATTGTCAATGTCCATAAAGTTTTGGGAAGTCGTTCTTCTAATCAAATTTGCTTTACTAGCCTTCCAAATCATTGCTGATTCAGCAGTACCAAGCAAATAGATAAGATCATTAAGGGTCTTGTCATAGTCTGTTTCATAGGAGTCCCAAAGGAACTCACTATGTGACTTAGAAAGTGATTGAACCACCAACTTTCTTAAGACTTTGACACCCAACTCTTCCGGCTTGTCGATATGTGACTTCATCTCCAAGATGTGATTACACCTATACCTTGCCTTGCCAATAGGTCTTGAGTGACCTTGAACTTGTGGGTTAAGGAGAATAATTGGAGGAGGTGGAGGAAGTGAAGTTCTAAGAGATTTGGGAAGATCATAGATGTCTGAACTAGACATCTTTTGGGAGATATTCAAGTTTAGTTGATTTAAAGTCCTTAATATGACACCCAATATGAAATATTAAGGCTAGGACCCAACAACCTATTTATAACTGGAAGAGGGATGCCGTAATCCAAGTTATAAAATAGTTGAAGGCAGGTAAATGACGATTTACCAATTTCCACCATGAAAAACGAAATATAATTAAGTTTTAATTGGATTTGAAACTCCTAGATCTTTTGAGATACATTGAACTTTCAATGGCATGTTTGAATCTCGATTGTGCCATCTCAAGTTTGTGACTGGGATGTCGAGGATAACAAACACGGTGTGAATAACCATGCAAATTGACTTGGTACCCTTAATTTTATCACTCAATCGATGTGCCGGTTAACCACACACACTCCACCGATCTATGATAAAACTTGAGTCACCCTTTGCTACACATTGTCAGTCCCAAGTTAGTGTGCCGGTTAACCACACACGCTCCAATAACGACTTAACAAGATGCAAAGTGTAATTTCATGGGTAAGCACCATTTCACATTTTCCTAAGTAGCTAAGATTGGGAATTTATAAGTGTTTAGTTACTTAGTATTTATCATTGTACTTTTAATGAAGGGAGAATTATACTCCTTTCCTACCCGTTCGACTAACGACCCTCCACCAATCAAGGAAGCGGTGGGTGAGAGTGGACACCCATTAAACTCTCATTTTATAGGCAGTAACCTTATACCCCCCTTATAGACCGGCTTCGTGAATGAGGCCTACTAATGGTAAGATGATTTGCTCTCTCTCTCTCTCTCTCTATATATATATATATATATATATATATATATATTATTAACTTATAATATTATAAAGTATAAGGGTTGAATTTTAACTTTTAAAATTCTAAGGGCTTAACTTGGAATTAAAGTATTCATGGGAAAACTTTACAAATTCCAAAACATGAGGGCAAGTTTTTGAATCTAGTCAAAACTTTTCATTTCATAACTTATGAGTTTTAATTAAAACTTTAAAACTTTTTAATGTAGAGACTCTTGGGCATCCGTAACTTGAGGACAAGTTATCACTACTAGAAAAAAGGCCTTTTACGACGCGCAAAATACGACGCTCATTGATCTATGTTACGCAAAGGAGAGTGACATTAGAAAAATGTCATCTCTTCAAAAAATTTTAGGATAGAAGACACGCATTATTGCGCGCCCTTAAATTAGTGTCTAAAAAAACACGGAGGGAACCTATAATAAAATGCGCGTCGTCTAAGGATGTCGCTTTATATTTTTTAATGGAACGCGCGTTCCATCCTTTAATAGTGGGGGAAAGGGGGAAATGAAATTCTGAAAAAATTAAAAACCCCGCCAAGCTCTCCTCTACCTTCTTTCAATCGTTCTTCTCTCTCTCTCTCTCTCTCAATCAAATACCAAAAATCGACTATTGTTGGAACTAGGGTTCCGGTTCTTAGTGAAATCGAAGGTTTTTTGGTCACCAGGCCATGAAATTGATCAAAGGGGTACAGTTTTTGGAACCATGACTATTGTTGGAACTAGGGTTTCAGTTCAAAAACCCTTCATATACTTCCCTCGATCTTCAGTTCCTCAAGTACTTTCTTAGCCTCTCAATCAATAGAAGAGTTGTATTACAACTACAAATTTAGAGTAATTTCCATATCAAGTAGAACAATAGCTCCATTAAAGTCAAGGTCTCGAAACTCCATGGTCAATCACCATCGTTGGTTACTAACACCACCATTTGTATAAAAACCCTAGAACCACCAGGCCACCCTTTTCCTCCATCCATGTCCCTCCTTTCTGTCTATCTCTAACAGACCACTGCAACATCACATTCACTTCTCCTGGCATGCGACTGTGACTCCCAAAAGATTTAGTGTTATGCTCGATGCTTCTCAACAAAATCGATCGAGGTGTCGGCGCTCCTATCTCATAGAGATTTAGGGATTTCTTGGTTCAAGGTATCGAATCTCAGACATCAACGACTTTTTTTGATGACCCGGTCAGATAAAGACGTTTGATGAACTAAATTTGTGTATCTGACTCGGAAAGCTTAATCTAATCGGGTAAGATGGAAAAAATCGACTGACTGAGAAAGGAGGAAGAAAGGGAGAAGGGTTTCCAATTATACCCTTGCCCTACCAAAGGAAGAAATCAGCGACTCCATCGTTTCTTCTCCTACTTCAACGCCAATTTTCTTCTCCCGCAACAACCAATCGTCGACGATCCTCTTCTCATCTGTTCCAATTTTTTGAAGTCTCCTTCCCCTTCTCATCAGGTACGCTTCTTCCTTTTTCCTCTTCTCATCAGGTCCGATTTTTTGATAATATATAGGTTTTGATTTATGATTTTTCTGTTGAACATGTATGGTTCTTCATTGAATTCTGAAAATTTCTCAAAGAATTTAGGCCCTGTGTTCAATTTCATCATATTTCTTTTGTTTTAGACTTGTGCTCAATTTCAAGGAGGGAGAGAAACCTGTGATATTTGTTGCTCTTATTTTCTTGATTTGCACTTAGGAACCATTGGTGTTACCAGATAGCAGGTTACCATGTTCTGCTGTTAAACTTTTCACCATTCCTTTAAAATTACACATACTAGTGTAATTTGTATTTGTATTTCATTTTTTTTCTGTTGAACAAAATATCCCTTTAGTTACATATGTTGTAAATGACCGAAATACCCTTTTTTAAAAACGTTTTAAAAAGGCTTCATGAACAAGAAACTATTAAAAGGCTAATCCTTTTACACTAATTCCTAATTGATTTTCAGATCTATATTCCAATTTCTTCCAAAATATTATTCGTATAAAAAACAAACACCTTCTAAAATCTAAATTATATTTATCTTTTTGCAAAATCAACAGAAAAGAAAATGACAGATGATCCAAAGATAAACAAGTGTGTTTGTGTGATATTTAAATCTTGATTTTGGTCTTTGTATGTTTATTTACTCAGAACTGATATTATGGTTAACTAAAACAATCAAGAAAGTTTGAGGTGTGCTTAATTGTTGCTTTTATTATTTATTTATTTTTTAAATTTTTAATTTTTTCTACTATGTTAAGGTTGAAGACAATAATAAACCCGTATGGACAACATTGTACTCATTGGAATCTACACTTTCTAAAAGAAAAGAACTTTCAGCACCTCAACAAGGCAAACCATCTTGGAGAAAACCTTATTGCATGATGGCAAGTTATTGTGCAAAAAGATTGGGTATGCTCATTTCTATTTATTTATAAATTAAAATAATAGTTTTAAATTTAAAATAATTTAATTTCTATGCATCGTTAAGAGGTTTGTCCCAATAACTCGCCTGAATGATTCAATCATGTTGGGTAAGATTGTTGAACGGATCTGCTAATTTAGAAAACTTACCATTTTACCCTTCTAATAAAAAAAACTTTGAAATGAAAATTAAGTACTCAAAATCTACAATTGTCAAACTAACATTTATATATTATTTTTGTGTTCTTTTAAACGCAGGTTATAGTATTTTTACCGTTACTAACATCTACATTTTGATTAACTGAACTAATAAATCTTTGGCAGTAGGGAAGGTGAAAGCAATGGCAGATCTGCATCAAAGGAGAGCAGAAATGACAAATTATTCTTACCCTTTTATTGCTTTATCAGGTTAGTATAAGACCTGCAATATGTTTCTTTCATATTCTTCACTAAAATCTCAGAAGCACCATTTACCTCATTAAATAAAAGAGATGGCAAATGCATTTTACTTATTTGTCTTACTAACGTTTTCTTCTATTTTATCTCTCCAATGTTTCTTCTATTAACCACTCAATATCTATGAAGCCTCGACACAATCAGTTAGGTCATCGGTCCTTCTTCCCCACTTCGTCGCTTCGAAAGAAAAGGGAGAGGCTGAGATCGGTACAACAGCCGTAAGGGGTAGGAGTGCTTGGATCGTTTCTTTGAGTTGACAGAGGTGTTTGGATTGTTGTTCAAATCAATAGGGACAATGGAGGAAAAAGAAAAAGGCTGGGCAGGTTCATGAATGGGGTCTTCTGGGTTATCCAGGTCAGATTTCTCATCGCTTTTCCCATTTTGCCCTTGCGGAAAGATTTTTTCTTTTTGAAACTAAAGGGTATATATGTCATTGTGCAGCAAGTATACATGTATTTCCGAGGCAGTGGGCAGGCTGCTGAGTTAAGACGTGAAGCTGCTTGAACCACTGTACGAGCAGCAATATGACCATATCGCCCCTATCATTTCAACAGTTTTTTTTTGTTTTTCTGGATTAATGCGTGTCAGAAAATGAACACATTCCGCCCCGCGCAACGCGCGGGTAACCCCTCTAGTTTTCATCAAATATGCAGGTATTTGCACTTTTTATCATATTTTTGCTTTACTTATTTGAATAATCATTTTGATTTTGAACAACATTGTAGTTATACCCTTCAAAATATTGGCTAGTTGGATCATCTTTACCTTCCACTTTTTTCCCCTGAAGTTATTCAGTCTGCACTAAGTGAGATCACACCAAACAATGTAAGGTAGCGTATCATCTATCAATGAGTTTGTTAGTGCTGGCTAAATTTATATGATTTCTCAGTATGCCCTTCTGGTTCCAGAAACATTTGGGAGTCAACAAACTTTGATGGATATACTGAGCTAACAGAGCCATGGTATGGAACTGCATTTTCTATTGAAAAAATCACTGGCTCCACCATTTAGGTATTACTTTTGACTTTTCTTTACATATTTTTGACTTTGTAATCAGAATTATTTATAATATCACGTGTAAATCACTGGCTCCACCATTCTAGTCTATTTCTGTATTTGTGATTCGATTTTTGAAAAATTTCAAATCATTTTTCAGGTATAAAGTTGTGAAAGCAAGAAGTGGGGTAGGCCATACTGTTGTTCTAATTGAAGATGGCCTTTCTTTCTCTTTTGGTTGGAACAAGCATGGGCAACTTGGAACAGAGTCAACCAAAAATGGTGATTTTCTCTGTAGAATTTGAATTATCTCCATGCTTATATTCTAGCTTCTAGAAGATTCTTTCATGCTAACACGTGTTTTTGATTATGTAGAGTGTGAATTATCTCCAGTACGTTGTCTTATAACGGATGGAAAAGATGTTTCATGTGGGGCTACAAAAGGTGTTAGTGTTAGTGATGTAGAGAGTAGATTAGATGCAAATTTAGATATTGTAAAAAATAGAATTGTATGACATTAAATTTTATGCAATGGATTGTATTTTTTGTATATGATATTTTATTTCTATTATGAGACATTAAATGCAAATTCAATTTAAAAATTAATAAATATATAAATATTTTTTTAGAACATTTAAAATTATGATACGCAAAAATGTATGTCATCTTCATTTATGACATAGCCTTTCTTGACAGGGGCTTCCTTGATACGCATTGCGCGTCATAAACACGCGCGTCGTAAGGTTACGACACGCAAATGCGTGTCGTGATCCTTTATGACAGGGCCTTCCTTGATACGCATTGCGTGTCATAACCGCGCGTCGTAAATGCGCATCATAAATGCGCGTCGTATATGCGCGTCGTCTATAGACGACGCGCAAAAGCGCGTCGTCTCTCTTTATGACAGGGCCTTCCTTGACACGCATTTGCGTGTCGTCTGAGCATTTTACGACGCGCAATGAGCGTCGTAAAAGGCCTTTTTTCTAGTAGTGTATTGAGCCAAAAAAAACTATTTATAAGGAAGCACTCTTCATTTTTTTTGTAACCTAAGACATTTTTATGAGTTTTTAAGATTCATAAATGTGACTTTTCATATAACTTGAGGACAAGTTACAAAACACATTTTATGAACAACTTTTAGATAAATTTGGATTGAAAACTACTAACACATATTTTTCATTAATCTAAAAAATAACTCGTAAAACAAGGTAACACAAAAAAAAACTTTTGGATTCCATAACTTATGAAGTTTAATGTTTCTTTTATGCTGAAACTTTTCATGTTCCATAACTTAAGAACAAGTTATGGAATTCTTTAAAACATTAAGACCAAGTTTTGTAACTCCATAAAAAACTTTGAATCAATTTTGTTAAAACCTTTTCATATCCATAACTTATGGAGGTTTTAAAAGACTCTTTAGATCAACCTTTTAAAACTAACAAAATAATCATATAATTTTATCTTTTACTAAATTTGACCCAATTCAACTCATATAGCAAATGATTCAAATTTTACAAATAATTAGTTTTTCACAAAAACAAGTAATTATCTTAAAATTTGACAAACGTCATGTTTTTTTTTTCTTTTTTTTTTTTCCAACTTTGAAAATAAAACATTTGCATCAATATAATAGAAAACAAACCATGGCTTTGATACCACTGTTGGGTTTTGAGCATTCTAACACTCCTAAGTGTACACGAAACCCTAAATACATTGGATCTATGTTTTCTCTATTATACATGCAAATATGAATATCCAAGGTATTATCCTAACTAGCATACCAAAATATTGATACATAGTAATGTAACAAGTTAGAATACATATCTCTTTGTTGTAATCTTATCTTCATGAAGCTTGAGTGCCTAGTGCCCCAAGTGTGACACCTCAAATGGTTCACACAACACCATGAACACTTGGAATAACCTTGAGAGTAAGGATACTTTCGTTCTCTCTAGTGAAATCGGCCTTGCCCTTTTTTTTTGTACACACTCTAGTGCCAATTTCACCAACAAGGACATCTTTATATAGTGTGGTGATTAAGGTTAAACCCATGAGCCTTCATTTCATATGATCCATGGGTTAAACACTCCATGGACTATCCATGAAAGCGTAGCCCAACCTAAATGAACTTGGCCCATCACACACACACACACACACATATATATATATATATATATATATATATATATATATATATATCTAAGAGTCCATATTTAATTAGTTCCTTTTTGATCACTTATTTAATTATAAATTAATTATTGGTAAATACTAATTAAATAATATGATTATATATTAATATATTAGAACTTATAATATATTAATATAAATCACTAGTATCCTTTTTCCTCATCTTGTCTATCCAATTGTCCTGATGCCATGCAACCCAAATGGACCATGCCGGGTCGGGTAAAGTCTTACCAATTATAGTTATGGACTTAGACATTAATCCAACATAACTATCAACCATATCCACCATAAATGTACAATCACCAACAACACCCATACCCACCATAACAATAACCTACCAAGAATCAATGAGTGATTGACTTGAAGTCAAGTTCCATACATCAACTCAAAAAGTTCCATGGTTTGGATAGAGAAGACCCACAAAGGCATTTGAAATCTTTTCATAAGATATGTGTTAGTATGTTACCAATTAGGGCCATGGATTGCCTTTTATTATAAGGTGGACGAATTCTATGGGGGAAGCCCATATGAAATCGTCCAAGGCTTTAAGAAAAGGGCTCCATGGGTTGCTTAGGGCTTAAGCAACCAAATTAGGGTTTCCTTGTTAGATAACCCTAATAGCCTTACTATATAAAGACCCCTTATGCCTCAAAAACGTGGACAAGCAACCTTCTAGGGTTTCACACGTTTTTGGGCAGCCTCTAACCTCTCTCATCTTCATCCTCTTGCTTATGGTGTTTGTGAACCATTAGAGGAGTGACACTTGTGACTCTTAGCCTTCCAAAGTCAATTCAAAGGAGGAATTGGGATTGTTATTGCTACATAACAATCAAGGTAATATCTTAAACCTAATTATATGTTAATATTGATTTCCATATGCTAGAATTAGGGTTTATAGTCTTGGATTCAAAGCATGTACAATAGAGAAACCTAGATCCAAGCATTTGGGTTTGTATGAGCACATAGGATGTCTTATGACCAAAACCCATCAGTGGTATCAGAGCCTAGCTTGGTTTCAATTGTATTGATGCATTGTATAATTGAAAAAAATCGTTTTTTGGGTTTCTGGAGGCTGGACTCGCCGAGTGCATGGCTGAACTCGCCGAGTCCATGCAGACTCGCCGAGTCCAAGCCTGACTCGCCGAGTCAGCTCGTCAGATGGAGGGTACTTCGGGATTTCTTACTGTTTTTGCTTATGGATAGTTACCTTATCATGTTAGATCAATATTAATCCGATTATATGATATATTTGACTATAATTTTGATCTAATTGAAGATATTTATCAATTAATAAGATAATTGTTTCCTTATAAGATAATTGATTAATTATTTTGAGTAAATTGATAAATTGTTTTGCAAGAAATCATTAAATAAATCAAATATGGATAATTATGTGATTAAATGTTAATTTGAATTATTTGTTATTTGATCCTTGTTGTTATGAAAAGTTTCATATTTTACCCTTTAGGTTTTATAGTTTAAATTTGAACCCCAAAAGTTTTGTTGTTTTGAAATTTAAATAGTTAAAACCCTAATGTTTTTGAAAAATGTTTCAAAACTTGCCCTCAAGTTTTGGAATTTAAATTTTGATTAAATGGTTTAATTTTGATGTATATTTAAATTCTAAACCCTAATGTGTTGAAATGTTTTAAAACTTGCCCTCAAGTTTTGGAATTTAAAAGTTGATTAAAAGTTTAATTAGGAATGTTAAATTCTAAAACTCTAGTATTGTTTTGAAAAGGTTCAAATCACACCCTTATGGTTTTATTAACTAATTAAGGTGTGTAATTAAAGAGGTTTAATAAATCCATAAAAGTTTAGGTTTACAATTTAAGTGAATTAAAAGTATAATTGTTAAATTGAACCACCTAATATTTTAAAAATGTAAAATACACCCTATACTATATATAACATTAAAAGTCTACATTATATATATGTATGAGTAAAAGTCAGTCTTACCGTTAGTAGGCCTCATTCATGAAGCTGGTCTATAAGGGGTGTTTAAGGAAATTGCCTATAAAATGGCGATTGAATGGGTATCCACTCTTACCCACCGCACTCTTGACTAGTGGAGGGTCGTTAGACGAACGGGTAGGATAGGACAAAACCTTCCATTATAAGTATAATGATATTCAAAAGTAACTAAATGTTTTACAAATTCCCAATCTTAGTTACTTAGGCAAAAGTGAATTGATGCAATTCCATGAAATTACACTTTGTGCCCTTGCGAAGACGTTAGTGGAGCGTGTGTGGTTAACCGGCACACTAAATGGGTCTAAGCAAAGGTACCAAAGGGTGACTCAATGTTTGTCATAGTTCGGTGGAGCGTGTGTGGTTTACCGGCACATCGAATAGGCGACCGTAACATGTGAGGGCACCATGTAAGTTGCATGGTTATTCACACCCACTTTGTGATCCTCGGCATCCCAGTCACAAACAAGAGGGGCATATCGAGATTTAAACATGCCATTGAAAGTTCAATGAATCTCAAAGGATCTAGGAGTTTTCACTGATTTAAAACTTAAATTTCTTTTTCGTTTTTCGTGGTGGAAATTAGTGAATCGTCATTCACTTACCTTCAAATATTCTGCGATTTGGGTTACGGCATCCCTCTCCCGAGTTGTAGAATATTGTGTTGGGTCCTAGCCTTAGTATCTCATTTGGGTGATTTACTAAGGACTCAATCAATCAACTAACTTGAATTCATTTTCTCCCGTTTTGTAGATGTCAAAGTTTGACAACTATGGTCTTCTCAAATCCCGTGGAACAAGCATTCCACATGAAGATGATATTCCACGATTCGATCGAGGAACAAGAGATCATGCTTCACTTCCTCCTCCTCCTCCAATTATTCTCCCTAACCCACAAGTTCAAAGGCTTGAAAAGTTCAAGATCACTCAAGCCCTCTTGGCAAGTAAACATAAAGAAGGAAAGCCGGTGTGTGCACACGTCCTAGGGATGAAGTCACACATTGATACGTTAAGAATGTTGGGATCCGTTGTCTGTGAGGAGATGGTTGTTGATTGGGTTCTTCAGTCACTTCCTAAATCATATAGTGGGTTCGTAAGAGAGTACTATATGATGAACCGCGACGTGACCCTTATAGATCTCACCTATATGCTTATTGCTGCTGAATCAGCAATGGTTTGGCGCAAAAGAAAAGCAAAGTTGATTGGTGAATCTGCCTTCAAGACCTCTATGGATATAGACGATGACAACGAAAGACATGCTATGATCGAAAAGTTTGATCATAAGAGAAAGGCAATGTCTGAAGTAGTTCCATGTGCTGTTCCAAAAGAGTCGATTTGCTTTTATTGCCAAGAGAAGGGGCATTGGAGAAAAAGTTGCCCTATTTACCTAAGAGATCTAAGAGATGGGAGAGTCGAAACGTATGGCTCTAATTTAGGTAAAATCCATTGACTAACTCTTTTAAGCTTCATTCTAGATTCTGAATACATAATGTGATAAGATTACAATTGATGTTTTGTAGAATCAAAGAAAGGAAGCTTAAGGGAAGAAGTGAGCAGAATCTAACCGCGAAGGAATGGATTTCGATCGCATTTCTCGAAGATTAGATTCTTGAGCTACTACTTAGAGTTAGAATTAGATTGCTAAGAAATATGTATTAGCATAAGTTTTTCAATGAGTTGCATTGTAAGGACAAATTTTTTTTTTCCGCAATAAAATAAATTTTGATTTTAAATTTTATTTATTTATACTTACAATGGCGTGTATGAAAAAATTGATGTAAAAATGTTTCTATTATTAGCAATAATGGATTTGGTTCTTATATTGTTATTTATGGAAAGTCGAGAATTTACCAAATAGGGAGAGTTTCTCATCGCCCAAGTTTCAATTGGACAGAAATTTGGAATCACGCAACTTGGTTGCACGATGAATGAGAAATTTCATATTTGGAAATTAGACAAATTCATTGACAAAGTGTCAAGTGAAGGGCTAAGAGATCGAGCACACAATGTTGCGTGTTGATCAAGTCCACGATAAGAGTAACAATGATATTCGTCATGATTTACTAAAGGTTTAGTAAATATGATTATACTTACGAGATTAAGTGTAATTCTGAATTGATTAAAGGGTTTAGATCAATAGCAGAACGAATAAGAAGAATCAAGTAGGCAGAAAGATAAAAGTTTCTCCATTCTAAGAAGATGGGAGAGTACCTTTTATGCTTATGATAGGTCTTAATGATTAAGAACCATATCTCAATTGATCCTCTAAATGAGTCTTAGTACAATTGTATGTCTAAGAAGAGGAATCAAGAATTGAAGAAATGGTTAAATCAATAAGTCAATCATACTTCGTTCCAATAACAAGTCTTAAAGTTAAGATTGTGACATTGAGTGAAAGGTATTAAGAAGGTTTGTAACTTTCATTAAATGTGGAAAGTTGTGATGTCTTGGATAAGACAAAGACCAACTAGGACCAATTTATGAAGTGTTTTGGTAAAAGCTACAATAACTCTTGAATATTTGTTTGTTAAGAAATGGTTTTTGACAAGAGAATCTTATATGTCAAGGAGTCAGTGGGAGTCTTAATGGTCTTGAAAGGTTTCAAGAACAAATCAAATAAACTTTATCGATCATCACTAGCACACAAGTTGAGGTTTACAACCCATCGTTTTGACATTATTTTGATTATGAGTCAATCCAATCGAGTTAATTATGCATGTGAGTTCTATGAGTTCTCATTTTGAACGCATAAAAGGCAAAGCTCCCTAATCAATGAAAGGTACATTGATAGGAAAGCGTGAGCTTCTTAAATACTTGGAAGACATGGTGGGCAGCTGTGCTACCATAAGGCAAGAAATCAAGATTAAGAAAGTTCGGTCCATATGAGTTTGAATTTGTCGTAAACTTTAGTTTTAACAAATTCATATGGATAAGAACACATACACCGCTCAAATCTAAGTGTCATAAGATTTCCTCCTTCATGAAAATGATTGTGAAGAAATGCTTTCACTAAGAGAGATTTTAAGAAGATAGTGATTGTAAAATTGCATTCTCAAATTCAATCATGGTTACGGCATCCCTTTCTATAATTTGAATTGTGAGGTTTGGCAATTAGTCTAAATTGTTTAGACACACATACGAACTATCGAAGGCAAAGGTGTATAAGTTCAAGAAGCCTTGATAAAAGATTATCAAAGCACTATGTATTAGAAACATGGACTCAAGAAATTCAATAGGTATTGTTTTCTGAAAGTTAAGATGTTTATGAATACATGTCGAAGCTAGTGGGAGCATAAGTGTTATGTTTTATAATAATCGTCATGATAGTGGGAGCATAAATGATTGTATGATTATTAAGAAAAGTATTGCAAGGTTAGCAATATTAATTATAGAAAACAAGAGTCATACTTTGCAAAGTTGTAAGAGTTGAAAGGTTGTTTTGCTATAATTAAGGGAGATAATATTATGCTTCATTTCAAATCTAAAGGATTAGGTTAAGAAATGCTAATAAACTTAGTCAAAGGTACATAGTGTGTTCTTAAAATTTCGATTATGATTACGGCATCCCCCTTCACAATTCGAATTTTGAGAACATAGCAAATAAAACATTATGCGTCGTGCCCCATACGCTTCGGGTATAGGATCGATTGCAAATGCTTTAATGTTTGACCATTCTAAAATTTTCCAAATGTCGAGCGCATTTAGAGGGAAAAGGGACTAGAATTGGTTTTGACTAAAACAATTAAACAACTATCAAAGGACAACCCAAAGTTCGACGAGGTTTGGTCGCTTGTAAGTAGTTGGAAGTATAGTATTGGAAAATATGGAAATGTTTCCATATTGGATGGACCATATCGACATTATTACGAATAGATAAGATTCTATTAAGAATGAGTTGTCATATGGAACATATGGAAGTGTGTCCATATTGGGAATTGAATGTTGAGAAATCTATGACTAGATTAGAAACTTCTATGCAAAAGGATGTTCAAAGAATGTATTTTGAGTGAGAGACATCACGTCTATGGAATTGTCTTGTAACAATCTCCGATAAAGGACTTTGTAATATCATTGGCAATAGTCTTTGTGACTTTGGTGCAGTGACATTGCGAAAGGATAGTTGCATAGAATGTTAGAATCTAGCATATTCTATAAGTAGCAAGAATTTGATATTCTTTGACTTATGAAAAACGGATTTGGAGTTGTGAAATGAGAAGGATTGGAAATGTGTTCAATGTGATCTATTTCACAAAGTAAGAACCATAGGTAAACATTGTGTGCATGCTAGGAGCATGGGACAAGTGTTGGAATTCAAGTAAGAAGTTGATTAACCGAAACAACAAATAATGAGTAATCGATATGGTGATAAATAACAGGTGTTTAATTTATACTCAAAGGTTTGAGGCCATATGGGATTAGTATTATTCTTGTGTTTCACTTTGCATGTTTTGACTTCCAGAATAATTGAGTTTATTAAGAATAATCGAATTATTCGAACGGGCCACAGTCATTCATATGTTGGAAGTAGATATGAATGAAGACTGTCGTGAATTGGTGTGTGGATTGTCTAAAGAGCATTAGACATAAGCAAATGTTTGCTGCAACGTTCATGAGTGCTTATGAATATGATTTGAGCATTGGATTAAACCCACGCTCACTTGGATCACTCCATGAATTGTATCGCGAGTGATTGGTGAGACGATAACATCTTATATTCTTGAAACCGAGATGTGTGAGTTGTATCTTGCAAATCGGTTGCACATTGATAATATGTAAACACACCAGTAACTTGGTGTTATAAAACATATTGTTGTGTGTAATTCAGTGGGTGAGTGCAAGCAAGCATTGTATCAAAGTTTATCCGTTCCTTTTATTCAAAGTAGAATAAAAGCGATATCTTTGGGCCCCTTGATGGTTTAGTGATGACAAACGTAAATGCTCGGCCGGGCTAGGGCTAATTTGATTTGTTCAATTAGTCAGTCGTCATAAATCGGGAATCGAGATATAGTACAAAGAGAATGATTTGAAATCATATCTCATATGATATCTAGAATGGAGGAATATATGATCCCTTATCTAAGGACACGCGTATCTGATAGGATCAGAGTTGACAGCGGCTTTGGAAAGCTACGATTGCAGATCGGGATCCGAAGTCATACGCAAAATAGTTGTTAGCCTTATCCAAGTGGGAGACTGTTGGATTAGTGTGTAAGTCCATAACTATTTTGGTATGTACTTGACCCGATGGTGCATGGTCCTTTTGGGTTGCCTTCACCAAAGCAACTTGATAGGATGGATTATGGAGAGAAAGGATTAAACATGATTTATTAATATATTATGAGAATAATATATTAAAGGAGAAATCATATTGTTTAATTAATATTAGTCAATAATTAATTGGTAATTAGTTTTGTGACTAAAAGAGATTAATTAAACTTAAGGGACTGAAATTGTAATTATAAGATAATTGCAATTAGGGCCATGGATTGCCTTTTATTATAAGGTGGACGAATTCTATGGGGGAAGCCCATATGAAATCGTCCAAGGCTTTAAGAAAAGGGCTCCATGGGTTGCTTAGGGCTTAAGCAACCAAATTAGGATTTCCTTGTTAGATAACCCTAATAGCCTTACTATATAAAGACCCCTTATGCCTCAAAAACGTGGACAAGGAACCTTCTAGGGTTTCACACGTTTTTGGGCAGCCTCTAACCTCTCTCATCTTCATCCTCTTGCTTATGGTGTTTGTGAACCATTAGAGGAGTGACACTTGTGACTCTAAGCCTTCCAAAGTCAATTCAAAGGAGGAATTGGGATTGTTATTGCTACATAACAATCAAGGTAATATCTTAAACCTAATTATATGTTAATATTGATTTCCATATGCTAGAATTAGGGTTTATAGTCTTGGATTCAAAGCATGTACAATAGAGAAACCTAGATCCAAGCATTAGGGTTTGTATGAGCACATAGGATGTCTTATGACCAAAACCCATCACTAGTATCTTCCTAAAACTACCCATATGGTAGTTTACTAGTAATCTATCTGGTACGTATGAACATGGATGTATACCCTTGCTACCCAAGGGCATATGTTGAACTGGAAGGACCTTTTATGACTATATATGTACACATGATATATATATATATATATATATATATATATATATATATATATATATAACTAATATTTAAACGACTTTCGGACGATTACCCGATATCCCACCAGACCACATCTCAAGGCGCGAAAAGAAAATAGGGTGGATAGCCTTCCTAAGCCTTTTAAACATTTCTTATATAACTATACATATAGAGGCATGCAATTTATAATATAAAAGCATAAATAAGTTTTGTAAGACATTTGAAACATAAACATTATTTTAAGAAAAGATCGACTTGATGTCAATCTATAAAACAATTTGAAGGCATGAGTTTGATAAAACAGTTTAAGTACAAGAAAGCATTTGTTTGAAACACAGTTGTAAATAAGTTTGAAAGGTAATGTATAGAGTAAGATGTACAGTGTAATAAGGAGTTTAAAACATATAAAATGTTTATAAAAATCATTTGAAGGAAACTGTTTGGTAAAACGGCTAATGAGTAGCCAAATCATTTGAATGATGTATATTAATCACATGTGATTGATGTAATAAGTAGCATGATTCTACTTGTATGCCCCCCCCATAAAACATTTAAAAATAGATTAAAACATTAGTTAAGAGGTATGAACTCACCTGCAGTAAGTGCCTGGAATTGAACAGATTGTTATTGTACGGAAGGATCAGACAAGTGCTTGGTGTCAAGTGAAGACTTAGACACAGACAATGATCCTAATTACATATGAAGACATATGTATATAAATAATTAGAGATTAAATCACTAATTATACAAGTATAAACATTTAAACGCGAGGAAAACACTTTTGGTCAAGTGCTAAGAGGCTAATGGGTTGCAACAAAGGAGTGCAATGCCCCTAATGGAAGTTTAAGGTCTAATAACCATAATCATTGGAGTTTACGGCCCAGGGGAGTAAGCTCCTGGCCGTAAACTCTCAACCAAGGCTTGGAATTGTACTTAGAATTACTACAACCTTAGTGGGAATTGTTTCAAGGCCTATACAAGTGTTTGGGCACCACATTGACTCCTTTGGGGAGTTTACGGCCCAAAGACCACTTTCCCTTGGAGTTTACGGCCGTAAACTCCCTTGGGAGGGTTATTATGATGCTTTCAAGTCTCAAACATTCCTAGGAACAAGTCTAGGCTTTAGTACTTGGCTTTAGGAGGGTTTATGGCACCAATTTGTACCATTTTATGGAGTTTACGGCCATAGAACTCTTTGGGCCGTAAACTCCCTCACTAATGGGGTTCTAAGTGTTTTAGCTAGTCCATAATACATTTAGGTACATGCGCAAATTGTCTCTTGGCTTAAGGAAGTGTTTAGGGTGTCCTTTGACCCCTTAATAGGAGTTTACAGCCCAAGAAATACTCTTGGCCGTAAACTCTTCCACACTTATGTTTCCATGAGTTTTCTAGGTTCTAAACACTTAGGAGTACATGCCAAAAATAAATTCTAAGCCTTAGGGAAAGTTTTAAGGCATTTTGGCACCTAAAGCATGGAGTTTACGGCCTAAGGAGCTTCTTGGCCGTAAACTCCCTTCTAGTTATGATTCCTAATGATTTTGTTGGTATAAAGCATGAATTTAAGGCTTCTAGTTCGAGTTCTAAAGCTTTGAGGGTCATTTGAACCCTTAAGGACCTTAAAATGGAGTTTACTCCCCAAGAACGTTCTTGGGAGGTAAACTCCCGGATCTCACTTATTTGGCAAGCAATCTATGTTATTAAGCTTATAACAAGTAGTATAAAACAACTAGAGAAGTATACTCACAATCTGGGATAAAAACCCAAAGATCCATGAGAGAGAATTTGGCTTTTCTCTAATTGGAATTCAACTAATGAACCAATTTGGTTCAGAATTCTATTTATAGTCCTGAGATTTTTGGCAGAAAATATTTCTATTCTCGGAATGGATTCTAATGACCTAGGGTAATGGAATTACAGTGTTGCACAAAATCCTAGTGCATCCACTCTCCTAATATCTCCTTAGGTGTAAAACCCTAAAAACTGCCAAACTTATACCATAAGTCTGAATTTTCACTATAACTGTTCTACTTCTATTGGATTGAAATAGTTTGATTAGAATGGAAATTTCGGGTTGTCACAAGCTCCAATCCTTTTCGTGAAAAAGAAGGATGGATCGCACAGGATGTGCATTGACTATCGGGAACTGAACAAACTAACGGTAAAGAATCATTATCCGTTACCGAGGATTGATGATTTGTTCGTTCAGCTGCAGGGCACATCTTGGTTTTCCAAGATTGATCTTCGATCGAGATACCATCAGATGAGGATTCGGGATGAGGATACACTGAAGACAACTTTCAGGACTCGGTATGGGCACTACGAGTTTGTGGTGATACCATTTGGGCTCACCAATGCCCCAACAACGTTCATAGATCTCATGAATAGAGTGTGTAGACCGATGTTGGATCAGTCGGTGATCGTGTTTATCAATGATATCTTGGTATATTCTAAGACCAGGGAGCAACACGAGCAAGGAGACCCTGAGGGCGGAGTGGTTGTATGCCAAGTTCTCCAAGTGTGATATTTGATTGCGAGAGGTACAATTTTGGGGCACATCATCAACCAGGAGGGCATTTCGGTTGATCCAGCTAAGGTTGAGGCAGTGATGCGGTGGGAAGTACCGAAGAAGGCGTCTGAGATACGTAGCTTCCTAGGTTTAGCGGGCTATTGTCAAATATTTATCAAGGATTTCTCCAAGATTGTTGTGCCATTGACACGCTTGACCAAGAAGAATGTGACATTTCGATGGGGAACGGATCAAAAGTTGGCTTTTGAGACTCTGAGATGGACGTTATGCAAGGTTCCGATCCTAGTACTACCCGAGGGGTTAGAAGATTTGGTGGTGTACTGTGACGCATCGTTTTCAGGGTTAGGCGCGGTACAGATGCATAGGGGGCACGTGATAGCTTACGTGTCGAGGAAGTTGAAGCCCGATGAGGCGAATTACCCCACTCACGACCTAGAATTGGGGGCAGTAGCATTCGCCATCAAGATCTGGAGGCACTACTTGTATGGGGTGCGGTGAACGATCTACACCGATCACAAAATTTTGAAGTACTTGATGGATCAACAGAACCTCAACATGAGATAGAGGAGGTGGCTGGATGTACTGAAGGATTACGACTTTGAGATCTTGTACCATCCAAGGAAGGCCAACGTGGTGGCAATGCTTGAGCCACAAGGCGGCGGGTTACCCAATGGGGAGTGTTTTTTTGAGGATTATAGTGATATCTCCATTTTTGGATTTGATTAAGGAGGCCCAGGTCGAGGGGTGAAGAAGGAAAATTGGAAGATTGAGCGGATTTGGGAGCAGTATCCTTTGTTTGTTAAGGATAGCTGAGGTCTTCTGACATAGTGCGACTAGGTGTAGGTACTAGTGACTGGTGGAGTGAGACAGAAGATATCGGAGGAAGTACACAAGTCCAAATTCTCTATACATCCAGGGGCTACAAAAATGTATAGGGATTTGAGACTAAGTTACTGGTGGCCCTGCATGAAGTGGGAGATCGCCTGGTTTGTGGAACGGTGCTTGACCTGTAGAAAGGTCAAGGCCGAGCATCAGGGACCTCATGACAAGGTTAAACCACTACCCATTCCCATGTGGAAGTGGGAGGAGATCACCATGGACTTCATCACGAAGTTACCGAGGATAGCGAGGGGTGTGGATGCCATATGGGTGATTCTGGACAGATTAAGAAAGAGTGCCCACTTTATTCCGATCTCTGAAGGTATATCCACTGAGAAGTTGTCAGATATTTATGTACGGGAGGTGGTAGGTAGACATAGGGTGCCAGACTGCCAGTGTCGGTAGTCTTTGACAGGGATGTTCGGTTTACCTTAAGGTTCTGGAAGAAGTTCCACGAGGAAATGGGCACTCAACTGCATTTTAGCACGACGTACCACCCCTAGACCGACGACCAAAGCGAAAGGACAATCGAGACACTTGAGGACACGCTTTGAGCATGCATATTGGATTTTGGGGGGAGTTGGGATACATACGTCTCGTTGGCAGAGTTTTCATACAATAACAGTTACCATGCCAATATTGACCGACCGCCATTCAAGATGTTGTATGGTAGAAGATGAAGGAACTCGGTTTGTTGGGGAGAGGTTAGACATCGGGTCATGGGGGGCACTGAGGTAGTGCTCAAGACCATCGGGCTAATTCAGCAGGTTCGCGAACGACAGCGTATCGCGTAGAGCCATCAGAAAAGTTATACTGATCGGCGACGATCAGATTTTGAGTTCCAGGTGGGGGACTTTGTGTTACTGAAGGTATCACCGTGGAAGGGGGTCATCAGGTTTCGGAAGAGGGGTAAGCTAGGATCCCGATATATAGGCCCGTTTAGGATCATGGCCCAGGTGGGCTAGGTGGCATATCGTTTGGACTTACCGGATGAGCTTAGCTAGATCCACAACACCCTCCATGTGTCACAGCTTTGGAAGTGTGTCTCTGACGAGGCCACGGTCGTTTCGTTGGACGACATTCAGGTGGATGAGAGCCTGAACTTCATCGAGAGGCTTCTTGCCATTTTAGATAGTAAGAGCAAGGTTCTTCAGAACAAGGAGGTGAAGTTGGTGAAGGTGCAATGGCAGCACCGCAAGGGCTCCGAGTGGACATGGGAGCCAGAGGAAGAGATGCAAGATCACTACCCAAATTTGTTGGGATCAACAGACTTCAAGGACGAATTCTAGTTCAAGTGGGGGAGACTTGTAACACCGGTTCCAGGTATTACTTGCTTCAATTAATTTTTAGGGTTTGGGCGTGGACTCGGCGAGTTGGGAGTCCAACTCATCGAGTAGAGGAATGATTTCTGGACGCGAGAACGGGACATACTTGACGAGTCAGAAGACCTGACTCGGCGAGTAGGAGCTGTAAAGAGAAAACCCTAATTTAAGGGTCTGCACCCTATATAAGGATCATAACCTTCCACTTGTGGACTCCCTTAGCACTTTACTACCCAGAGAAAACCGTTTTCGGCCGCGAACCTCCTTGAGTGAGAGTAAGAGCTTGGTTTCGAAAACTTTGGTGTGTTGGAGAGGGAATTTAGAAGAAGGAACAAGGAGGGAAGCAGTAGATCTGAGATTTACATTGCATTGCTTACCATTTTAAGCTAAATAGTCATTACCTTGAGCTGTGGATTCTTAGATCTCTTCTCTTTCATGTATATGACCATTTTGGGGCAAAATGGGGTCCAAAGTAAGATTTGAACCTATTACAAGGATATGATTCTAGATTTGGACCCCATTAGGTCCCCACTAACATAAAGTTGCTCACTTTGTGTAGTCTAGCCACTTTCCATGCAGACAAATCTTGAAAGGAGCCTAGTTTTGAAGATATAGCCTTGGGAAACCTTGCATGCACGTAAAGTTTGCAACTTTACGTGGTATCTACACTAGTAGAGCTTGGATATAGAATTTGGGACCTTAGATCTCACTAAAAAGGACCGAACATAAGAGGATTGAAGGAAATCGTCGAGTTCCTCATCGGACTCGGCGAGTCAAGAGGGGTTTTCCCATTTTTAGGATCCAGGTTGTTTTCAGTGGAGAATTGGGTTTTCGGCCATATGAGTTTTCGACCTGAATAGGGTTTTTGGCTGGATGGATTCTCGGTTCAGGGTTCATGAGTTTTCGAGGGACTCGACGAGTTACATAGGTAACTTGGTGATTGGATGAATTATTCAGAGAACTCAGTGAGTTGGTGGATGCACTTGACGAGTAGAGGTCAACACGGAATGCTGACCTTGACTATTGAACGGGATTAACTAGGGTTGTTTTTTAGAGTGTCTATAGGATTTGATGAGTTATTCATATAATGATTATAGGAGGTTGATTTGGAGCAACACGTGGGGATTATCTAATCTAAACCCGTCAAAATCTACATTTATGATAGGTGAGTCTTCTCACCATACCAATGGGTCTAAGGCACAAAGGTCAGCCCATTTTATGATAGTTGGTGTGTGTGGCATACTTATGCAGTGATACATGGGAGAGATAGCTTCTATAGCTAATGGTAGAGATAACTTTTGATAGCTCATGGTAGAGATAACTTTTACAGCTAATGGTAGAGATAGTTTTTACAGTTATTGGTAGAGATAACTTTTATAGCTAGTGGTAGAGATAGCTTTTATAGGTAATGGTAGAGATAGCCATTATGGCTAATGGTAGAGATAGCTTATATAGCTAAAGGTAGACATAGCCTTTATGGCTAATGGTAGAGATAACTTTTAAAGCTAATGGCAGAGATAGCTTTTATAGCTAATATGATACGTGTTATGTGGCTTGTGTGTATGGGGTATGCTATGGGGAACTCACTAAGCGTTAAATTTCAGTTTGTGGATCTATATAGGTACATCTGAGCCTAAGGGCAAGGGCAAAGCTTGATGGCGCGGTGTGTACTCTCTCTCTCTCTCTCACATGCCTTTTATGGGATACTCTGATGATATGAAATGAATTGTAATGGTTATGAATTTTGGAAACAATTGAAATTGGAAACCCCATGGGTTGTGAAATATTTTCATTAAGTAAAAAGGAAAGTTTTCCTTTGAAAATTTGGGCTGTTACACAGGAACTAAAAAGTAGGGATGTGGAGCACGGAAAGATGAACTTGATCATGAGGAATATGAGAGTGTTGCCTGTCACCAAGATTGGAGTTTATTCATTATTACTTTGTATAAACAAGCTTTTAGATTTTCATTTAATAATGCAATTGGTTCTATAAATGCTCTTTATAATGGTATTTTTATTTTGAATCATTTCCTTGTAATGGTATATATGAAATTGTGATGGTTGTAGACAACTTAGGAAATAATGTAATGCTATTGATTCGTCCAAAGGTTTGGACAAGGAATGCTTATGGCATTGTCGTCTTGGAAATGTCAACAAGAAGTGCATAGCCCAACTCCAAAAGGATGGAATGTTATGGTAATTTGACTTAAAGTCGGATGACACATGTGAATCTTGTCTGATTGGAAAAATGACCAAGTCACCTTTCACTGGTACTTGTTAAAGAGGTGATGGTTTGTTGGATCTCATACACGCTGATGTGTGTGAGCCCTTCAAATCCGCCACAAGGGATAGTAACCGCTTCAATGTGAGTTTTACCGATGATTATAGCAGATATGGGTATATCTACTTAATCAAGCATAAGTCAGAAACCTTTGAAAAGTTCATAGAGTTTAGAAAAGAAGTGGAGAATCAGCTGGTCAGGAAGATAAAGATGCTCCGATCCGATCGAGGTGGAGAGTATCTTAGTATCGAGTTCCACAACTATCTTAAGGAATGTGGAATTTTTTTGAAAATTTACACCACCTAGGACACCACTGCTTAATGGTGTGGCTGAGAGGCGCAATAGAACCTTGTTCGGAATGGTTTGTTCCATGATGAGTCGAGCTTCGTTACGTATCTCATTCTGGGGGTATGCCTTAGAGATTGCCGCCCATATCCTTAATCTAGTCCCAACTAAGAAGGTTGCCAAAACACCTCACGAGATGTGGACAGGGAAGGTTCCCTCATTATCACATATCAAGGTTTAGGGTTGCAAGGCTTTCGTAAGACGAGAGACTCACGACAAGCTCGAACCTAGTAGTGAGCGTTGTATTTTCATCAGTTGCCCACATATCAAGGAGGATGTGATGTATACGATTAGTCAGAGCCAAAAAGTAGACCCCAAACTACCACGCTGTTATTTGATATTGTGATATGTTAGAAAAACGTGCTAGAGATAGGCTAGGGATCTTCAGAATTGGATGATAGAATAGCTTGATTACATGATGCCTGATAGCCTATGAACCTTCTTTATATGAAATTGATATCATTACTGTAATAGCTTAGTGTATGCATCATGGTTATATATAATTACGATTCCATAGCCTGAGACTGTTTGGTTTGGTTTTATTTCCCATTCTTGTTTGACGAAGGGCTTAGGGTAGGATCAAATATTCAAATGTGTATAGGGTCCAGTGTTATGTTTTATTAGCATACACGAGTGCTGCAGGGTTGGTGAAAGTTTCATGGATGAGTTGTGTGGGGTTAGCCGATTAGTCTCGTGATGTTTAGCCTTCCTCTAGGGAGTGAGGATTGAGCGAGTGCGTATGCTAGTGTGTATTGTTAGGTTTGTTGTGATAATCCTCTGAGACAAATACGGGTATGTGTGGAAGGTGGTATGGGCCCGTACTATTGAAAGAACAGGACGCATACACGTAACAGGGAAGTCACAACCCTATAGGGCTTTTTTGGGAGTTGGTTCCGCTAATGATATATGTGCTATCTGATATCTTACTGGTTTATTGTTTTTATGGTGATGACGAGACGATTTTTGGTTGGATCTAGATCGGGATCGGGTGCTGGCAGTCAGGGTGTGCCAGCAGTGACTAAGGACTGTATTAGAGAGATTATGCATGGGGAGGTTGTAACTATTGTCTGAGGGCAGATACCGGAGCTTTTGGCTCTATAAAGACTGCAATGACGAAGTTCTTTGATGACAGGTACGTAACCATTGCTGAGATTGTTGTTGTTGCAGCCTCCGTAATGGTCACGGCTGCAGGGGTTGGTTCTGGTCGGGTTTTTCAGTATCGGGACTTCGACAATATGAAGCCCCCGACTTTTGATGGAATCCAGGACCCGATTATAGACATGAGGTGGCTGTATGGTGTTGAGGGATGCTTTTTCACCTGCTCTTGCCCAGCTGACCAGTAGGTCAGGTGCGCTCTAAACCTTCTGCGGTTCGGAGTGAAGGATTGGTGGAGACTGTCTACTAGTTCGTTTTCTTCTGAGCACAGAGTTGTTGTATCATGGGAGTAGTTCTCAGAGATGTTCCGTTCCAGATATGTACTGTTGGTGGAGCGTGATAGTTTGGCCCAGGAGTACCTGGATTTGAGGTAGGGAACGGAGTCGGTGACGGAGATCACCAAGATGTTCACGGAGAGGGCCATGTTTTGTCCTAAGTTTGCCGCTTCTGAGTAGGCTCAGATGACCCGTTACTTTAGCATGCTCAAGACGAAGATCTGACACTTTGTATCCACCTAGCGCTATGGTTCCTTATGTATTTGCAGGAGGCCGCCAGGTGGCATGAGCTTGAGAAGGAGCTCCAGATAAGAGAGTATAGAGTAGAGACCGGCCCCAACACAATCGATTGTGTATGGAAAGGTTCATGAGGTTGCTTGCCGATCATCTTCTGGGTGGCACAATTGTGGCCGACATGTCCATATGGCGAGGGGTTGCCGTTAGTAGGCCCCAACATTCAGCTCTAGGATTTTTTTACCATTGAGACCAGGTTGGCCATGTGAAGGCCGACTGCCCCTCGCTTGTTGCAAGGCCAGCACAGGCTCCAATGCCGAATACTTTGAGGATCACAGATGGGAGTCAGGGCAGGGCGGAGCCCCCAAGGGCTCGAGGTCGTGCTTTCCAGTTCACTACCGAGGAAGCTAAAGTAGCTCTACTAGCCACATTCCTAGTGAACTCTTTGCTTGTTCTTGTGTTGTTTGACTCGGGTGCAAGTCTGTCCTTTGTATCTCGATCCTTCAGTAAAGAGTTTGATATGCCTATTGGGGAGTTAGAGTGTCCGTTACGAGTTTCTATAGCCAACGAACACAAGGTTTCTGCATAATCAGTGTATGAGGGTTGTGTATTGGAGATCTTCCGAGTGCCTTATCCGATCGATCTGATCCCTATTCCCATGGGGGGTGTCAGTCTGATTATGGGAATGGATTGGCGAAGCTGGTTTGGTGCCTTGATTGATTACGAGGGCTAGCGGGTGGTAGTTCGAACCTTAAGTGGGGGAGAACTTTTTATCTATGGAGAGGGCACCAAGATGGGTTCAGGGTTTTATTTAGCAGCCGGCGCTCGTCAGTAGATTTAACACAGGTGTGCGGGCTACTTCACTTATGTGGTGCATACACATGTTGGGTATCAAATTTCAGTTTTAGAGGTCTCGGTTGTCAGAGAGTTTGCAGATTTATGTCCGGAGGACTTACCCTGTGTGCCTCCCGAGAGGCAGGTCAAGTTTAGGATCGACCTTATGCTAGTTTCAACCCCAATTGCCATGGCACCATACTGCTTGGCACCGCCTGAGATCATAAGTTATCATCTCATCCACAGAAGCTGCTAGTTAAGTAGTTCATCAGACCGATCAGTTCTCCGTGGGGAGCGTCGATATTGTACCTCTAGAAGAAGGATGGTTCACACCGGATGTGCATTGATAAACGGGAGTTGAACAAGTTAATGGTGGAGAACCGTTATCCCCTTCTGTAGATTTACGACCTCTTTGATTAGTTGCAGGGTGCATCATGGTTCTCTAAGATAGATCTGAGATATGGGTATCATCAGGTCAGAGTGAGAGAGGACGACGTGGAAAAGACCGTGTTCCAGACTCACTATCGGCATTACGAGTTCGTGGTGATGCCATTTGGGCTCACCAATGCACCTACGGTGCCTATGGATTTGATGAATCGGGTATGCAGGCCGATTCTCGATCATTCCATCATTGGGTTTATTAATGATATATTGGTGCATTCCAATACCAGAGAGAATCATGGGGAGCATCTACATGAGCTACTTGGGGGTTTTAAGACGAGAACATATTTACGCTAAGTTCTTGAAGTGCGAGTTTTGGTTATGAGAGGTCCAATTCCTTGGGCACCTCATTAACCAGGATGGGAATTTAGTCGATCTGGCCAAGATCGAGGCTGTGATGTAGTTGGAGGTTCCAAAATCTCCCTCTGATATCAGGAGTTTATTGGGCTTAGTAGGGCACTATTGGAGATTCATTTAGGATTTCTCCAAGATTGCGGTACCCCTCACTCGTCTGACAAGGAAGGGGGTGGATTTCGGATGGGACCCTAAGCAGTAGTCAACGTTTGAGACTCTTCGGCAGAGGTTATATGAGGCCCCGGTTTTGACCCTCCAAGAGAGAGTTGAGGACTTTTTGGTATTCTGTGATGCATCCATCACTGGTTTGGGGGAAGCCTCATGAAGAGAGGACGAGGGATTGCTTATGTTTCTGTGGCAGTTGAAGCCGCACGAGACACGATATCCCACGCATGGCCTAGAATTGGGGGCAGTGGTTTTTGCCCTCAAGATTTGGATACACTATCTTTATGGGGTCCATTGTACTATATACAAAGATCAAAAGAGTTTGAGGCATATCATGGACCAGCCAAACCTATACATGAGGCAGTACAGGTGGCTGGATGTAGTCAAGGATTATGACTGTGAGATCCTTTACTATTCGGGTAAAGCAAATGTGGTAGCGGATGCTTTGAGCCACAAAATGAATGGATCTTCAAATAGGGAACTAGTTGTGTTTGAGGATATTAGTTGATTCCCCGCTTTTGGGACTGATCGAGGAGGCTTAGGCCGAGGGAGTTCGGAAGGAGAATTGGAAGCAGGAGAGGATCATGGGTGAGATTGACAGATTTGTCACGGATAGTCGAGAGCTATTGACCTGGTGTGGTTGGGTCTACGTTTTGATGTCTGGTGGGGTCAGACAGATTGTATTAGAGGAGGCTCATAAGTCTCACTTTTCTATTAATTTGGGGGCCACGAAGATGTATTGGGATTTGAGATTAAGCTATTGGTGGTCATGTATGAAAAGAGAGATAACCTAGTATGTTGAGAGACGCATGACCTACAGGATGGTCGAGGCTGAGCATCAGAGGCCACGTGGAAACCTATAGTCTCTAGAGGTTTCCATGTGGAAATGGTAGCAGATTTTGATGGATTTTATCACCAAGTTGCCGAAGACGGCAAAGGGTTTTGATGCTATCTGGGTCATCGTGGACCGATTAACCAAGAGTGCTCACTTTTTGGCCATTCGGGAGAGTTCCTTGGCAAAGAAGTTAGCCGATGTGTATGTTCACGAGATCAGTGGTCGTCAAGGGTTCCGATATCCATTTTTTCAGACCGTGATGTTCGGTTTACCTCCCATTTTTGGTAGAAGTTCCATGAGGAACTAGGCACGAGGTTGCACATTAGTATTGCTTATCATCTGCAGACTGATGCCTAGAGTGGGTGGACGATACAAAACCTTGAGGATATGTTACGGGCAGTGTTGTAAAACTCACAAAGTTGGCCGATTACTCCTCCGAGTACTCGCTACTCCCCCCTTGCTGATGCGAGTTACATAATCCCGAGTACTCCCCGATCGTCCCCTTACGAACTAAGTAGTGTTGTGAAATTCGGTCAACTTGGTGATTAATATGTATAATATACTTAATGATTTATTATTTAACACACACATGTGATTATTACTACATATATATATCTTAAATTTTCAGTAATTATTCACGAAGTGATACCATTATGTGTTTTTCATTTTTTGTGTATTCACATGTATCCAGTTTTGTTATATATTTCAAGCAACTTATGATTTTATCTTATGATCTTGACATATATAATTTCCCTAAAAACATTTCAACACAAATTTCCAAATCCGAGTGCTCCCCGAGTACTCCCGAGTACTCGCTACTCGGTAGTCGGTCGAACAGGTACCGAGTAACGAGTTCTACAACCTTCGTTGCGGGACTGTGTTATTGACTTTGGTGGGAGATGAGACTCCTACCTACATATCGTGGAGTTCTCTTACAACAACAGTTTTAAGTTCAACATTGGTGCTCTACCTTTTGAGCTCTTGTATGGGCGAAGATGTCGCACCCAGTTTGTTGGGGCGAGGTTGGTCATAGGGTTATGGGAAGGACTGGAGTAGTCCTTCATACCACAGAGCTTATTCCGCGGATCAGGTAGAGACTGCCGACTACTTAGAGTCGACATAAGAGCAATGCTGATCGGTACCGATCCGAGTTGGAATTTCACGTCGGCGATGTGGTATTACTGATGGTCTCACATTGGAAAGGTGTGATACGCTTCAGGAAGAGGGGAAGTTGGGTCCTCGGTATATTGGGCCGTTTCAGGTGATTTCTAGGTTTGGCAAGGTTGCTTACAGGTTGGAGCAACCTGAGGAGCTCTTTTAGAATCATAACACATTCCATGTTTCGTAGCTACGAAAGTGCGTATTGGACGAGGATGTGGTTGTTTCCATGGATGATATTCAGGCTGATGAGCCCTGAACTATGTTGAGAGACCAATGCCTATTATGGAAAGAAAGATGAAGGTCTTGCGTAACAAGGAAATACCCTTGGTCAGGGTGAAGTGACAGCATCAGAGAGGCTCCGAGTGGACCTGGGAGCCTGAGGCTAACATACAGGAACATTATCCAAAGCTATTCGCCGCAACAGACTTCGAAGACGAAGTCTAGATCAAGTGGGGGAGAATTGTAACATCTCGATGTTAAGGTACTTGTAAATGCATCCCTTTAATTTTATTATATGAAATTTTGTTCCTAAAGTTCAAGAGAATGTGCCTTGAAGCCCTAGTGTCATTCTCGCAATTTTGGCAGGAGAAGTACACCATGCGTACATGTGTGTACGTTCGGGCGTACACTTACGTACATGGAGCGTACTAGCTAAAGATGGAAACCCTAATTTTTAGGGTTTGGGTGGTAATTAAGCATCTTTATGGCCTCATTTCTCTTCACCTAACCATCCTGTAGCCTCTCTTTTTGATTGAAACTCTACAATCATCTAGTAAGGCCATTTCAAGCGTTAAAGAGTGTGTTTGTGTGATTAGAAGAAGAATGAAGGAGCTCAAGCTCAACTTGGAGAAGTTAAGTATCTTAGATCTAGAAGTTTTACACCATTCTCCATCATTTCAAGGTATAGAGCTCATACCTTGATGACTTGTTTGCTAGATCTCGTTTTTGGGTGTTTTATGTTACCTTTTTGCTCCCAAAAGTCTCATCTTGTGCATGGTTCGTTTTGGATGTTTTGACCTGTCCTTTCAAACCCTTGGAGGGTCCTAAGGAATAAAAATGATGTCCTTTTTGTTAGAATTGCTTCGTGCATCTTGTAGAAGGTATTAATGGATTAAGACCTTGTGTTACGCACTTTTTTACTTGTAAAGTCATAAAGTAGGAAACTTTATGACTCTAGAGTGTATTTGTACCTTGGATTTGAAAGATAGGCTTAAGTGCTTAAACCATTAAGCACTAAAAGGAGTTTGGAGGGTACGAGGGTATGCCTTGTGTACAACGGAGTACGCCCCACGTACCCAGTCAACCACCCTATTGGTGGTCAGCTGCGAGGCTTCGCGTATGCTAAGTGTACTTTCAAAGTACGCCCTGCGTACTCACACTGAGTCAGCCTTGTTGTGTTAACTCGGCTAGTTTGACTCAGTTGGCATAGTGGGTTTGACCAGTTGACTTTGACCAAGTTTGACCTTAAGGATATTTTGTAAATTCTAATTGGTTTGGCCACTTGGATGGAATAGCAGGCAGTCAAAGCTGAGACTCAAATTCAAAACCTTATCAACTTCTGTTCAGTTTGTGACGTGAGTTTTATTCACTGTATTACGGGTCAAAGGCACCAAGACCGGCCTATTGGTTTTATAAGCTGATATTTGATGATATGTTAAGTATGGAATATATATGGGTGCTAGTTTTGATATGCTAGTCTGGTAGATTGATAGGACTACATGTGATATTTGCGGTATGGTGTTTATAATTTGTGAAACTGCACAATGTGGTGCGGTTTGCGGTTTTTTATTATGAAACCATGGTTCAAACCCCACCACACTACACAACATACCGCCCCCTCTACACACACACACGCACACATACACACACACACACATATATATATATATATATATATCAAGTTTGTAAAAAATGTTCGACAATAGCTAGTCGATGGAATAGAGTTAAGGGATTAATCGGATACGCATAGATTAATCGGGAACCATAAATTGCTAATTCGTTGAATTTCAAAATATTAAATATGACTAATATCATAAAAAAGTTCGCAATATCACTAATATCATAACAAAATAAGTTAATATAATTAAGACAACACTAGTCATTTCTCAAATAGTTTCTTTTGAGTTAGAACTTATTCAAGGTGTTAAAATTTCATCGTTTGCTAATGCTTCACTAATTTTGTAGCCATGGATTAATTGTTAGGCGCCTTCTAGTTGGTCAGGTAGTGCCTAGAGATTAATGGGGACCTAGTCGGTCATTTCTCAAATATTATACATTAGGCACCTTTAGTTAGTCATTGCACCGCACAAAAACTGCCCACACCTTGATAGTTTAATTTGTTTCCTTTTTTTATAGTTTATTTTAGCATTTTAGCCCTTTTTATTATTATTGCATTGCATATTCAATCTCGTTCTTTATCTGGGATCATATCAGGTGCTTTCTATTTTGCATAAGGTGTTTTGCAAGCTTTTAGAGTCTCAGTGTGGTTGCAGTTTACCTTGGAGATGAGCTTACAGAGAGTTATTGGTCTGTACGGATCCATCAAAATAGAATTGGGCTTAAAATGTTGAAGACTTGGATGAAGGGGGATTATGAAGATGGGTCATGGACTCTTGCTATTGGGCTTGAACTATCAATTTTCAAGCTTGAAGATGATTGGCCAAATTTGAATCATGTGAGGTGTAAGGGGGCCAAGGGAATCTTGAATAGTGGGGTGGAGTAGTGCAAGAAGTTGACAAATAGTATTCTAGCATCATTTGTGGGGTATGGGTATTACATGCGCAATTTTTTGCCGACACTTGCGTAACTGCACTTCTGGGGGCATTTTGATCATTTGGCTCATGATTTACCTTGGAGTTAGGTTTGGTATCTATAGTTTCAAATTTTCCACCACTGGAGAACCTTGGAGGTATTTTTAGAGAGGTGGAGCTATTATCTTCTCATTCTTTTAGTAATTACTAATTTCTTGATGCTAACACACTTTTATGATTATTGTATTGTTGCCATGATTGGCTGCGCTCTCTATTTTGGTTGACTTAGGCTAAAACCCTTGGATATTTGTGGGTTTTGAAGGATTCATGTTTGATTTTCATTTATCTCATGTTATTGATCCTTAATTCATAATTCTTATGCTTCTTTAATACTTTGATCATGAGCTTGGTACTTGAATGAGTAATTATTGGCTTCTTTCTTTGATTTAACAATGAATCATTGAATTTACTTAGAACAAGGGCTTTAAGATGGTATCAATCATCTCTAGCTTATGGATCATAACTCCTTTATGGATGTGTAAGCATTGACATCCGCCGGGAGTTAGGAATTCCTTCATTCTTAAGGCTAATCAATTTTCTTGGGTTCAATTGCTTCAGTTGAGTCCTTGATTTTGATTAAGAAGGTGTCTAGTGGGATTCCCCAATCTCCATACTACCTTTGCGGAATTTTACCATGCTCAGGGACGGTCATGAGGATTCAAATGCCATGGACAAGATGGAAAAAAGGCCCTTAGGCCCTAATGTGTAACGAATTAAATTATATAAACATTTATTTTAAACGATGATAAACATTATAACAATAGACATAGCAAAATCATAGTTTGTAATGTTGATGATTCAAAGGTTTTATTCTGATATATGCATATATCTTTTGGAGATGACTAACATTGGAACATAGATGTTGTCATGTTGGGTAGTTATATAGTAAGTTAGTAACATGTCCTATCAGGGTAGTTGCACATGTAACCATATGACCCTTAAATCTCAAGAACGCACTTGTTAGGAAATAAGGATTAAAGTGGCATAAAATTACATTATTGCCAATGATGCATATAAGATTAATGTAAAAGGATATCTCAAGGTATTGTATCATTCGTTATCTCAGAATGACCATAGCATCCTTAAGGTATAGCATATAATTATCATGATGCCAAATATAATACACCAATTCTCGAAGCTACTTATGTTTTTCGTGATATCATTTCAAGGTTTATGAAAACCTATCATATACAACAGTATTAAGAATTATCATATAGGACCCACAAAATAAAAATTACAAATGACAAATGGTATAAACAGGTAAAATCCAAATATGAATATGAGCCTAACAAAAACTAATACCCTCAACTGTGCATATTCTTTTCTCTAAAATCAAGATTTTATGATACTTATTATTTCATATGTTATCAAAATAACCTTTTTCATAAAATTTATAACATTCCAGAATTTAAAAACGCATCAAGAATTAGAGAATTCAATATTCAATCATCCATCTTCCACCTGAATATTTTGTTTCCTTTCATTCATCTTTGTTTGTCGATTCCTCAAAAAGGTAACTTCAGTTTCTTGAAAATCTGCCACTTAACTTCAAAAAACATGGAAATCAGTATAACCTAGTCCAACAATAGAACTTCAAAAAACTTGAAAAACTACCACTTAACTTCAAGTATTCATTTTCTAATAATCTATAACCTAATCAGTGGAATTTCTGATAATCTGATTCATTCAATTACTGAATTCTGATCAGATAAGAATATTCAATTTTTGATAATATGATAACATAAACACTAGAATAATCGATTACCTTCTAACCTGATTATCATGAATTAGGAGTGGACGACAGACCAATGGTAATCGATTGAATGATCGTTTCACACCTTCTCACTGAATGATCGCTTCTCGCCTACTCGCTTCTGCTGATTGCCTTCCCTTTAGTGTGTGGACTACTAATCTAACTATCCATTCCTTTTGTATTTGGCCTTGATTAATGAATGTAGTACAACAAAAATTGGGCCCCTGGAAAAAATGGGCCCTGTGCACATGCACGTGTTGCCCCTGCTTAAAATTGGGCCTAATCATGCTTCATGATTGCTATGACCAATTTAAGATGAATGATAAGCTTACATATGAATCCTAATGATAAACATACAAATGTTCATTGTGTTGAATTTCCTTATTTAACATCCTCTCACTAATATTTAAGCATCTTACCATCTTTCTTAGTTGCAAGTATTTTAGTTCTTCAAGTGTTTTAGTTTTCAGACAATCACAAAACTCCCCATTTAGATTAATTGTAGTTAGTTAGTTTCATTACACTTGTTCTGTTGGACTACATTGGTGAATGAATACAACCATTTCCCTGTGGATCGATTCTCTTTTTATTACTATATTACATTTTATTTGCAAGAAAAGGGTGTAATTTGTTTGGTGGACTTGACATCCCACCACACCTCATTGTACAACATAACGTGCTTTAAACCTTCATGGTGCGGTCCATAGTTTCCAAAAATCTCAAACAGCACATGACGTACGATTCTAACTTTAAATTATACAAAACTGCACCATGCACACCCCTAGTTTATATTGTAAACTAAAGTAATTTTGTTATGCAAGACAAAAACGATAAATAAAGAATTAATGTGGTTTCTGAGTTTGGTGGAAATTATATATGTCTATTCCAACAAAATTATTTGATCTTATTTGTGAACTGATTTTTAATGGATCTATTTGTGTACACGGTTGTTTGTATTTATTCTAGTATATGTTGGATAAGGTGTCTAAGTCCATAACTTATTTGGTATATACTTGACCCGACCCGGCATGGTCCATTTGGGTTGCACTTCACCCAAACGATTTATGGATAATATTATGAGAATTGTATATTTATGTTTTATTAATATATTATAAGTTATAATATATTAATATAAAGTCATGTTATTTAATTATGTTTTAATCTTAAATTAATTATGAATTGATTTAGTGATTTAAAGGAAGACTAATTAAATCATGGACTAATATATTTGTATGGTGTGGGCTAACACTCATTTAGGAATGGGCTTAGCTTATATGGAAGTCCATGGATGATCCATGGAGCTTTTAACCCATGGATCATTGGAAGAGGAAAAGACATGGGTTATTAGGGTTTACCCTAATCATCTCCACTATATAAACAAGCCTATGGTGCATGAATTGACACCCTAGTGTGTGTGAGAAGTGGTGGCCGATTTCTAGTGCAAAGTATACACTTTCATAAGGTTTTCCAAGTTTGTGGTGATTTGTGATTTCCATTTGAGGCATTCACATTATTGGTGCTTGGCTCTCAAACTCCAAGGAATCAACACTCATCAAAAGGTATGTAATTAATCTAGTTCTTTTATGTTTAAAAGTTCCCCATGCCATGCTAGATGAGTTATAAACCTTGGAAAACAAGTTTTGCATGTATTTTAGACAAACATAGATCCAAGGTTTATTAGGGTTGCATTTACACTTAGGAAGTGTTAGAATGCTCAAAACCCAACATTATAGCCTTTTATTATTTCTTAAGGCCTTATATAATTTGCCCATATGTATTTTTATAAAATCGCTTCTATTGTATGAAAGTGTTTTTCATGGGAAATTATTAAAATTACCTGGCACCAGACTAAGTCGCTTAACCCTAGCCGATCCTTACCTTCTCCCCCTCGCTATTCTCCTTTCTGTCAAACTCTCCTTCCTCGATTAAGACTTCTTGCTGCTTCGTGCATCTTAATTAATCAAGACTTCTTGCTGCTTCCAACATCTTAATCACTACAGGTTCATCGTCTTCTTCTTCTAAAAAACCTTCCTCTACCATCAACATTAAGCATGATGTTCCCTTGGTATTGGATCTGGACCATATAAATTATGACATATGGCAAGAGTTATTTGAAACTCACTATCTAGGAATTGGTGTTGCTCATCACCTTCAACCCCCAAAGCCAAGGAAATCGATGATGTTGAATGGATTTGAGTTGATTCCATTGTTAAGTCATGGCTTTACAACACCCTTGATCAACCTTTTTTACACATGATTTTTAAAAAGAAAGTCATTGCTCATTCTATATGGGTTGATCTTGAAAAACTTTTTTGAGATAAAAATGAAAACAAAGCTCTTCAACTTGAATCTGAGTTGAGAAACATCACCATGGGTGATTCTTCCGTTACGGACAATTGTACCCGCATAAAAACCATAGCTGATTTACCAAAGAACCTTAATGCTCCTATTCTGGAAAGAAATCATATGTCTTACACATTTAATGGTCTAACAAAGAAGTTCCCGTACATTGCCACCACCATCCGTCATCAAAGGTCGGTACTGTCTTTCATGGACACTTGCTCTACGATAATCATGAAAGAACATCAAATGCTCCAAGATGATCAAAAAATCATTCCCATGCCTCACGCAGATCACTCATCTTCCCCTATTTTTCTTGCTACTGATGGCTCCTATCAATATCAAAACAATTCTTGAGTCTCCAATAATTTTCGTGGCGGAAGGGGTGACCGGAATGGTTGTGGTGGCAGGGGCAGAAGAACAGGAAGTATGAAGTCCGACGGTACATTTTAGCAGCGACAACAACCTCACGCACCAGCCTGGTGGGCTTACAGATGGTTCCGGGTTTAACAGCAGCAACGAGCCCAGTAAAGCCTGCTGCCAAACCCAACTTCACCAGCACAACAACACTTCAGCGGTTTTAAGAAATCAACGCAACAACCTCATTTTTTCTTTGGTACTCCATCTGCACCTGTACATCAAGCATTTGTATCCCCTCATCAAGTCCAACAACCACATAAACAACCAACTACCATCCCGGAAATGTTTAATGACATGTCCTTAAATGATATGGCAAATGCAGGATGGTACATGGAAACCGGTGTTGCGTCGCATCTTCATGCAAATTCAAGTATACTTAAAACTGTTTTAGAAAAAAAATCAATTTTTCTTCATCTATTTTAGTTGGGGACAGATCCACAATCCCTGTAAGTAAGTTCGGACACACCACAATTCCTCTCCCTAATCCTTCTTATACTATTGTTTAGAAAAATGTTTTAGTCACTCCCCAAATTATTAAAAATCTCATTTATGTCCGTCATTTTACTTGTGAAAATAATTGTTCCATTGAATTTGACCATTTTTGTTTTTCTATGAAGGATCTCAAAACCAAAGACATTTGCATGCGATGTGATAGTACCAATGACCTCTATCTGATCACTACTCCTTTTCCTCAAGCATTTGTTTCTGTTGCTCCACTTGTCTAGCATCATCGACTCGGTTACCCCAGTCATCACATCTTCAAGCAATTAGTTGATATTCGAGCTATTTCTTGTTCACTAATAAAATTTCAACTTTATGTCCATCTTGTCAATTGGGAAAAAATGTTAAATTACCATATACTTTATCTAATTATGTTTTTGAGTCGCCTTTTGAACTTGTTCACTCTAATGTTTAGACGTCTCCGGTCACGAGTATTAGTGGCGTTAAATATTATGTAATATTTCTTGATAATTTCTCTCATTTATTGTGGGTTTATCCCTTATGTGCCAAATCGGATGCTTTCTCTAAATTTTTTCATTTTTGGTGTATTGTTCAAAATAAATTCAAAACTGATATTAAAGCCCTACAATGTGATAATGGGGGTGAATATAATAATAATCAATTCCATCAACTTTTTGATCAAAATGGAATTCTCATGCATTTTTCATGTCCTCATACATCTCAACAAAATGGAAAATCTAAACACATGCTTCACACTATAAACAATATTGTTTGTACCCTTCTCGTTCATGCTCGCCTCCTTCCCGATTATTAGGTTGAGGCTCTTCTAATGGCCGAACATATCTTAAACATTCTTCCATCTACCAACATTAACAATAACACATCGTTTCATAAACTTTATCATATTTGATCCACATATGATCATCTTCGAGTATTCAGGTGTCTTTGTTTCCCTCACGTCGTCACCCCTCATAACTTCACTCTGTGTGTCTTTCTTGGATATCCCACCAATCACAAGGGGTATCGGTGTCTCAATCTCCATATAAAGTAGATTATTATCTCTTGACATGTTGTCTTTGATAAAATTGTGTTTCCATTTGGATCCATGACTCCTGATGCTCCCCCGTCTTATTCGTTCCTTGAAAATATTCACCTCCCTTCCAATCACTCATCCCCACTTGATCCAAACTCCCACCATCATGAATCCAATTTCTCTTTTACTCCATCGGCTCCTTTTGATCACGGTTCTACGGAGGAGCCTCCTCACGATACCTCCTCCCCTACTCATCTAGATGATGTGGCTATGCTAGCCACCACCGATTATGTCTCATCAGCTGAGAGCACTCCCTCGACAGCCCCCATAAATTCCACTTCTGCTTCTGCCAATTTTCTTTTGTCTCTATCCTATCATCTAATGCTCATACATGCTAAACGTGGCATTAAAAATCTTATTGACAAGCTTAACCTTCATTTCAAGTCATCCTCTCCTCTCCCCCGAACTTACTTACATGCGTTTAACGATCCTAACTGGATCAAATCGATGCAAGAGGAACACTCTCCTCTTATCTCTAACAAAACATGGGTTCTAATGCCATGACCTTTCGGGTGCTAATATTATTAATTGCATTTAGCTTTTTAAGAAGAAACTTAATGAGGAGGGCTTTTTAGCATGATATAAAGATCGTCTTGTTGCTAATGGATGAATTTAAAGACCCGTTATTGATTATGATGAGACTTTCAGTCCAGTTGTCAAACCTACTACCATCCATATTGTTCTTAGCATTGCAGTTAGTCACAACTAGCCAATTCGACAACTTGATGTGAAGAATGCCTTTCCCCATGGTCATCTTCAGGAAACCGTTTTTATGCATCAACCCCCTGGTTTTCAGGATTTTTCAAAACCGGATCATGTTTGTCTCTTTCAATGATCTCTTTATGGTCTCAAACAGACCCCACGTTCATGGTTTCAGCGGTTTACTATGTTTATTACTGGTCTTGGTTTTACTAACAACAGGTGTGATTCTTCTCTATTTATTTACAAACATGGCTCTCATATTGCTTACCTAGTGTTGTATGTGGATGATATAATTCTCACCGGCTCCTCGGCTCAACTTTTGACTCATATCTTTAAGCTACTTGGACCTGAGTTTTTTATATCAAGTCTTGGAGATCTTCATTATTTTTTAGGTAACGCTACCACCCGGACCGTGATGGCCTGTTTTTGTCTCTATAGAAATATGCTAATGAGATTCTTGATTGTGATTCTATGTTGAATTGCAAACCTGCCTCTACTCCAGCCGATGTTAGTGCCAAATTTAATGTGTCAGGACCTCCTATTACTCACGCTACTCTATATCGCAACCTTGCTAGTGCTCTTCAATTTCTGAATTTTACTGGACCAGACAGCATGTACGCTGTTCAACAGATATGTCTCTACATGCATGATCCTCATGAGCCTCACTTTGCTGCTCTTAAACGCATTATGCGTTAAGTTCATGGTACTTCTAATCAAGGACTTCAAATTTTTTGTTCTCCATCTCATGACATTATAGCATATTCTAATGTTGGTTAAGTTGGTTGTCCTATTACCAGACGCTCCACCTTGGGTTATTGTGTCTTCTTGGGGTACAATCTTTTATCCTGGTCCTCTAAACACCAATCTACTATATCCCCCTCCAGCGCCAGGGCCGAATATCGTAGGGTTGCTAGTTTTGTTGCTGAAACATGTTGGATTCAGAATTTACTTCTTGAGCTATACTAATCTCCTCATCGAACTACAATTGTATACTATGATAATGTGAGTGTCGTGTATATTTCTTCCAATTTTGTTCAACATCAAGGACTACACATATTGAAATTAATTTGCACTTTGTTCGAGATAAGGTTGTCACCGGTCATGGTCGGGTCCTTTATGTTCCATCCAAATCTCAACATGAAGATATCTTCACTAAAAACCTTTCTTCCATTTTATTTCTTGACTTCTGGTCTAGTTTAAAGGTTCATCAACCATCTTCCGTTCCAATTGCGGGGAGCTGTTAATGGATCTATTTGTGTATACGGTTGTTTGTATTTATTCAAGTATAGCCCTTTATTATTTCTTAAGGCCTTGTATAGTTGGCCCATATGTTATTTTGTATAAAATCGTTTCTATTGTACGAAAGTGTTTTTCATAAGAAATTATTAAAATTACACTGATTGCGACCGTTACTCATTAAGATAGTTTACAATTGTTGTTATATAACAAATTTTGAACCCAATTAACAAAATTAGTTTCCAATCTTTTTTAAGAATATCTATAAGAAAAGTATTTACCAGTTTGTATTATTTTTATTTCCTTTAAACATATAATTTACACTCTTTATTATATTCTTAAATCTATATATCTTTCTAGTAAGTGGGATTTGAATCTTCAAAATTGGGCTGAAAACACATCTTGGTCTACTTTTTATTTTATATCCCTTTGATTTTTCGTAATTATTATGATATTTGAGATTTGTTCAAGTAGACCGTTTAAGTCAAAATCCTCCATAACATACATTAAAAGTGGCTCAAGTTTTTACTAAAAAAATTGAACCCCCAACAAGAAGGCTCCAAGCGAGGTCAAAGTACCCATATTGCAACCTTTCTTGAATGGGTAGTATATTAGCCCTTGCTATAAATAGAATAGAGACCCCACAAGGTTACTTCAAGGCTTTGTGCCATCTCCTTGCGCATCATGATACCCCTTTTACATCACCTACTTAAAATAAGAAAATTTTAAAATATTAAAATTTTCATCAAATATATTTATTTTTATATCTTTTTAATATTATGGAGTGACAAGCTAAAGTCAGCTAGCAAGTTCAACTCACATGTAATTTGATTTGAGAAATAAAATAATATCCGAGAACAAATAGTCATGATGTCTACACGTTAAGAATATATTTTCATATGTAAGCAAATATGAAAAAGAAACAATTAAATCGTAGCAAATACGGCTTTGGTTTGTATCCGAGGGAATTTCTTCTGATACAAGTAATAATTATAATATTTTTGTTAGAATAGTAAAATATTTCTTTTGGAAACATTAATGCAAAATGACATTTCTAACCTTAAATTAATTATAAAAAGGGAGACAAGGTTCCCAATTTACGTGAAGAAAATGATGGCATGAGGTGCATGTATGCATGGACTATGGAAGATGGAACATTTGTAGAGGAAGATTAAATGGCTTGAAATTGGGGGATAATTGGGGTGCATGTACATGTAGTGAATCTCTCAGCTTTATTGCATGCACAAAATACCCCCTTACTCCATTGTTCATGCAATTTTTGTGCTTCTTCATCAAGAATATTGTAACCCTGGTATAATTACATTTTCTAAAATTTTATTGATTAATATGATTGAAATCCCTTTAGTACAACATAATCGACTAGTGATCTAATAAAGTCTAAAAGGGATTGGATGCAAGAAGTAAAAGTCACCCAAGTGTTAACATGTGCTTTAAGGTAAAAATATTATTACTTCAAATAGTTTGAAAGTTACAAAGGGCATCATCTTTCATAAAGTACAACGTCACTTTGACATTTTAGACTTTAGAATAAAATTCAAAAATTAATAAAAACCTAAAATAACTAAAGCATACCTCATATATTAGAGCATGATGAAGACTTTATTGATTTCACGCAATTAAAATCAAATGTGAACTATAACAAAACTCAAATAATCTTAAAATTATAAAGCCATAAATGACAGATTTTAGGTCCCGTTGGGCCAGATCATAGAAGATTTTAGCGAGAATATCCAGCTGAGGATTATTAAGCATGCAACTACTGAGTCTCATATTTTGCAAGGAGAAAAATGATAAATTAGCAAATTTGACTCAAATAGTCACAATTTTCACTTATCACGACTTGTGAATATTTAGCTTGGCAACAACGTTTTCTTTTTGGAGATTTTCATAGATATACACATGTGAATATCTAGGTTTTTGCACGCGGTGACTTGTAAAAATCTCAGTCGTCTGCGAAAATTTATTAGACGTTTGGATTTTCTCAAAAAGAAAGCATGTATTGGCATGTCTAGCGGACTGCAAAAATTAGAGTCCGTTTTGTGAAAATAAGAACTTGTACTGCGAAAATCTGTACAATACATTGAATTGTTGTTTTATAAGATATTATTTTGTTGAACAAAACTATCTACCTTTTTGTGTCTATTAATTTGTTAACAATTTTTTCCACTTTTCTTTGTCTAATTTTATTAGCAAAGTCAACACCTTATCCTCTCTGATTTTCTAAAAAAAAAACATGACTTCGAATATTCAAAATGAGTGATTCATGATAGTCAAAAAATAAGAATTGTATACATGCTAGACCGTTTGTTAACAACTTTGGTATTAAAATTTCATCAAATATATTAAATTTAGTCCAACAAAAGGTTGGTTTGGAAGACAAACATGTTTTCGGTTTGTCTTCCCAAAACCCTATATTGAAGTATATTCGGTAACTTTCAACTCATATATATATGATAACAATTCAGTTAAATAGGTACAGTCTAAGATTGACTTATCAATATAATGTCACATATGTTGGGTTTTAGCCATAAGAACTTTCCTATGTGCGCATGCAAAACCCTATTGCTTGGATCTAGGCTTTCTATCAAACATGCTTTTGAATCCAAGACTTCTAATGGCTAATTAGGTTAAACAATAACATTAATACAGATCTAGAATCATACCTTTGAGTTCCTTGTTGATCTTCTTGTCTTGGAGCTTCTAGAGTCACAATTGTCACTCCTCTGATGGTTCACAAACACCAATAGCAAGCAAGATGATTTAGGAGAGAGGAGAGGGGATGGAATTCGGCCAGAGGTTCCTTTCTTTAGGTTCTGAAAGCTTGTCCACGAATTCCACACCCCAAGGGCCTATTTATACCTTTAGACTCCTTAAGGGTTTCACCCTAAACCCTAATTGGATAATCTTCACTTAAGGCTATCCAAATCCACTCCATAGATATCCTTATGGACTATTTTGAGCTATCCTAAAGCTCTTAGAAACCGTCCAAAGTCCATCCTAATGGATTTATAGTCTAAAGTCTAACTATCAAACAATTGACAGTTTATACCCTCTTATTTAATTAATCTCTTTAAGTCACCAAATTAATACCAATTAATCTATGACTTATATTAATCAAATAGCTAAATATTATTCCTTATAATATTTACTCTCTCTTAACAAATCATCCTTTAAGTTGCTATGGTGAAGGCAACCCAAAAGGACCATGCACCACCGAATATAGTTATAGCCTTAGACACTATTCCAACAGTCTCCCACTTGGATAAGTCTAGTAACTATACAAGTATAATACGGTTTGCAATCGTAGCTCTCAAAGACGCTGTCAACTCTGATCTAATCAATCTTGTCCTTTAGATAAGGGATCGTACAATCCTCTGTTAGATATCATGCTGACAATCCTATGGAATGGTTAGTCTAGCATTTAGATTTCTCGATCTTCGATTTATTTGACATAGAACTTAATCGAACACATCAATTCAGTTCTGACCGGGCCCGGCACATAAGTCAAATCAAATCATCGAGTGGCCAAGATATCTCTTCTACCCTCTTAAGATAAAATTTACAGATAAACTTCGACTTATATGCATTTACTTATTCATTAACCAACTATACACAACAATGCGTTTTATAACATCAAGTTACTGATGCGTTTTCGCATTATCAATGCACAATCAAATAACAAATAATAAACCATATATCTAGGTTTTAAGACCATATGATATTATCGTCTTGCGATCACCTTTTATATCGTATTCCATAAAGTGATTCCAGCAAGCGCGGGTTTATTCCAATGCTCAAAACCAGTTCGTAAGCACTCATGAACGTTGCAGCAACTCTTGCTATGTCTAACACTATTTAGACACTCTACACACCAATTCACGACAATCTTCATTCATATCTACTCCCAACATATGAACGATTGTGGACCATTTGAATAATTCGATTATTCCTAATAAACTCAATTATTCTGGAAGTCAAAACATGCAAAGTGAAACAATAGTTAAACAACTAACATGTGATAGTAACTTTACTCATAAATAAAACTTCTTTATTTAATCATCAAATGTTAATTACATTTATCTATTATACGTTTCTAATACAATCTAATCTATGCTAATATCATCCTTCAGCCCAATACTCCTAGCATGCTGTAAGTGCTTAACCCTACTCAGTCCCTTCGTAAGCGGATCTGCTGGGTTATCTTCTGATGATATCCTCTTCACTACGAGTTGTCCTTCTTCTACACGATGTCTAATGAAGTGATATTTTCTGTCGATATGTCGAGATCTACCATGATCCCTTGGTTCCTTGGTCAAGGCAACCGCACCTTCGTTATCACAGAAAATCTCCATGGGCTCCTTTATGGCCGGTACAACTCCAAGATCACCGATGAAGTTCTTCAGCCATATCGCCTCCTTCGACGCTTCGCTCGCTGCGATGTACTCTGATTCGCACGTTGAATCAGCTACGGTTTCCTGCTTGGAACTTTTCCATGTCACTGCTCCTCCATTTAGGGTAAAGACCCAGCCCGACTGCGAACGGTAGTTGTCCCTGTCGGTTTGAAAGCTGGCGTCACTATACCCTCGCACCTTCAAGTCATCACTCCCTCCAAGGACTAAGAACCATTCTTTCGTTCTCCGAAGGTACTTAAGGATGTTCTTCACCGCAATCCAATGTGCTTTGCCAGGGTTCCCTTGATATCTGCTAACCATGCTCAAAGCGAAGGCTACATCAGGGCGAGTACAAGTCATAGCGTACATGATTGAGCCAACTGCGGAAGCGTATGGTACTCGGCTCATTTCTGCTATCTCGGCTTCGGTACTCGGACTTTGAGTCTTACTCAACTTGGCATTTCCTTGTATCGGTAGTTCTCCCTTCTTTGAGTTTTCCATACTAAAACGTTTTAGTACCTTCTCCAAGTAAGTATTCTGACTAAGTCCAATTAGTCTCTTACTTCTTTCTCTTACTATCCTTATTCCCAATATGTAAGAAGCCTCTCCGAGGTCCTTCATACCGAAGCACTTCCCGAGCCAGGACTTAACCTCCTGCAGAGTCGGGATGTCGTTTCCTATGAGTAATATGTCATCGACATATAGAACGAGGAAGCTTACTATACTCCCACTGGCTTTGACATACACACAAGATTCGTCTTCGCTTCGTACAAATCCAAACTCTTTGACTTTCTCATCGAAGCAAAGATTCCATCTGCGAGACGCTTGCTTAAGTCCATAAATGGACTTCTCAAGCTTACACACTCTATTCGGATGCTTCGGATCCACAAACCCCTCTGGCTGAGCCATGTAAACATCCTCAGCCAACTTTCCGTTAAGGAAAGCGGTCTTGACATCCATTTGCCAAATCTCATAATCATGAAATGCGGCAATTGCTAGCATCACTCTAATAGATTTAATCTTCGCAACTGGCGAGAAGGTCTCATCATAGTCAACTCCGGGAGTTTGAGTAAAGCCCTTCGCAACCAATCGCGCTTTGTATGTGTGTACGTTCCCATCCACGTCGGTCTTCTTCTTGAAGATCCACTTGCACCCTACGGTCTTACGTTCGGGCACGTAATCAACCAAATTCCAAACTTGGTTATCGTACATGGATTGGATCTCGCTATCCATCGCCTCTTTCCATTTCGCAGACTCCGGGCCTGCCATGGCTTCCTTATAGCTATTAGGTTCATCAAGATTTATTAGTGTACCATCACTAATATACGTGTCCCCTTCGGTAGTAATATGAAAACCATAAAACTGGGGTTGAACTCTAAATCTATCGGAACGTCTAAGAGGTAAGGATTCGTCAATCGGTTCAACCGGAGTTTCCTCCTCGGGTTGAACGCCAGCGGTAGAGGTTCCTTCATCTATCGATTCTTGAATCTCTTCAAGTTCGATTTGCCTCCCACTGTCTCCTTGGCTTATGAGTTCTCGCTCTCGGAAAACTCCTCTCCTCGCAACAAAGATAACATTATCTTTCGGTCTATAGAAGAGATATCCAAAGGAAGTTTGCGGGTAGCCGATGAAAATACATCGCTCACTTCGAGGTTCAAGCTTGTCGTGAGTATCTCGTCTTACGAAAGCCTCGCAACCCCAAACCTTGATATGTGCCAACGAGGGAACTTTCCCCGTCCACATCTCGTGAGGAGTTTTGGCAACCTTCTTGGTAGGGACTCGGTTAAGGATATGGGCGGCAGTCTCTAAGGCATACCCCCAAAAGAAGATAGGTAGTGAAGCACGACTCATCATAGAGCGAACCATATCCAATAAGGTTCGATTACGCCTTTCTGCCACACCATTCAATTGCGGTGTCCTAGGAGGCGTCAATTGCGAAACTATTCCACACTCCTTGAGATAATCGTGGAATTCAAGACTTAGGTACTCTCCTCCTCGATCGGATCGAAGCATCTTGATTTTCCTGCCCAATTGATTCTCCACTTCATTTTTGAACTCTTTGAACTTTTCAAAGGTTTCTGACTTTTGCTTGATTAAGTAGATATACCCATATCTACTATAATCATCGGTAAAGGTCACATAGAAGCGGTTCCCATCCTTCGTGGTTGATCTAAAAGGTCCACATACATCGGTATGTATTAGGTCTAATAGTCCCTCACCCCTTTCACAAGTGCTCGTGAAGGGTGACTTAGTCATCTTTCCAAGTAAACAAGATTCGCATGTGTCATCTTTCCTAAGGTCGAATGACTCCAACACTCCATCCTTTTGGAGTTGGGCTATGCGTTTCTTGTTGACATGTCCAAGACGACAATGCCACAAAGATGCTTTATCCATACTAGTGGAAGAATCAATATTCAAAACATCATTTCCTAAGTTATCAACAATCATAACAGTTTCATATATTCCATTACATGGTATAGCTTCAAAGTAAAAGACACCATTTAGATAAGCCAAAATAGAACCATTCTCATTATTAAAGGAAAATCTAAAACCTTGTCTATACAAACCATGAAATGAAATGATGTTTCTAGCCATTTCTGGCGAATAGCAACAATTGTTCAAATTTAAAACTAAACTATTCTTAAGCACCAAAGAATACACTCCAATCTTGGTCACAGGCGACGATCTTCTGTTCCCCATGATTAGATTGATCCTTCCTTGCTCCACATCCCTACTTCCTTTTAGTCCCTGCACATTTGAACAAATGTGATAACCACAACCGGTGTCAAGAACCCAAGAAATAGCATGATTAGAATCGTTAGATTTTATTGCATATATACCTGCGAAAGATGGCTTGATCTTTCCTTCCTTGATGGCTTGCAGGTAGTCCGGGCAGCTTCGCTTCCAATGTCCTATCTTGTGGCAGTGGTGGCACTCTGCCTCCTTCGGGTTAGAGCAGGGCTTAGAGGGATCAACTTTTGTTCCACTAGAAGAGGAACCATCTCGGGCTTTCACCTTTCGATAGTTATTTGAAGAAGCTTTCCTCTTCTTTCCCTTCCCTTGACCAATTGCCAAGACAGGAGCAGCAGACGGATTGGGAGTTGGTGCAACAGACTTGTCCTTGAAATTGCTCTCAGCAACCCTCAAGAGACCTTGGAGCTTACTTAGAGTGACCTCCTCTTTGTTCATGTGGTAGGTCATCCTAAATTGATTGTACATCGGAGGCAAAGAGTGAAGCACCATGTCGATCGCCAAGTCTTCGCCGAAGTCAACGTTTAACTTGCGAAGGCGGTCGACATACCTTTGCATCTTTTGCAAGTGCACGGTAAGAGATTCTCCATGACCCATCTTGGCGGAAATCATGTTGGTGAAGATCTCGTAACGCTCTTGTCTCGCGTTTTGGTGGTACCTCTCCAGCAAGTCTTGATGCATCTCGTATGGATACATGTCCTCGTAGGACTTTTGGAATTCTGAGTTCATGGTGGCGATCATGATGCAATGTACTTTCGTCGCATCTCGCTCATGGGTTTCAAAGGCGGTGATCTCAGCGGGAGTAGCAATTTCGGGGTTGATTTTCTCGAGCTTCTCGTCGAGGACATACTCTTTATCCTCATAGCGAGCAATGGTGCGAATGTATCTTATCCATTCGCCAAAGTTCGTTCCATCGAAGGTGACCTTTTGGCAAAGGCTCATCAACGTGAAAGAACCAGCAGCAGCGTTGTTTGCGTTTGACATCTATAGAAAGGACAAAGATAGATTAGAACAAGAATCCCTAATTATCACCCAATAAGAAAAATTAGGGCTAGGATCCAACAATAACATTTACATACTAGAAAAGGGATGCCGTAATCCAACATGCAAATAAATTGAAGGTAAGTGAATGACGATTCACTAATTCTCCATCACAAAACTTAAACTTTTAGTCCTAAGTGTTTTTGAGAATTCCTAGGTTCGGATGAGATTCATTGAACTATTCAATGGCATGTTTAAATCTCGATATGCCCCTCTTTTTTGTGACTGGGATGCCGAGGATCACAAAGCGGGTGTGAATTACCATGCAAATTTACATGGTGCCTTCATTGTTACGATCACCTATTCGATGTGCCGGTAAACCACACACGCTCCACCGAACTATGATAAACAATGAATCACCCTCCGCCACCTTCGCTTAGAACCAATTAGTGTGCCGGTAAACCACACACGCTCCACTAACATCTTAGCAAGGTGCAAAGTGTAATTTCATGGAATTGCATCAATTCACTTTTCCTAAAGTAACTAAGATTGGGAAATTTGAAAAAGATTTAGTTACTTCGTATTTCTTATTATACTTTTAATGAGAGGATGAGGCTGCCCTATCCTACCCGTTCGGCTAACGACCCTCCACCAATCAAGCAAGCGGTGGGTGTGAGTGTACACCCATTAAGCGCCATTTTATAGGCCGCAACCTTATACCCACCTTATAGATCGGCTTCGTGAATGAGGCCTACTAGCGGTAAGACTAGCATTTAGTTATACATATATATATTATTCTAATAATGTCATATAAGTATAGGGTTGTATTTAAACTTTTCAAAATCTAGGGTTTGAAATTTAAGTTGTCTAAATTAAAGCTTTTAATCACAAATTTAAATTTCAAAACTATAGGGTAGGTTTTAAACATTTAAAAACATGGAGGATCAAATAACAAATAATTTCAATTAACAATTAATATCTTAATTATCTTTATTTGATTTATCTTTGATTTCTTTGAAGATAATTACCAAAAATAATTAAAACAATTAATTAATTATCATATAAAGAAACTAAATATTTAATTAGTTGATAATTACCTTTAACTAGATCAATATAACACTTATATTTATCAAAAAAACGGATTCATATTGATCTAATTAGTTTATGGTAAGTTTGGATAAGATAAACACAAAGAAATCCCGAATCTGGCCTTTCCTGACGCTTGGACTCGCCGAGTACACAAATGGACTCGCCGAGTCAGGCCTACTCGCCGAGTCCACTTTGGAACTCGACGAGTCAGTGACTCAAAAAATCGAATTTTGCAGGTTTGTTTCAGTTATACAAGCAACAATATGTAGAAAACCAATCTAGGCTCTGATACCACTGTTGGGTTTTAGCCATAAGAACTTTCCTATGTGCGCATGCAAAACCCTATTGCTTGGATCTAGGCTTTCTATCAAACATGCTTTTGAATCCAAGACTTCTAATGGCTAATTAGGTTAAACAATAACATTAATACAGATCTAGAATCATACCTTTGAGTTCCTTGTTGATCTTCTTGTCTTGGAGCTTCTAGAGTCACAATTGTCACTCCTCTGATGGTTCACAAACACCAATAGCAAGCAAGATGATTTAGGAGAGAGGAGAGGGGATGGAATTCGGCCAGAGGTTCCTTTCTTTAGGTTCTGAAAGCTTGTCCACGAATTCCACACCCCAAGGGCCTATTTATACCTTTAGACTCCTTAAGGGTTTCACCCTAAACCCTAATTGGATAATCTTCACTTAAGGCTATCCAAATCCACTCCATAGATATCCTTATGGACTATTTTGAGCTATCCTAAAGCTCTTAGAAACCGTCCAAAGTCCATCCTAATGGATTTATAGTCTAAAGTCTAACTATCAAACAATTGACAGTTTATACCCTCTTATTTAATTAATCTCTTTAAGTCACCAAATTAATACCAATTAATCTATGACTTATATTAATCAAATAGCTAAATATTATTCCTTATAATATTTACTCTCTCTTAACAAATCATCCTTTAAGTTGCTATGGTGAAGGCAACCCAAAAGGACCATGCACCACCGAATATAGTTATAGCCTTAGACACTATTCCAACAACATATTCATCTATTATTGGTGTGAATCGATCTAGCAACAGAGGAAACTCTAGTAGATAAACAAGGAAAATGTTTGTTGAGAATCAATATAGCGGAAAAAGTAGCAACAACCAAGTAACTATATTTATCTTTCCAAACAATCCTTACAATCTTGGTGTATATGTTGCATATCGAACATTGATAAAAGAATTTTTTATGTCATACGATTAGGTACAGTTGCCTAGTTACATTGATGAAATCAATTTATAAATTTAAGATTAGATTTTACGGAAAATGACAAACTAGCCCTACGACGTTTTCCATATTATCCCATTCAGTCCTTTAAGTATCTTCCGTGCTTTATAGGTGATGGGTTTTATAGAAAACAAAATCATGTATAATGCGAAAAAACACTTAACAATTAAGATGGTACATGCATCCTATAAAGGGTCTATGTCATAACACCTTGAACGCAACATACTATGAACAACAAAACTAGCATAAACCCTAATGAAATTGAAATCATGGGATTAGATTATATACATTTGATTTGTTGTATTAAACAAATTACATAAATCTACTTGTAGTGTAGGTCTTGGAAAGCATAGCACCAAAAGAATGTTGTCTATAATGGCTTCCACCTAAACCCTTGAACAAGAAGACAAGAGGAGAGAGGAGGAGAGGGAATTCATTTCTAAGGTTTATGGAAGTTCTTGAACGAATTCAAGTGTCCAAGGGGGCCCTATTTATAGTTTAGTTATCTTATGGACAAAGCAAGATTTGAATAATTAGATAATGAATTTAATTCTAATTTAAATTATTTCCTTATTAACATTCATGAGCCTTCTATAAAACCTAGAATGGCTCCTAAAACCATCGTCCCTAGGATGGTTCTAGAATTGCCTCTTTTGTTCAACTATTGAACAATTACAATTCATCTCTTGCACCTTTAAATAATTCCAATTAATCCCACATTAATTTAGATTGATAATTAATTAATTCTAACTAATTACACGTTAATTTATTAATCATATAAATAAACACATCAATTATCTATTTCCAATTAATATATTAATCATAATATATTAACAAGTCATTCATTACAATTTATTAATCATATAATAAACTAATAAACATATCCTCTCTCAGTCTCTCTAAATGTGATTCTTACAAAGTTCTAGCTATGAGGTCAACCCAAAAAGGACTTTTCTTCTAACTACAAGAATATACCAATTTTGTTATTGGCTTAGACATCTTAATCCAACAGTCTCTCACTTGGATAAGTCTATAACTATAATTGCAAATATACCTTGAACTAAACACCAAAGTAAGCCTTCGAAAGCTACTGCCGAAATCAAACGTTGGCCCTAAAATAAGTGATCGATTATTCCTTCATTCTACAAGATATCGTATGTGTGACAACCCAAGTTGTCCCGTTACCTTTTCCCCGTTACCGTTAACGGAATATTCCAGTTTATAAAGGTTCCGTTAATTTGAGGTCGTCAATTAAATAAACATTTCAGTTGTTTATTATTTAATAGGCCATTAAGTCGTGATAAAAGGGAATAAAAACACACATCACACATTTCCATTTAAATGGAAAAGTTAGTTTTTATTATTACGACCACTAAATCGGGTGCGACCAAAAGCCCCGTTTAACGGCAGTATTGGGTAGAATTCCACTGAGCTCCAACTCCCACCCATATATAAAGGGGAGTAAACTCCATTTGAAGCTTTTCCACCCTCTCTCTCTATACTCTCTCTCTAGGCTCGTTTTCGACTCAAAAACTGCGATTTTCGACTCCTAAACGTAAGACTATCAACCCTAACTTGTTCTATGCGTACATTATTGTCTTTTTAGCCTAGAAATCACAAGATTGAGACATAAAAAACGAGTTTACGGCCTAAGTGCCTCCTTAGGCCGTAAACCCCCAAAAAATGGCCCAAATGACTCAAGAATGTCCCTAATGGCTTGGGAATAAATCAAGGGAATTGCCTAGGAGTATTTAAACATTAAATCACCATGATTAAGGGCATAAAAGAGAGTTTACGGCCCAAGCACATGCTTAGGCCGTAAACCCCCCAAAACCATGTCAAAAAGCCCCAAACACACTCCTAAAACACCCTTAGGCTTCATACATAATTTAGGGACTTAGTATTTGGGGTTTGGATCATTTAAACACATCAAAATGAAGGGGAAAAAGGAGTTTACGGCCCAGGCTTATACCAAGGCGGTAAACACCCCAAAACATGCCCAAAGTGTGGTTTTTGCCCCCCAAATGACCTTAGACTATTTCTATAAAATGCTAGGAAGGATTTAAAGGCTTAAAATCAAAGAATGGTGGGTGTATGAGAGTTCACGACCAAGCCATAGAGCTTACGGCCGTAAACTCTCAAGGATTAGTCTTTTGGACCATAAACACTAAAGGAGTGCCCTTTTGGAACCCCAAACACCCCTATAGCCTTGAATGATTTCTAGAAGTGAGTTAAGGGCTTAAAACTTCATTAAATCCATTATATGAGAGTTTACGGCCGTAAACTCCCTTGGGAGTTGTCCCTAGGCCGTAAACTCCATTATAGTGCCCTTAGAAGCCTTAAACCCACTCATGCCTTTTTGGAAAAGTACTTAGAATAATTCCATGAGCAAGCTAGAAGCCTTAAACACCCTAGAACCCTCCACCATGAGTTTACGGCCGTAAACTCATGGTGAGTAGTCCCTGGGCCGTAAACATCATATAAGGGGGTTTACTCTCAGAGAGTAAACTCCATTCCTTAGCCATACACACCTTTAGACGCTACCTGGGACACCCAAACACTTAACCAAAGTGTTTTCCGCTCCTTTGAGCACGTATATTTGTTTAATTAGTATTAAATATACTAATTGTATGTGAACATATGTTATCATATGTTAAATAGGTCATTGTGTGTGTTCAAGTCCTTGCGTGACACCGAGCACGCAAACGACACCTTCGTCGGACCTACTTACACCAGGTGAGTTCATACCCTTGAATGAACCTTTTAAATGTTTTTACATGTTTTATAGGGGGGGGGGGAATACAAGTTAAACATGCCAGTTATCACATCAATCACATGTGATTGATAACCCGCATGCACAAGATTTTACCACTATACACTGTTTTACCGAGTAGGACACTATAATGGTTTTCAATTGTATCAAAACTCTTACTTATACTGTTTTATCTAAATTCATTCTAAACTGGTTTATGAAAGATTTTCTAAGGTTTTCAAACATATTTTACAAAAGAATACAAATTGTGATTTTCTCCGGATATAAAGGTTTTTCGTCAAAGTTTCTTTTTTTTTTCGACGTATACTTTTACTTGTTAAATACGGCTGCTTCGCTTATACTTATTTTATACTCCTACTCTGTAACGCTTTCACTTATACTTGAAGTCACTTATACCTGATGGACACTTATACTTATTCACACTCTTACTTAGTGATACGACTCTACTTCGCTTATACTTGATATCGACTCTACTTCACTTATACTCGATGCGCTCATACTTCACTTATTGTCGTCTCTACTTCGTGATACGCTTATACTTGCTCGACACTCTTACTTCACTTGCGATCACTCCTACTTCACTTGTTAGACACTCCTACTTCACAAAGATCACTCCTACTTGGTATATACTCAGTCGTAGTTAGATGTATGTCTGTGCTTGTATAGATGCCTATAAATAATGATTAAAGGACTTAGGAAGGCTTATCCACCCTATTTCCTTTTCTTCGTTGAGATGTGGTCTGGTGGGATCGGATGTCCATCCGAAGGTCGTTTGATTCATTACTTATATATTATGTACACAAGCATAGACATACGGGTTTACTTCATTCAATTCAGTTAAGAGTCTCTACCTCTAGTTCAGCACTTACATTAGAAACCCACTAGTTGAAAGTCTCTACCCACTATTTGGGATGCATCTTTAGGACACGGCCTTCTCCGTCGTCTAGTTGGTAACCAGAGTCTCCTGTAGGGAGAGCGGACATCCTGTGTATAGATCTATACGGGATTGACAACCCCGCACCCAGACTGCTAGCTACAGTCCCGGCCTACCAAGCCAACGGGTGACAAATGTCACATTATAGACGCTTGTAGGGCGTCTGGTACTCTAGTCAGTATGGTTACAAGTATCCCGGGTTACCTTATAATTCATTGGCTTTAAGTAACGGTATTTTGCCAGCAATTTACATTGTATGCTGGTAATTCATTTTCAGAGGCACACTGTTTTGACCTTACAAGATGTATCTTTCATTTGATACTGTCTGGGGTCTGTCTCCTCTGTTTTGACCTTACAAGACATATCTTTCATTTGATACTGTCTGGGGTCTGTCTCCTCTGTTTTGACCTTACAAGACGTATCTTTCATTTGATACTGTCTGGGGTCTGTCTCCTCTGTTTTGACCTTACAAGACGTATCTCTCATTTGATGCTGTCTGGGGTCTGTATCCACTGTATTCACAGTATCCATTGTATTCACTGTATTCACTGTATTCACTGTTTTAGACCTTGCTAGACATATCTTTCATTTGATATTGTCTGCGGTATGTATTCACTGTTTTGGACCTTACCAGTTCTACCTTTCATTTGGTACCTTCTGGGGTCCGTGTCTCTATTTGTTAGACTGAACCAGGCGTGTCGTTCGTTCGATACTCTACTGGAGTCTATGATTCCTTTGCCTTAGTCAGCATTCCTCACTGCTGAGGCATATGTTATTTCCCTGTTGTCTCTTGCTTTCTTTAATAATCAAATTCAGTATTTTGATAATGATAGCAATTAAGGGAAAAACCACTTTTTACCACATAACACTGACCAGTCTTGGTAGAAGGCTGCTTTTATTAAAGAAAATATAGGATTTTCTAGAAAGAACTCTAATACACTGTAAACACTTAAGCTATTACTTTATAAAGTTATTTGAAGGAAATGTCACTAAATACTTATGAACTCACCAGCATTTGTAAAAATGCTGATACTCGCTTTTCAAATAACTTGTATTCTCAGGTTAGCATTAAACAGGTACATCTCGGAGCTGTTGATGAAGATAGCTTAGTATTATGTTGTATCTATTCTATTACGTGTATTACTTCGATTTGATGTATTAATGTAACCATGTAAAATTATTACTATTAATGCAATGTCTTGTTGTACTTTGATTACTATAATGCATGTGTTGTGATACTTGACATGACGTCATCCACCTCAGAACGTTTCCGCCGTTCCGGTTTTGGGGTGTGACAGTATGGAGATGAGATATACATTAGAATCAATCTCATAGTCCAAAATTATGTTTCTCGATTTCGCTGATTTATGACAACTGAAATTAGATGTAACACCAGTCAAATTTAGGTCTAAAAAAATTGTTCAATAATCTCAATTGGGATGAATGAAGTGGTAGAGATTGTTACCAGGTTTCCAAAAATATTAAGAACACTAAATCCAAGTTATAACGAAGAAGTTATGACTCATCGAAGATCCGCGACAAATCCGATAAAACACTATTAAGCGTAAAACGTGAAATTTCAATAAAAGACTTTTTAGCCTTATGTATCTAAATGAGAGTCGTAGATATCATTAAACCGTAAATGTACATAATAAGAACGTCCAAATCTGACTTAGTATGATGAATTCATGATTTTTCTAAGTTTCGGATATAGCACTAGACAACAAAAAAAACTCGAAATAAAGATCGAGCGACTTTTAGCCAACGCAACCTAAACGAGAATTGAAGATCTCGACAATAGTAGTACAATGGTAAAGAGACAGACGAAAATGGACGTCAGATGAAGGAGTTATGAATTTTTAACTTACTTTTCCTGTCCCGGCCTGTTAACAATTTGATATTAAAAATAAAGTCAAAATTAGCCAGGAGAGTCTAAACGAAAGTTGTAGAGCATAATCTCACCTACGTGTGGATATAAAGAGCATCAAAAATGGAACTCATATGCAAAAGATATGAATTTATGAAGTTCGGGGCACAAACTTCGACACATGTTAGAATTCACATCGTGAGTGCAGAGTTCATGACGTGAACATGTTGATAGGCCCATCCAGAGCAAGTGGATAGATCACGCATGCCATGAGCGGATCAGGACCAAACTCACGACGTGAGTTATGCAAAACTCACGACGTAAGTTTCAAGATTCAGGTCTATATATAGAAATCGAAGCCTTCCGACTTTGGTTGCTGAAATCCATCCTCTCTCCTACTTCTACACAATGTTAAGCCCCTCTAAACCATACCGAAGCCTCGGCAACACCCCTACAACACGACGCAAGCCCCGTCCCGAATCTCCCGAGAAACCAACTTCTTTCCAGTCGAAGTGTTGCCCGCGTGAAGCTCGTTTCTTCACCAGAAACCCGCAATTACGTCAAGAAAGATTATTCCTAGAAACGAAACGCTGCCCGATTCACCACTTGTCAAGTGAGTTCATACCTCTACACTTTTCCAAACTCTTTATATGTTTTATAGGGGGGGGGGATACAAGTATAACACAAGGAAACTTGTGTTATAAACTACTGTTTATATTTTTCTTATACTTTACGTATTCATTACATGAAGATACCAACTAAGAATAATAAACACTATTATCAAACCTGTAATCTTTTAAAAGTTGTTAGTAACAAGATTTCATTATACAAATAATATGCATTTAAACTATGATAGGTATAGTTGTATGGAAATTACATGTTAGTTCATTTAGAAGGCAAACGATATGAAAACAAACATATAAATTGTGATAAGTATAATTTATGAGTCAATCCACTATTTCTATCGTACAAAGTTATAAATAAAAATAGTTATTTTTATTTACTAAAAGATTTTTCAGCATATTACTCATGAACTTGTTGTTAGCAAATTATGTGAGACAACATCTTTGTTTAGTATCAAATGAAAGTCCCTCACTTATAGCCACAGTCTCCTGGAGGGAGAGCGTGATTTTGTGTATAGATCTATACGAGACTGATAATCCCACGCCCTGACTATTAGCTGCAGTTGGAACGGAAGTTCTGGGGTGACAAATGTGATGAAGTATCTGGATAACAGTCATATTAGTATGGTTATAAGAACTCGCATGCGGAAACAATGACTCATGCACGTAGTAATACACAACTCAATCAAGCTCAAGGGATAATAACTATATGATTACTTCGTATTTACATCAGGGTTATATATAAATTTTATTCGATAGACAGTGGAATGTGTGACATCCGCCTCATTTCCTGTTCCTTGTTTGGTTGTGGACTTATGGCAGAATCACCCAATCAACTGCCGGTTCAGATCTTAGTTATATATAACTTGTTGGAACTAAGTAATCATGATAGGGTATTATCAACACATTCAGAACTCAAGATAAACACATCTTCAACTAGTTTTACTTGATAATAAAACTACAAGTTACCAAATTAAGTATGACATATTTACTTACACTTACGGTATCAGAGTATTTAGACTACATCTCAGTTTTCAGGAAAATATAGGATTTTCCGGGTTAAACACTATCACTTTACAAGTAAACAGTTTTACAAACTCATTCTTAGGGAAATTATATGTTTTTACGGATCTACTACATTCATTTCATACACAATGAATCATATCTCATTTTATAGAAAATATCGGATTTTCTGGAAAACATATACAATAATTTACATACTGGTGTGATTACTTAGTGGATATGTTTGGGTTATATAAAATTAAGATTCGATAGATAATGGAATGTGTGACTTCCGCCTCATTCCCTATTCCTCGTTTGGTTGTAGGATTAGGGCAAATCCACCCATTCGACTGTCTGTTCGATTTTTAATTTTATATAACTTGTATGCACTAGGTAATCATGATAAGAACTAGTATTGATCACTTTACGTATGCGAATTCAAAGCGTCATGTATCACTCTTTAAACGTAAGGAAGCATATATATTTTGGTCTTAAGGCTTAAGACTACATTTCATGTTATTAAGAAAATATAGGATTTTTTGTAGTAATACACGAACATTTTCAAGGAACAAAGAACTTACTTTGTAAATCAATATACTTATGAACTCACCAACTTAAATGTTGATACACTTTCCAAATCACTTGTATTCTCAGGAAACTAGTAAACAGGTACTTATTCAAGTTTCGAGAAGCTGGAGCATAGTTGTTGTAAGTCTTTATTTTTGTTATCTACTCTTGAAATCAATCACTCTGGTTTATGTAAAAGATGTAAAAACTTTATTATCAATACAATGGTTGTTGTTGCTTTAATTACTATTTTACATTTGTTATGATACTGTATATGACGTCCTCCACCCCCAAATGTTTCCGCCGTTCAGGTTTAGGGGTGTGACATTAGACTACTAATTGAAAACATCAATTTAGTCCGGGCTCAGCCAAACACTTTAGATGTCAGTCAACAAATCATCGAGCGGCCCAAAGATATCACTTTTACCATTAAGACAAAAGGAATGAATTACTTTGAGTATATATTCATACATTTTACTAACCAAATCATGCAAGAAATTACACTTTATAACATCCAGTTACGAGATGCATTTGGGTAAACCAATACAAAACTGATTCGTAAACTAAGAACTATATATCTCCGCTTAAGAATAGTAGTTATTATCGTCTTAGAATTACTCGTGATAAAATCCATGAAATAAACTCTAAACGTGGGTTTATCCAATACTTAAAATGCCTATTTTCAAAGTACTCATAAATATTGTAGTAATTCCAATTGCAATGTCTTAACATGAATCGACAATCTACAATCAACTCATGACAGTCTTAAATTATTACTTACTTCCAAAAGTATGAGTGACTGTGGAATTTTAAATAATATTAAAATTACTCAAGGAAGTAAACATTCAAAGTGAAACACAATAACAAATTAATTAACTATGGTTTCAAACTTACTAAATAATTCATATTATTTAACACTACTAGAAAAACAGCCTTTTACGACGCTCATTGCGCGTCGTAAAAGGCTCAGACGACGCGCAAATGTGTGTCAAGGAAGGCCCTGTCATAAAGAGAGACGACGCGCTTTTGCGCGTCGTCTATAGACGACGCGCATTTACGACGCTCATTTACGACGCGCGTTTACGACACGCAATGTGTATCAAGGAAGGCCCTGTCATAAAGGAAGACGACACGCATTCGCGTGTCGTAACCTTACGACGCGCGTGTTAATGACACGCAATGCGTATCAAGAAAGCCCCTGTCAAGAAAGGTCATGTCATAAATGAAGATGACACACATTTTTGCGTATCGTAAATTTAAATGTTTAAAAAAAATATTTATATATTTATTAATTTTTAAATTAAATTTTCATTTAATGTCACGTAATAGAAATAAAATACCATATACAAAAAGTACAATCCATTGCATAAAATTTAATGTCATACAATTCTATTTTTTACAATATATAAATTTACATTCCTCTAATCTACTATGCGTTTTACTAACAATTGAAATGAAGAATGCAACACTTGCATTTGCAGCATCTTATCTCTTTCATCTTGAGCTTTGTTTTCCTCTTCTAACTCCAGAGCTATTCGCTTTCATCAACCCTGTAAGCGCAACACAAGAAATAATGATATGATTTCCTTCAATGTGGAGACATCCTTACATGCTCCTTCCTCCAAATCTGTACCAACTTTGACATTTCCATTGGCATGATCCGCATATAGAGTAGATGTGATCTCCATAGCATTAAGCTCAACATTCTCAGCTAATGTTTTTGGTATCATTTCAAAGCTCTCTGCAAATTTTCCAATTTCATACTGATCTAATCTTCATCATATCAATCATCAATCAAAAAACAAATTTAGTAAAACAATGAAAAATGTTATTTTTTCTAACGGTTATGGTTTTATATATAATATAAACTTTGTAGATATAGTGTAACTGTGTTGTTTATTACTATGTTGGATATTGAAAGTTGGGTTAAACAGAAGAAAAAAAGTCCCTTGCAATGATCAATGTTATTCAAATACAATGTAATTTTCAGTACTAATTATATTGAGTATTCAACATGCCATGTCTTAATTAAAATGTTTCATTAGTTGAAATTTATATTCAACACACTAACCTTTTATGAACAATCCTTTTTAATTCTTGGTATCTCAAGACTCTTCTATTACTGAGTCCTTGGTAATGAATGTAGAGGATAAATTGGTGCAACCTGATATTATTAAAGAACAGGTATTTATTTGCTATCATTTGATAAATGGAAGGTATAAATGATCTAAATGAGATGTTCTTTTGTCCTAATAATTCTCAGGATGCTGCAATCAGCTATTCAAGGGATAATCTGATAATATGGTGATCTAAAGAATGTATATTGCTGAGTGGGAGGTGGAAATAGCTGTGCATCACCATTAACAGAAGGGAGAGGTGTGGTCACTAGAGAATATGGACCATATGGCATTTGGGAATTGTAGCCATAACCCGTGTGGAACACAACATAATTGTCTGTATACATTTCCTAAAATGTAAATTGGTCTAATAAATTTGTACCTTTTGCACACGTTGAGTCAATGCAAGAAGGTGGCCTTTGAATCTACAAACGCATTCAAAAAATAAGTTCAAAAAATAAATTAAATGGTTTTTTGATATACATGTTAATTAACTTCTTCATACATACGTTGTAATCATCTCAAATGGTGATGATCTTAAATGGGTGCCAGCTTGGATCCATGAGATGATCCTCCTATATTGATAGAAACTTGACTGTATCCTCTCGACTTAAACAACATTTCTTAGCATCAACTATGAAAGGCTTTTCATCAAGATCCCCCATTCTTTTCACACCAATATGGGCCCTAACAGAACCGCATATTTCCTTCAAATCCTGTTTCACACACACCAAACATCAGGTGGGATAACAAAAAGGTAAATTACATAATTTTATTATAAATCAATAAACATGATTGCTTATAAAGTTAGAAGAAAAGAAGCTCACAGAAATCAACTCTTTGCGAGCATCCTGTAACTCATCATTGATTAGTCTTTCTTTAATTACCAGTAGCTTTTGTAGTAACTCTCTTCTGTGTTGCTTGATTTCAAGTTGAAAGAGAGTCTATTTTTCTATCTCTAATTTGAGGTGGTCTCATAAAGCTTCTAACTGTGAGCAACAGTTATGACAGTGCAAGTCAAGAATTCATCCAGAAAATGCTTTTTAATATAATGTCAAAAAAATACCTCTTCATCGGATTGTGCTGCTTCTAATTGTCCATCCAAGTATGCTTGATCACCAACAACAGCCTCCAAAGCCTCAATCAATGGATCTGGCTGCCACAAGAAAAGAGTAAAATTGTAATTTTTATCCATATTTTTATTGATAAATTATTAAACTTGGAAGATGCAACAAAAGGCAACACTGATTTTATCACATCTTCATTCTCAATTTGGTGAGCAGAACACATGCTGTAGACTACTCTCTCAACTCCTGGAACTAAACAAATAAAAAAATATTACACACCAAAAGGGTATTTTAGTCTTTTCAATACAACAAAAGGATATTAGGGTAAAATGCTAAAAATATACATGAAAAGAATGTAACCTTGTTAAGCAACCTCTCCACATCATTGCTTCTGTTCTGGAGTGGAATTTTTTGCAAACTCAACCAGATCATCACAAAACAATGAATTTAGGTAGCATTTACACAGTACCCTTCTCCACCCATGGACCCCACCTGATAACATATGAGTAAAATGACCAGTTTACCCTTCTCAATGTAAAAAATGAAAGAAAAAAATTAGGGTTAAGTTTACCTCATGGGCAGCACATGTACCAGGGTATAATTTTCCACCTTCATGTCTATGTAAGGATATATAAAAAACCTATAATAATTAAACCAATATCATCAGAAATAGACGGATATTAATTTTCCATGATTTCCTGCAATTTATTACCAGGAAACACTTACAGTGTTTTTTTAATATAACAAACTCATTGTGGTTAACCAAGAAAAAAATTCTTTATGTGGTTAAACCAAAAAAAATAATGGAATATCGAGTTAGTCATATAATATCATTAACAAGTTGAATAAAAAGTAGCATCGATTTTTGTAAGAAAAAAGAATTTACTGTTTTGTTCTGTTCAAATATATCTTGAGTTCCATTTCCATGGTGTACATCCTGCAAATAAATAAGGTTAGATAAGATAATTACAAGTCATAGTTTTTTACTACAATTTAAAACAAAAAACTGAATAAATTATAAATATTATTACCTAATAAACAATCAAAACTTTTTTTGCTCCTGCAGCTTGTGCTGCTGATGCAGCAATGGCTGCATTGTTATGCAGACACAATCCCATTGCTTCTGAAATTCTATTGTCTTCTTTGGAGCAAGAAAATAGCTGTTCTTCCTCTTCCTGATAAACCTAATCATTACAAAACAGTGAACTGAGGTGATAATAAGAGGATCCAAAAGCAGCAACAGCCACACCAATGTAAAAGCGTGTCCAACCACAAAGCTCACCTTGTAGACTTGGGTAACACAAGCTAAATCATTCGCATTTGATGCAAAAGTGATGAACCCAAAATCTTTATTTTTGGATCGTGGGTTTAGGCATGTATCAACTCTAAGAATCTCACCATACTTTTTACAAATCTCCTTCACTTTCTCTTCATTCCAATCTTTAGTGAGTCCTTCCAGATATACCTTTTTGGCCTAGAACACAATAAGAAACACATTAATCAACTGAGCATGGAAACAGGGAATTATAACAAGTTTTATTTTTCCCTTCAAGCTTGGGATTCTCTGGTAAACGGATCATCTAGATGTGTTCAATTCCATATTGTATCAGTTGTTGCAACACCTTAAAGAGGAAAATGGGAACATTGAGTGGTGCTTTCAAAGCAATGTTATGCAACAGAGGTAGCATTGATACTTGAACAAATAGAATAGAAGTGAATGACCATAAAACATGTAAACTTACTTCTTCCCTTTTCCATTTTTTGCTAATATTTTGCTAATATAGTGTATGATTGTCCTGGCTTTCTTATATCTTTACACGCTTGCCCATCACCTAGGAATAGAAAACCAATATTAGAATCTGACTTGTTGAGTTCACCTCCTGTAAATTCCCAAAACCACATAAGCAGAGCTCAAACCTCAACTCCATCTTTCAACTCCAAAAGAGCACACTTTGCTTGATCAGGAGATGCAAACCATAAGTTCATATGGCCTCAATAAAAAACCGATATACACATGAACAATCACAACACTTTGGTGCCAATCGTGTAGAAACTTTGAAGCATCATCGATAAGCTTTTTCAAAACCTGAATTGAACTATAATAAGTAAAATAACAATGTAAAGAAATATTTCATATATGTATGTAAAGATAGGGACGAGTGCTCAGATCTCCATTTCTATGTATCAGAGAAAGAGATAGACAGAGAGAGAGAGAGATTGAGATAGAGATAGAGAGAGAGCACCTGTTGGGATACTTTTATAGTGTTAAGATGCGTTCAAGAAGCTAGATATCCATTTCTATGCAAACCGGAGTTGGATTCAAGAGGAATGAATTACGTTTTGTGCATATTCGTGGAAGGAAAAAACCAAAACCCTTATTTCTCGATTTCTTATTGGTGTTTCAATGGCGTCAGGAGGAACATCGTCTTATGATTGGTCGTCTATCGGGAAATTTTGTATGTTTTTTTGGGTGTTTTGCTTTTCCCGAGATTTGTTCCCAGGTGAATGAAATTGTTGTTGGTTTTGTGTCTTCTGGTTCGGCTTCCCGTAGAGATTTAGGAACTGGAAGGGATTGTTCTCTTGTTGGCCTTGATCTTCTACTGGAATTGTTACATAATCCTTCTAATTTCGAAGAGCTAATAGGTCGATGACAGAGGAAGGTGTGAAAAAGATGCGACACTGGCGGAGGGTCGATGATGGTAAAGGGTCGACGACCAGGAAATAGCACAAAGTGGTGGTCGGAGTGTGAGGGGAGTAGTTAGCGGTTGATGTGGGAAGGGGAAAGAAGTATCGCCGATTAGGGTAAAGAGGGAAGTAAAAGCGGGCTTTTCTAATTTTTGGGTTTTTCTTTTTCCCGCTTATTACTAAAGAGGGCGTTTCATTAAAAAATTATAAAGCGACATGTTTAGATGACGCACATTTTATAATAAGTGCGCTCCGTGTTCTTTTTTTTTCTAACACTTATTCTAGGGCACGCAAATATGCGCGTTCTAAATCCAAAAAATTTCTAGAGAGCTGAAATTATTTTTAGCTCACATGCTTTTGCGTATCATAAATCACTGCGTGTCATAAATTGCGCGTCATTAAAGGTCTGTTTCTAGTAGTGTAATCACCATATTATTTAACCACCGTAGCAATTATGTATTTATTCATTGTATAATATTTCGAGTAATAAACTAACAACTTGGATTAGATAACATTATTCATGCCTATGTTATGAACATGCATGCTATGCTTCTCAATGATCCTTCCTTTGTGAATAGATCCATTAGACACTATTCCAATGGTGCACATATCACAATTCCAAATTCGAAACATTATCTAAGATGTAGTGGAATTCCAAAATTACATACATTGTCCTCCTGTGATGTTGAGGCATAGTTGTTGTAAGTCATATAGACCGAGCCTACGATCGATATTACAGAATGTTCCATTGGAACTTGTTAATCAAAATAATTCTATGGTTATGAAGTCTTAAATTTAAGATACACTCCTTGAACACTTCTCTTGCATTATAGGGTCCAACTTACATCTAGATTTTGCAAACATATCCCATTACGGAAACATTTCCATATTCCATATGACCATCAATTTTGACCAAGAATCATATTAATCCAAAACATGTCACTATGGTCCTTCCCAAATAATTTAATACTTCTAACTGTCCACAAGCAAGCAATCTTCAGTAAAACCTAAGAATGTTCTTGACAGTAGTTTAACAAACTTAGTCATATGAAATTCTAATCCTATTCACATAATGCTAAAGGCATTTGAAAAATTAGAATAAGCGAACATTATATCATATGTGATCAATCCTATATCTGAACCAAATGGGACTCGACTCATTATATCCTACACAAGGATTTGATATTTGTTCGATATCTTGCTATAATATTTCTATATATCGAATCTCCTATGTTGAAACATTTCAACATGATATTCATATATGTATTTGACTAGGTCCTGTTAAACCATACGATCTAAACCTTTAGACTCGATATGAAGTATGAGTGCCATATCTCTTATGTCCACTACAACAAAGCATTTTACGAACTTTGCAACTTGCAAAAGCAGAGACATAGTTCCCTACAAATAGTATTGTCAACATGCAATGCCAACATAATAATTATGCTCCCATTAGCTTTGACATATACCCATAAAGTAACTGGAGTTTTAGAAATCAATACCCTTTGACTTTCTTAAGGAAGTATAGGTTTTTGTTACACGATGCTTCGATAAGTCTCAAACTAGACTTTTTAAGGGTTTAAACCCCCAAGGATCATCCATGGTTTGTAACATTGGTTTAGCCCAACCTAAAAAATCATGGATCATGGATCATTGGCCCACACCATAAGAATGAATGATTTACCAAATCACTCCCAATATATTTAACTAGTCTCTTTTGATCACAAAATTAATTCCAAATTAATTCTTGATCAATACTAATTAAATAATATGATTTCACATTAATATATTAGAACTTATAATATGTTAACAAATCATAAATAACCTCTTCTCAAAAGTCCATCCTATTAAATTGTCATGGTGATATGCAACCCAAATGGACCATGCTACTGTCGGGTCAAGTACATACCAATTATAGTTATGAGCTTAGACACCTAATCCAACAGGGTCGTGGTCCCCCAACCTTTTCTGTTACTGAGTAAACTCGCTGAGTCTAGGAGATGACTCAGTGTGTTGGACATGTTTTGGGCTTGAAGATTAAAGAAATCGACGAGTCCAAGGAAGAACTCGACAAGCTATGAAAAAAATCTCCCGACTCTATATGAAGAAGAACTCGACGAGTTCAAGGAGGAACTCGGCGAGTTATGAGTAAAAGGTTCCAACTACGTTATAAGGAAGAACTCGACGAGTTCATGAAAGAACTCGACGAGTAGGGTCAGGGGTTTCAAAGTTTTATGAATCATAGAACTTGATGAGTTCATGAAATGACTCAACAAGTAAGATCGAGACTTCAAGATTTTATGGATTATGGAACTCGATGAGTTGGTGGACCTACTTGGTGCGTTAAGTCAACCAGGATGTTGAGTTTGACTAGGATGTTGACTATGACTTTGACCATTGACCAGAGTTCACCCTTAAAGGGGTTATGAGTATGAAAGACTAATTAAAGGAGATTATTATGTGTAGGAGTTGAGAGGAGTTGATCCCAGCACCAAGGACAGTTCAGCTAGTTCAAGACATTGAGGTGGGTTACCTTCCAGTAGAAGTGGGTCGAAGGCACCAATGCCGACCCACTAGTAAGAGTTATAGTAGAGATGATTGTCTTTGTGATAATTATATGGTATGTCGCTATCTATTATGCTTATATGCTAGTAAGCTATGATGTTATGTGATAGTGGTAGGAGGGGTACGATAGACCCTGGTACCGGTCGATAGGGCCGAAGGGGTACGCCAACACTCGGATATTCTAGGCGAGGTACCGGTCGACAGGATTGAAGGGGTAGGCCAGCACCCTGATATGCAAGGCAAGTTACTGGTTGAAAGCGACCTAAGGGGTAGCTATTACCCGGATATGTTAGACAATATGTGTTATGTATGGTATGTGCTTTGATGGGGGAACTCACTAGGCTTTGTGCTTACGGTTTTCAGTTTTGGTTTCAGGTACATCTTCCATGAAGAAAGGAGCTAGCACGGTAGCAGCGCATCGCACACACATGATTTTCCGCATATGAGATTCTTGGGATTTTTACTCTGACATTGTTACTATCTTATGGCATGATTTTGAGACATATGATCTATGGTTTTTATGGAAATAAATAACTAAATGAGGTTTTCTATAAATTGTTTTATAAATCGTTACCTTAAAAATGAAAATTTTGATCCAAATTTTTGGGATATTACATATGACTTGGTGCTTGGTGCTGGGTCACACAACTTTTGTGGGAGTAAGCAATCAGGCCGCACAGATTGCCGATTTTTGACACTTTTGCAATTTTTTGCTCCACAAGCTGCGATTTTCTTCCAAACTTCACCAAAATCATTGCTAAACCTCAAGATATTTTAATTTGACTGACTTCATGTAACATCCCAAAAATGATGACATAAAATTTTCCCTTTTAGATTAATAAATCGTTAATACATATCATTTCCATAAAACCAAGGTAGCCAAGATTTACCAAAACATCATTAGATCAGAGTATATCACAGAATGCGGAAACATGCGGTGTGTGCCCTGCAATCATCCCGAGCTCTTCCGTTATTTTGAAAATCGAATCACCTGAAACATAAACTGAAAATCGTAAGCACAAAGCTTAGTGAGATCCCCAAAATACCACATACCATACATATCATATAACGGGCCCCGCCTAATTGAGATACCGGCCCTGCCCACACTCGAATAATAATGAGATACAGGCCCCGCCCACACTCGAATAATAGTCAGATACCGGCCCCGCCCACAATCAAATAATAGTGAGATACGGGCCCTGCCCACACTCGAATAACAGGCCCCAACCAATGATATGCGGGCCCCGCCCACACTCGGATAATAATGAGATACTGGCCCCAACCACACTCAGGTAATAGTGAGATACGGGCCCTGCCTACACTCACGTAAAGGGCGCCGCCCAATAATCATACATATACAAGAACATACAAGTATCATACAGACAACAAGTATAAAAAAACATAACCAATATAGGGTTAACCTTCGTGCCTTAGACCCGCTAACCCAGTGAGGAAACTCACCTTGAATGCAGAAGCTCATAGAAAGAAATCCCTAGCTGTTGCCCCTGACGACGCCTCCGATCTATCAAATCAAAACAACACCCAATTAGCAATTGGGTTCCATTATAAGGCCCACCATCCATACTTGGGGTAAAATCACCATTTTACCCCTGACCCAACATGTATCAAAATCGAGGCCCAAATCTAAAAGATCTACAAAGGCCCACTAATGGCCCAATTTTCCAAACTAGACCCAACCCCATAATCTTAAGCCCATAATTTCTTTCATTACAATTCTGATTACCTCGAGAACCCCCTTAGAACAACTTGGTCAAAGACAAGATCAAAATTCAAGGTCAACGACCCGATTTGACCCAACACACCGAGTTGTCCTTCAACTCGCCGTGTTTCTCCGTTATCTGCAAAGTCGAGGAAAACCGAGCCAACTCGCCGATTTTATCCAATAACACGCCGAGTTCGCCAGATTTCGACTCTAAGAGCTTCACAATTTAGATTTCGACCAAAATCTATAGCGGCGGGTTTTCCGTAATATGTTAAGCTAACTCTCCGAGTTCGCCAGAAACCCAACATCTTAATACATTAAGCTGACATTATCAATTCTAAGAGCTTCACAACTCAGATTTTGACCAAAATGAGATCTAGAAGGGTAACATTTCCAACTTTACCCCTAAGAACCACCGAAATGGGTCCAAGCCCAAACCCTAGACTTAAAAGATTGAGGGCTTAACCATTAAGCACTTAATATTCAAAGACAACGCCCCAAATTGCAGATGTAACACCCTAGAGCCAGAAGACCACATAAAGTTTCCAACTTTATGCTCATGCATGACTAGGAGAGGCTCAAATGTTCAAGAAGGGCTTAATAAGGGACTTAATGAATGCATGAAGCCCTTAAATCCATAAAGTTGGTACGTTTTTGCCAAAAGAGTCCATGAAAACCCCGGATCTGAAAGAATAAGGCTTTGGGACGTCCTAATCCCAACATCCATCCAACCAATGACTAAAACACAACAATTTAACCCAAAAGAGAGATCTAAACATCTATCCATCAAGATAAGAACTTAATACCTCAAACTCCTTGCAAAATGGGTAGTGATTCTGAATCCAAGTCTTCCTTCTCCAAGCTTAGCAACTTCAAAATCTTCTAACTCCTCCAGAATACACAAAATGGACACCAAACTTCCTTCCAAAGCTCAAAAGCTTTAGAATGGAGGCTACAACTCGTTTTAGGGTTTTATAACAATGGAGGCTGAGAAGGAGGCTAGTCAAACGGACTTAAGGCCTTTAAATAGCGTGCAACACCCTAAAAATTAAGGTTTCAAACCCAGCTGCCAACTCGCTGTGTTGAGGCACCTTAACACGCTGCATTGGTTCATTAAATTCCACGACCAATAACATCTCGACACGCCAAGTTGAGGCTCCAACTCGCCGAGTTCCAAGGATAAAACTTAAACAACTTGGAATCAACTTCATACCAGATATCAAGCGTTACACTTTAATCCTAGAATCATCCAAACATCAAGCGGAGATTATTTATCCACAATGCATTTATTTAATATCTTTTCCTAGACGTAGTCCCGCTTCCTTCAACTTTCATAAATCGGAGTTTCCAATGTGATGTTGTCGAATTCTCCCGTGTCAAACTTTTCATAAAATGGTTTCAAACGACGTCCATTCACTTTGAAGATTTTACTCGTTTCCAAACTCTTGATTTCAACCACACAATGATCAAACACTTTTAAAACAATAAAATGTATGTTCCATCGAGATCACAATTTTCCCAGAAACAACTTCAAACGCAAATGATAAAGAAGAAATTTTTGACCCGAAACAAAGTGCTTTTGAGTTATGTGCTTGTCATGAAACACCTTTTTCTTGTCTTTGTACTTTTTTAACCTTTTGATTATATGCTTCTTGACGATTTCCATTATTGCAAGATTCAATCTTCTTTGACCTTCTCTCCTAGGATTACAACTGTCCTCCATGAGGATCATGTGAGTGCATACGTTAAGGCTTATCCCTTTATGCCCATTATTTTCTTCCCCATGGCCTCTTTGTGATCTTTCAAAACTATAACCAATTTGTCTCCATCAAAATCTTTTAGTTGAGAGGAGATGATCGCCAAAAGAGTCTCGTCTTTACCTAGGTAAACATACTTCAAGTGGCTAGGTAAGACTTCCAATTCAAGTGTGGGTGGGTGGATAATGGAAGGGTGCATCTTGTTTGGAGACTAATATAAGGAAACTTGAGAGACGTCTTTCTTTGTTGAGTTGTTAACTTTTAAAGTCTTCACAATCTCTTCTAATTTAGAGTCCAATTTATACATTTCCAATGTTTTCTTCAAACCCTCGTAATCAAGACTCATGTTTAGTACCGTCTTCAAAATATCCCCATGTGATAAATAAAATATTCCTTGGGTTATTGGCTCAATCACATTAACCCCATAATGGAGAAATGTTGCTAGGGTACGTCATTACTTCAAAGATGTTGAAGTGAATGCTCTCTTCATAACTCCATTGTGATCTTCCCATTATGGACATCAATGATCATGTGAGCGGTATTCATGAAAGGTCTTCCAAGATGTTGAAGGAGTCTTCTCTTCAAGATCAACGAGATAAAAATCCATGGGAAAAACAAGATGATTAACTTGTACTAACACATCCTCCAACACTCCTCTTAAAGACACACTTGACTTTTCCGCTAATTGAATGATTACTCTGGTTTCTTCCAAAGGTCCAACATTTAGCGATTGAAAAACCAAATATGACATCACATTGATTGAGGATCCAAGATCTAACTGGACACTTTTAACATGCAAATCACCAATTGTACAAGGCATAGAAAATATTCCTGGATCCTTGCATTTGGGAGGTAACTTGTTTTCGATAACCACGGAAATGTTTTCATTGACTTGAATCTATTCATTTGCCTTGAAATTCCTCTTCTTGGTGCACAAATCTTTAAGAAATTTGGTGTAGCTTGGAATTTACTTAATAGCATCCAATAGTAGAATGTTGATTTAGAACTTGCGGAAAGTTTCAAAGAATTCATTTTCTTCCTCTTTTTTCTTCAAAGCGGCTAACCGAGAAGGGAAGGGTGGTGGTATGACCAATGGCTTGATGGTCTTGTTGTAAGATTCAGGTTGCTCAATATTTTTCACAACCAGTTCCTTTGGAGTAACTACCACCCTTGAAGATTCAACAACAATAACCTTACATTCTTCTTCTCTTGAAAAAATTTTGGGTTGGTTTCTTCAACTGCTTTCCCAGTTTTCAAGGTTATGGCACTCATATTCAGATTCTTTTTGTTTGAGATGGAAGTTTACCCCTTTTTTCCATCTTATTGAGAGTAGTTGCCAAGTCTCCAGTTTGTGCTTGAATGTTGGAGAAGGTGTTCTTTGTCTCTTGTTGAAATTGTGTTTGGCTTTGAGCAAGAGAAGTAACAAGTTCCTGAAAAGACTCATTTGATGGTTACCACTTGATTAGCCTTGTTGTTGAGCTTGTTGGTAATTTGGAAGGGTATAATATATTTGTGGATATGGAGGTTTTTTGGAAGGATATTATGGATATTAGGGTCTCATCATAAAATTTGGTGGGTTTTTCTTTGGTGGGTATGGATCGTTTAGGTTATTCATCTAATTTGAGGTGTATCTGTTTTGAAATCCCATGGGTCTTGGTTGACCTTGATATCCTCCCATTGCATTGACATCCTTTGGTTCACTTCAAAGCGTGGGACACTTATTCGTATAATGCCCTGTCATTACACAAATACCACAAACCATCAATTGTTGACCATTTCCCACCACCATTTGACTCAACATTAGTCAAATGAAAGAGCTTTGATTCCAAGTGTTGGGTGTTTCTAACTTCACCAACCACTTGTGGAGAATTTCTCTTCACTTCATGTTGAGACCCGAAGTTTCTTTGATTTTGAGAAATGGTACAAAAAAGCAATCTTATCTCTTGAGCTATCTTGTTGAAAATGTCACCACCAATTAAAGCATCAATCATCTCATCCTCCCACCTTTTTCATTCATACCCTCATAAAATTGTTGAAGAAGTAGTTGTTCGGGTATGTTGTGTTGAGGACAACTTGTACACAAGTTGTTGAATCGCTCCTAAAATATTATGAAAAGTTTCATTCTCCCCTTGACGAATCCCCAAACTATCACTCCTTTGACTTGATATTCGGGAAGTGGGATAGAACTTTCTATTGAAGGATTTAATTAACTCTTCCTATGTGTGAACAGATCTCGGTGGTAATTTGAAGAACCATTCTCTAGATTTATCTTCCAAGGTGAGCGGGAAAGCGGTTAACTTGAAATCATCCAATGTCACATGTTCGGGAAACATACTAACACATATCATATGAAAGGACTTCAAATGACTTTGACGATCTTCTCTATCCAAACCATGGGACTTTGTGATTTTATGTATGAAACTTGACTTCAATTCAACCCCTCTACAGTTTGCGGGATAAACAATACCAAGAGGTGTGTGGGTAACATCCGTCTCCATCATTTATCTAAGTGTCAACTTTTGAGGGGGATTGGGTGGATTGGGGTTTTGTTCCATATAATAAGGAATTTGTTGCTAAGGTGGGTATGGGTATTGTTGGTGATTGTACATTTGTGGTGGATAAGTTGGGTACTTAGGATATTGGTGGTAAGGGGGTTGTTGTTGTGGGTACATTGGGTATTGGTACATTAGATGTTTTTGGTAAATGGGTTGTTGTGGTTCATGTTCTTATTGTTCTTGAAGTTGAAAAGCATTGTTTTAAATTTGATTGTTTTAGTGGAAATTTTGGTTTTGTGGTTGTGGTTGTTGATAATTGGGTTGATTTGGGTGAGGAAAGGGTTGATTCCAAGGTGACAGATCTATGAAGGGTCTTGGTGTTGTTGTTGTTTGCTTGGTTGTTAGGATGGGGTATAGGCATCTTGATTGTTTTGGTTTGGGTTAGGATTATGAGGTGGAATGTGATTCATGGCTATATAGTTTTCAAATGGAATTTCTTCAAAAGAATGGCCAACAATTGGAGAACTTGGCTCAGTGTCGGTATCACTTGAAGTATGAACTTGGTCTTTTATGTTGATTAGGGGAGAAGAGGAAGAAGCTTGAACGAGTTGTTGTCGCTTTGCTTGTTTGTCTAACTTTTTCAACCTTTTCTCTTCTTTTTTAATCACTGGATTGTAGACTAGTTCACCAGTTCTTGTAGACCTATGAATAAAAAATACATAACGATAACCAATTTCCCCGACAACGATGCCAAAACTTGGTGGGATGTGAAGTCCACCAAGCAAATTACACCCCTTGTTTGCAAATAAAATGTAATATAATGGTAAAGAGGGGTATCGATCCTCGGGCAAATGATTGTATTCAATCACCAATGCAATCCAATAGAACTAGTGTAATAAAACTAAATAACTACAATTAAACTTAAAACGGGCTGTTGTGATTGCTTGAAAACTAAAAGACTTGAATAACTAAAAATCTTTATGAAGCTTATCATTCATCCCAAATTGATTATATCAATCATGAAGTGTGACATGCCAAGATTCCTCATAGGTAGTATGGAGGTTGGGAAATCCCACAACACACCTTCTTAATCAAAATCAAGGCTTTAATTGAAGCAATTGAACCCAAGAAAGTTGACTAGCCTTAAGAATGAAGGAATCCCCAATTCCTAGAGGATGCCAATGCTTACACATCCATAAAGGAGTTATGATCCATAAGGTAGAGATGATTTCTACCCTCATAAAGCTCTTTTTTTAAGTAAATTCAATGATTAAATGCTAAACCAAGGAAATAAACCAACACTTGCTCATTCAATTACTGTCACAACTAGGAATTCTAATGCTTTGTTAGCCTTTAACATGGATAACATTGTAACTAAAACTTGAAAGCATGTATGGTGCTTATTCAATGACAACAAAATTCCATCAAACACCCTATACAAACATTCAAATAGTGAACAAAAGGTTGGAAACCCTAAAAATCCCGGTTTAAGTCCATATGGACTAGGATTTCCTTATTGGGCCTAATGGACTAATAAGCTTCCAATTTGACTATTTTGGGCTTAGAACTCTTAAATGGGCTCTAATTGGACCCACTCTCATGAGACTTAACATTTTTGGGCCTTATAAGCCTAAAATGGGCTAGTTTATCTTAATGGTCCTTATTGGGCCATAACAAATCTAATTAGCCCTAATGGGCCATAAAATTCATTCTTTGATGTATATTGGCTGTGAATTACTCTAAAAGGCCCAATAGGCCGAAAACCATCAAATTAGGCCTATATTATGGAGTCAAGCACAAAAAGGCCCAAACCATTCCTTTCCTTTACCCTCTCTCGGCCTAAGTAGAAAAAAAGGGAGAAATTAAGGGAATTAAGGAGGGTTAGCCACCTCCTTATTACATATTGGACTTCCATGCAATTTCACATATCTCCATGCATCCATCCATACACCTCTCTCTCTTTTCTCCTTATTCTACTCTCAGTCGAAAGTATCAACAGACACCCACACACACACATACACACACTTAATTCACTTCCAAATCCTCTCAAGAACACCTTCATTCCTCCTTCAAAATTTTCGAGATTTAGGGCATTTCAAGTAGGTTATTCCATAAGAATCATCATCTTTCATAAGTTATTGTTTAGATCCATAACCTAGTCTCTTTATTTCATCAAAACTTCTTCCTAACTCACACAATTTTCGTGATCTACTCCTTAGAAGCTTCTTAAGTTCAAAATCAACCCAAAAAAGCTTGCTAGGGCCGAAAAATAGCATCAAACTCTTCTATTTCTTTCTTCAAACAGAAACAACAAAGCAAGTTGAGTTCATACCCCTCTATTTTCTGTTTTCAAATGTTTTATGGGGGAGAATACAAGTAAAATGTGTAGATCTATGTGTATGTGTATGTTATGTGTGGTTTCATGTGTTTATGTGGTAAATATGTGCCAAAAGGAAAGAAATCTAGAGATCTAAGGCTCAAGGAGGAAAATATACATGATCTAGGATGTATTACACTTAACAAGTCAAGAAAAATCATCATCTGAGGTTATAATAAACATGTTATAACATAAAACTCATTTTTGGGCTATTTTTGTCAAATAAAGAAAAGTTGGGTTAAAGGTTGTCATTCACGGTTTTTAAAAGGACCAAAAGGGTCAAAAAAAAAAGTTAAAATAGAAGCTTTTATGAATATTATGCTCTTCAAAGGACTAGAAATGCAAATTGTACTCTATTGGGCCAAACTTTGGGCTTTTCGGCCCATAGGCCCAAATTTGCGAAAAAATGGGTTTTAAGGGAATTCATAATCATTCATTGTGATGGTATAATAATTCGAAACAATCATACTATTTTATCGGAAAACATCGGGTTTTTCGAGGGAAATCAACAATATTAACTTGTATTTTCAATAACTATAATGCAAAACTTCTCATTTATACACGCGTTGAAATCATTCATGCATAAACCTATGGATCTTCACACTTTTGGATAAACAATTATGGTTTCAGAAAATATCGGATTTTCTGGGTTTTTTTTATAAACTGCACAAAACATTTTCATATCAACCCTGCTTATGAACTCACCAACATTCCATATGTTGACGTTTTCAAAATTACTTGTATTCTCAGGTAACAGATAAGCTGAAGAACAATACCAAGTGTATTAGGATGTTATGTTTTGAAAACTCTCAAACAATTTATGTTATGGATATGTAATATTTAGACAATGTACTTGATGTGAACAAGGTCAGTTGTAACGTATTAATGCATAGTGATGTTTATGTTATGTTTCATGTATATTCATTGTGATGATCTTCAATTATAGTCACGCGAGCCCTCGGAAGTTTCCGCCTTCTGGTTCGGGGTGTGACAGGTTGGTATCAGAGCTCTATTTATAGTGAACTGACATATCTAACCATACATTGATATGAAACTATAAACCAAATAGGGACTAAACAACTCTGAACAAAACAAATAAGATATAACGATAAAACACCTTCACTTGTGCAATATAGTAAAAAGAACATACTACCAAATCAAATAAACTGATCCTGGCATCTCGGTTAAGCCGGGACTGTTCATAGTTGTATTAAGGGGTGAATGTAGCTTGATCAACTAGATTTCCTCCGGAGTACAACTATCACATGCCCTGTGGAAATCGCGATGGTCGGTAAACTTACAAACATACCCCTTTGTTACCCAGAAGAACACATCAACCTAACCTTTTAAAAATCTGAATAATAAACCTTAGGAGTAATAATAGTTTATTCATATACCTCCTCACAGTCACCATGGAAGGGGAACACCAGGGCATTCAGTTTCATCAGGCCTTGGTTGCTCACGGAATGATCGAGGACGAACCCGAGGAAGATCAGGGGGAGCACACGGCGTTGGGCCCGACGAGTACACAGACTCAGACTATGAGTTTGATGGGACCGATGATAACATGGAGGAAGAACGAGACACAGACGAGGCCTCTGTCACACCACCTACCAGCGAGACGTAGCAGAACCATCCTGCCCCACCAGGGAACCCCGTGAGAGAGAATCGCTCTTTGGAAGCTGAGATTGCCGCTCTGCGGCAACAACTATTCGCCATGGAAGCACGAGCGGTGCAGGCTGAACAGGAAAGAGATGAAATCATTGGAGAGATGACTGAGATGGCCCAGTTGTTGGCACAACACTTCGATATATGACCTCGCTGCCACCGTCGGGCGCTCCGTAGAGTGTTAGGACCAGCTTTACCCTACTAGTACGATGTTCTCTTATGTACCATCGAATCTATGTTTAATTGATTACACTACTCATAAAGTCATTACGTTGCCGAACTTGTACCCCTTTATGTATGCTCTTTCGAGCAAATTTTCATGTATCAAAGTACGAATATTATTAGTGGAAAATATATGTGTTCTCTTGTAATGTTGTTATCTGTTATGTGTTATGTTTCCATGATTGTATGTTAATATGTGAAACTACTTAAGTACATGCAATACACCTAGTTTATAGGACCACGAACTCACAAAATTTTAGGCACTCAACATCTTTCTGTTCTATGATAGAAAGATGCCACAACGACCAACCCGTGGAAACCCTGAGCCGATACCGCTAGAAATCAACTCAGTTGCATTTCAAGCAGCTATATTTGTGGCGGTCACAGTGGCACTAACACATATCCACAATGGGAACAATGGTAGAGGAAATGGACAAGGGGCTGGAAGCTCAAACAATGGAATAAATCAAGGGCCTACCAAGACATGCTCTTACAAAGATTCCACCAACGCCAAGCCACGAACCTTTAATGGCACAGGGGGAATGATAAACCTAAAGAGATGGATTGAAAAGGTGGAATCAGTGTTCGAGATATGTGAATGCCCCGAGGAGATGAAAGTGAAGTTTGCTGCATGCACATTCGTTGACCAAGCTCTCACCTAGTGGAATGGACATGTAGAGGCTATGACTCTCCCCGTAGCCAATGCCATGCAGTGGGTAGAGTTGAAAGAAATGCTGATGGCCGAGTACTGCCTGCGTGGCGAAATTCAAAAAATGGAGCAAGAGTTATGGAATCTCACCATCCGAAACTCCGACATTGATGCATACATATCAAGGTTTAGTGAACTGTCTCTTTTGTGCCCTGGCATGATTACTTCAGAGGGAAAGAAAATCGAATGATTCATCTGGGGGTTAACCTCCCCAATTCAAGGAAATGTGATAGCTGCAAATCCTGAAACCTTCGATAGTGCCAAGAGGTTGGCCAAGAAGTTGTACAACCACAACAACAAGAAGGGCGAGAAGTCAGGGGAAACTGAAGGAAAGAAGGAGAGTGACAACAAGAAGGGAAAGAATAACAAGAGAAAGGGGTGACAAGGCTTAGAGTCATCGAAGAAAATACAAACAATGACAGTCAATGCTGCAAACACCCAAGTTCCCTCCACACCACATGCTCCAATCTCATCTACTCCAAGTGCCACTAGGCAGTACTCCGAGAATCTCCCAAAGTGCAACAAGTGCAATCTCCATCACAATGGCGAATGCAGGGAGGTGCATTGTACCAGTTGCAGTCGAAAGGTTCACACAGCAAAATACTGTAGGACCTATCCTTCCCAGAACCAACAGCAGGGAAACAACAACAACAACCACAACTACAACAACAACACCAACAATAGTGGCAACAACGCGAGGCCAAGTCACACCTGTTATGGATGTGGAAAGACTGGGCATTTCCGTCGAAACCGCCCCACCGTCAACAACCCTAGGAATGGAGGAGCAGAGAGAGTGCTGACCATGGGTCAAGGAGAAGTGGTTCAGGATCCCGCTGTCGTCACTGATATGTTTCTCCTAAACCACACATATGCATGCATCCTATTTGATACCGGGGCAGAACGAAGCTTTGTGAGTAATAAATTCAAACACTTGCTAAAACAACAACCCTAGAAGCATAATGAAACCTTTACGGTGGAAATGGATAATGGGAAAAAAGAATCCACTAGGGAAATCTACATACGATGTACCCTGACCTTAAATCATCACGTCTTTCAAATAAACTTGATGCCTGTAACCATTAGGAGTTTTGATGTGATTATCGGCATGGACTGGTTAAGCCCCCACCATGCTGAAATTATGTGTCACGAGAAGGCCGTTCGCCTTCACCTCCCAAATCTCAAAACCCTAATTATATACAGAGACAAACCCAGTATGAACCTTCGTCTTATCTTGTGCATTAAGGCATAGAAGTATCTACGAAAGAAAGACTTGACGTTTCTGGCTCACATAGTGGATAAGTCCAAGGAGGAGGTCAATATTCGAGACATCCCAGTGGTTTGCGATTTCCCGGATGTCTTTCCTGAACATCTTCGGGTGATACCCCCAAAAAGACAAGTCGAGTTCTGAATTGACCTTGTGCTAGGAGCGACACCCATCGCCAAATCGCCTTATAGGTTGGCTCCTGCGGAGATGCAAGAACTGTCCAACCAACTCAGCGAACTTTTGAACAAAGGATTCATCCGACCCAGCTTCTCACCTTGGGGAGCTCCGGTTCTCTTTGTTACGAAAAAGGACGGTTCCTTTAGGATGTGTATTGACTACCGGGAACTAAATAAGCTCACTATAAAAAATCGCTATCCACTTTCGCGAATCGACGATCTATTTGACCAGCTCCAAGAAGCAAGTTACTTCTCTAAGATAGATCTGCGATCCGGATACTACCAACTCAAGGTTTGGGAAGAGGATATCCCCAAAACCGCTTTTCGAACTCGTTATGGACATTACAAATTTGTTGTAATGCCCTTCGGTCTAACGAATGCCCCTACCGCATTCATGGACCTGATGAATCGAATATGTCGACCATTCCTCGACAATTTTTTCATTGTTTTCATCGACGATATCCTAGTCTATTCTCGAAGCGAAGAGGAGCATGGCCGACATCTCCGGCAAATCTTGGAAACCCTACGAACCGAAATGTTATATGAAAAACTCTCTAAGTGTGAGTTCTGGCTCCATAGTCTGAACTTTTTGTGTCACGTTGTTAGTCAAGAAGGGATACATGTGTATCCTTCTAAGGTCAAAGCCATTGAAGGATTGGCGATCCCAACGACACCCACAGAAATTCGCTATTTTTTAGGCCTTGCTGGCTATTACAGGAGGTTCATTCAGAACTTCTCCAAAATAGCCAAGCCACTTACCATGCTCACACGAAAGTGTGTACCCTTTGAATGGATAGATAAGCAAGAAGTTGCATTCCGAACTCTAAAACGAGCACTCTGCAGTGCACCGGTACTATCACTACCAGAGGGAACAGTGGCCTTCGTAGTTTACTACGATGCTTCAAATCAAGATTTAGGCTTTGTACTCATGTAGCGTGGGAAGGTGATAGCTTATGCATCCCGACAACTCAAGACACATGAGGTGAATTATACCACCCATGATCTCGAATTGGGAGCCGTGGTCTTCGCCTTGAGGATTTGGAGGCACTACCTTTATGGTACAAAGTGCACCATTTTCACTGACCACAAGAGTCTCCAACACATTTTAAATCAAAAGGAGTTAAACATGAGGCAGCAAAGATGGGTTGAGCTGCTAAACGATTATGAGTGTGAAATCAAGTACCACCCAGGCAAGGCTAACATGGTAGCTGATGCCTTGAGTCGGAAAGCATACTCAAATCTTCGTCTAAAAACTCTTTTAATAACCATACAATCCCATCTGTCCCTACAAATCAAAGCAGCCCAGCTCGGTGCTATGAAGATAGAAAACCGAACAAGCGAAGTGTTACGTGGAATGGAAAAGAATTTAGAAGTTAAGGAGGACGGAGCATATTATTTCATGAACGGAATTCGGATTAAACTTGGAGATTCAGAGAACTAGTCATGAATGACGCCTACAAGACACGATACTCTATCCATCCGGGTTCAGATAAAATGTACTTGGATATCAAGCAACATTACTGGTGGCCTAACATGAAGGCAGAAATTGCCACTTACGTTAGCAAGTGCCTCACTTGTGCTAAATAAAGGTAGAATATCAGAAGCCCTCAGGACTATTACAACAACCAGTAATACCCGAGTGGAAATGGGAAAGGATTACTATGGACTTTGTGACCAAACTACCCAAGACAACAGATGGTTTGGATACCATATGGGTAATAGTCGACATGTTGACAAAATCCACTCATTTCCTGCCAATAAAAGAGTATACAAGATGGAACGATTGACAAGAACCTATATCAAGGAAATCGTGAGACTCCATGGAGTGCCAATATCTATCATCTCAGATAGAGATAGTAGGTTTACCTCACGCATTTGGCAATCGCTTCAGAAAGATATGGGAACACAACCTGACATGAGCACTCCCTACCACCCACAAACGGATGGTCAAAGCGAGTGAACCATTCAAACGCTTGAAGATATGCTTCGTGCATGTGTGATAGACTTTGGAAGGTCTTGGGATACCCACTTGCCTTTAATCGAATTCTCGTACAACAACAGTTATCACTCAAGCATCAAAGTTGCTCCATTCAAGGCATTGTATGGGCGTAATTGTAGATCATTGTTCTGTTGGGCTGAGGTAGGTGACACTCAGCTAGCAAGAGGACGGACACCAAGCAATGCATTAACGGGACCAGAAATTATACGCAAAATGACTGAGAAGATAATTCAGATCAGAGCTCGACCACAAGCATCACGAGACAGATAGAAGAGCTACGCTGATAAACGACAAAAGCCCTTGGAATTTCAAGTCGGGGATCAGGTGTTGTTAAAAGTCTCTCCCTGGAAAGGGGTGATTCGTTTTGGGAAACGAGGAAAACTAAACCTACGATACATTGGACCCTTCGAGATTCTTTCCCGAATCGGTCCAGTGGCTTATAGACTGCAACTACCCACTGTGTTCAGCAGTGTACACCCCGTGTTCCATGTTTCCAATTTGAAAAAGTGTTTATCTGATAAAACTGTCGTCATCCCATTAGAAGAAATCGAAATCAACGAGAATCTCTTGTTCATCGAGGAACCAGTTGAAATCATGGACAGGGAAGTGAAGCGTACTAAGCAAAGTCGCATTCCGATTGTGAAAGTTCGGTGGAACGCAAAACGTGGACCAGAATTCACATGGGAACGTGAAGACCAGATGAAGTAGAAGTACCCTCACCTATTCTCGCATTCTCAAATCTAGCTTTAAAACGAATTTCGGGACGAAATTCCCTCTAACGGGGGGATGATGTCATGACTAGGAATTCCGATGCTTTGTAAACCTTTAACAAGGATAACATTGTAACTAAAACTTGAAAGCATGTATGGTTCTTATTCAATGAAAAGAAAATTCCATCAAACACCCTATACAAACATTCAAATAGTGAACAAAAGGTTGGAAACCCTAAAAATCCCGGTTTAAGTCCATATGGACTAGGATTTCCTTATTGGGCCTAATGGACCAATAAGCTTCCAATTTGACTATTTTGGGCTTAGAACTCTTAAATGGGCTCTAATTGGACCCACTCTCATGAGACTTAACATTTTTGGGCCTTATAAGCCTAAAATGGGCTAGTTTATCTTAATGGTCCTTATTGGGCCATAAAAAATCTAATTAGCCCTAATGGGCCATAAAACTCATTCTTTGATGTATATTGGCCGTGAATTACTCTAAAAAGCCCAATAGGCCGAAAACCATCAAATTAGGCCTATATTATGGAGTCAAGCACAAAAAGGCCCAAACCATTCCTTTCCTTTACCCTCTCTCGGCCCAAGTAGAAAAAAGGGAGAAATTAAGGGAATTAAGGAGGGTTAGACACCTCCTTATTACATATTGGACTTCCATGCAATTTCATATATCTCCATGCATCCATCCCTTCACCTCTCTCTCTCTCTTCTCCTTCTTCTACTCTCGGTCGAAAGTATCAACAGACACCCACACACACACACTTAATTCACTTCCAAATCCTCTCAAGAACACCTTCATGTCTACTTCAAAATTTTCGAGATTTAGGGCATTTCAAGTAGGTTATTCCATAAGAATCATCATCTTTCATAAGTTATTGTTTAGATCCATAACCTAGTCTCTTTATTTCATCAAAACTTCTTCCTAACTCACACAATTTTCGTGATCTACTCCTTAGAAGCTTCTTAAGTTCAAAATCAACCCAAAAAAGCTTGCTAGGGCCGAAAAATAGCATCAAACTCTTCTATTTCTTTCTTCAAACAGAAACAACAAAGCAAGTTGAGTTCATACCACTCTATTTTCTGTTTTCAAATGTTTTATGAGGGAGAATACAAGTAAAATGTGTAGATCTGTGTATGTGTATGTTATGTGTGGTTTCATGTGTTTATGTGGTAAATATATGCCAAAAGGAAAGAAATCTCGAGATCTAAGGCTCAAGGAGGAAAATATACATGATCTAGGATGTATTACACTTAACAAGTCAAGAAAAAACATCATCTGAGGTTATAATAAACATGTTATAACATAAAACTCATTTTTGGGCTATTTTTGTCAAATAAACAAAAGTTGGGTTAAAGGTTGTCATTCACGGTTTTTATAAGGACCAAAAGGGTCAAAAAAAGTTAAAATAGAAGCTTTTATGAATATTATGCTCTTCAAAGGACTTGAAATGCAAATTGTACTCTATTGGGCCAAACTTTGGGCTTTTCGGCCCATAGGCCCAAATTTGCGAAAAAATGGGTTTTAGGGGACTAAAATGGTAAATTTCTCAAAACAATGGGTAAAAAGGAAGATAAATCTTTTTCAAGGGTTAAAATGACCTTTTTGCCAAAAAAAAGGATAAAAAATGCAAAGTTTTTGGATTTTGGGCCACAGTTGTAAAAGTTGCGAAACGTTTGGACTATAAATGAAAATCTTTTACTAAAAGGGCTGAAACTGCCAAAAAGTAAACTTTGGGCTGAAAAAGTCTTTTAAATAAGTATTTGGGTCAAAATATCAAGAAAAATAGTTTAAGTACCTCAAATGCCATTTTTTTATAAAAGGGGACTAAAAGTGTAATTTTTCTTAAAGAAGGGCTGAAAAGGTCAAACTCATATTTTTGAGTCAATTACTTTATTAATAAGATATTGGGTCAAAAATACCAAAATCCTAACTTGGAACTTAGAATGGAAAAGTGTGCATATACTTTCATTAATTTAAATATTGTTATAAAACAATCGACAAACTTTGTGCCTTTGCGATTCAAGAATTGATCAATCAGACCTTCCGATAATTATACAATATTTAAAACAAGTAAATATTCAAACTGTTGGGCTTGAAAGATTCAAATCATGCTTATTGTGCCTTCGTGACCCATCAAACATGACTTTTGGGCCTAACAATAATAATATATGTTATTTGGGCCTCATGTGACCCAATTGCATGCTTAAGGGACCCTCAATGCCAACTACATGTTGTTGGGCCTTAGTGGCCCACTAGTATTGCTAGTAAGTTCCAAATAAATTATATTGCGAAGTAGGCCAACACGCCCCTCGTATACTTGACAGCCTTGGATAACACACGCGATTAGTTGAACCTCGCAGTCCTCTTCTCCTCGTCTATTAGGCTTACCTTCTATTCAAGTAAACAAAATCAGGTCGTTAATCATGAGTAATCAAATTCATTTGGATTAACTGAGTAATAACGGGGGAAACCTTTAAGTGTCGGTCGTAGTCTATAGTTATAATCAAAGTCTCCTAAAGGGAGAGCGAGAGTTTGTGTATAAATCTATACGGGGGTGACTCCCCCACACCTCAGTTGTTCGCTATAGTTAGACTCGGCCAGTCTAGGGTGACAAAATCTTAAGATCAATTTCGGCGTTCAATAAAATGCCAAGACAGACAAACTAGTCATTATCATGCATGGTTATAACGACTCACATAATAAATCCAATACTATCTAAGTAATCAAGGGAATTCATAATCATTCGTTGTGATGGTATAATAATTTGAAACAATCATACTATTTTATCGGAAATCATCAGGTTTTGCGGGGGAAATGAACACTATTCACTTGTATTTTCAATAACTATAATGCAAAACTTCTCATTTATACACGCTTTGAAATCATTCATGCATAAACCTATGGATCTTCACACTTTTGTATAAACAATTGTGGTTTCAGAAAATATCGGATTTTCCGGGTTTTTGTTTTTTATAAACTGCACAAAACATTTTCATATCAACCCTGCTTATGAACTCACCAACATTCAATATGTTGACATTTTCAAAATAACTTGTATTCTCAGGTAGTAGATAAGCTGAAGAACAATACCAAGTGTGTTAGGATGTTATGTTTTGAAAACTCTCAAACAATTTATGCTATGGATATGTAATATTTAGACAATGTACTTGATGTGAACATGGTCAGTTGTAATGTATTAATGCATGGTGATGTTTATGTTATGTTTCATGTATATTCATTGTGATGATATTCAATTTTAGTCACGTGAGCCGTCGGACGTTTCCGCCGTCTGGTTCGGGGGTGTGACAATTACCAAGCTCATGATCAAAGTATTAAACACGCATAATAAATAAGAACTAGAATCATAAACATAAGATAAATGACAATCAAGCATGCATTCTTCAAAACCCACAAATATCCAAGGGTTTTAGCCAAAGTTAACCAAAATAAAGAAACTAGCCATTCATGGCAACAAGATAACATTCAGAAAAGTGTTTTTGCATCAAGAAACTAACAATTCGTAGAAAGAAGAGAAGAATGTGTATAAAGCTCCCAAAATCACCTCCAATGCGCTCTAATGATGTAAAATGAAAGTATGAGCTGCTAGACCTAACCCCTAAAGTATATCATGCAAAATGACCAAAATGCCCTAAATTGTGCAGTTGCACGAGTACCCTCGCAAGTGTTACATGACTAAGACTCCACCCGCGCAAGTGTTGTTGGAATGGTATTGGTTCTTTTTTTCTCTATACTACACCACCACACTACTCAAGATTCCCTTGTTCCCTCCACACCTTACATGATTCAAATTCGGCCAATTATCTTCAAGCTTCAAAAGTGGATATTCCACACCCAAAATAAGAATCCAAGACCCATCTTCATAAGCCACTTCATCCAATTCTTCAACATTTTAAGCCTAAATCTTCTTTGAAGGATCCGTAAAACCTAATGACGCCTCTAAAGCCCACAAAACCCGTCTCCAAGCTACCCATAGCTGCAACGAGCACCAAAACACTTCAAAATACCTCATGCAAAATAGAAAGTACCTGACACGATCCATGATAAAGAAAATAAAGAATATATAATGCAATACTAATAAATAAGCTAAAAATTTTAAAATATAATATAAAAAGAAGGAAATAAAATAAACTATCAGTGGAACTCAACAATATTATTGTTGACATATATTTAAAAACATGTATTCTTAGGATCATAAGCAACTGAAGAATATGCACACTGGTGACCTTTGATTTTTGCACTACATTTTGTAAACGTAAAATCGTTAGGCTTGTATTATGTTTTGGTAATAGACAACGATGATGTAAATTCTATTTCAGTAATAATAGAAGTGTATATTTTTTTATTGTTCAATTTATGTTCAATAAATGTGATCTAATGACTACATTGCAGAGCCTGGCGTTTCCACCACCAGCGGGGGTGTGACCCGTACTAACTGTCTTATGTAGATGAATGTCTTAGAAGAGTTAAGGATTAAAGCTTATGCTAATTCTCTAATTTACAAAGACTGAACAAATAAGTGGAATGATGCAAGACTACGATGGAACAAGGAAGTTGTACCATGTAAAAGAGTGCTTTTGTTCCATTCCTAAACGAAGCTTTTTCTGTGAAAGTGTTTTCGCATGGTGCAATTGATCAGATGAAAGATGATGGCACGAGTTTCAATGTTAATGGTAATCGAGTAAAGGACTACAAAGAAGGATAATCGAAGAAGTGTGGGGTGGAGTCCATATCATCACTCGTTAATAAAGAAGCATTTACGGGAGATCATGAGGAATATGTTGAGATAGGATGCAAAATAGATGTGGCGTTCATACTTAAAGACTATAAGGGTGATTCGTTAGTCGGATGTGGATGAAATATTCAAGATTGTAATGGTTGATCAGGCTGATGTGATTGTAGATTTTGAGGAGCCGAGTAAGGAACCAACACAACGTGGACAACATCATAGGAGACAATATTTTATACAAGTGGAGGACACAAATCTGCATTAAAAATGAACAAGAAGTAGAGATGGATCATAAGAAGTAGGAAAACTGCACAACAGAATTACGCAACGCATAAATTTAGAATCACATGATGCATTGAACTTGTTGAGGTTGAGAACATCGTAAAGTTTTGAAGAACATGACACGTCCACTTGTATGACGACACCCATCTTTCGAAAAATTTTAAAACTAAGAATAGAACCCTATTTTCGACCTAAAGGGTTCGCAACAAGCAACAATAATTTTAGAGATGTTATAATGACCGGAACCCATTCTTTAGTGATTTAAAGGATGGAGATTCATATCTGGAGCATAAATTTGAAGGACCAGAAGATAAATCATTAGGATTGCATTTAGTTTGTTTTATAAATCATATTTTACATAACTTTTATGAATGCTTTCTATTTTCTACTTCATATTGTGGGCTAAATGTTGTTTGCTTTCACTTAAAATTCATGAACTCTAATTTTATGTGTTCATTTCCACTATTTGAATATTATTATTTGTATTATTTGTAATCTTTGTTTGATCAAAGATCTATATGTGTTATAGTTTTTATCTTTGTTATCTATTTTTGCATTAACTTATTTCAGATGACAATTCTGATTGAGTTTGTTTGAAGCATGATTGTTTTATTTTATGACCATTAAGATTGTTATAAATAGTGATGAACCAAATCCTGAGGTTAGGTTATAAAACATTTAACTTTAATGTGTGTAAACTACATATGATGACCTTCTTTTGGTGTAGATAATTAACTTTTATAATCATTAGAACCACTAGATCAAAACTTGCATTATACGAACTAAAAGACTTAGAATAGGGATAATTATTTTACATGACCATTGTGATTAAAATTCCTTAGAGTCATAGGATTAGTAACCTGTCCATGAAAAATAATCAAACTAGGAATCAGTAAACGAGAAACTAATATCTATTGCACTTTTTATGAAATAAACAATAACTAAATGGGATAATAAAATATAAGTGAAAGCAAGGTTGTCAAGATCGGGATCCTACCTAAGATCGATTTTGGGTTTGCAAAATCGGGATCGTAAGATCGGGATCGAGATCCTAAGATCCCACAAAATAGAATATAATTTTAATTTATAATATTTAATCATGAAAACTATTTCAAACATTTAGTTTTCGTTCAAAAGTTATAAAAACTTCAAAATATTAGTCATAAGTCATAATAAAAAATGATAAATGGTAGATTGGTAAAGGATAAAAGGTATAAAGTGGTAAAAAAAATTTCATTTGCAAAAAAAAAAAAAAAAAAAAAAATCAAAGGAAGGTAGGATCGGATCGGATCTCGATCCTACGATCCTACCTACGATCTTACGATCTTACCTGCGATCCTACCCCAAATACGATCCTTTTACGATTCATATCGTTTTTCATACCTAGGATCGTAGGATCGTACGATCCTACGATCAGGATCGCGATTTTGACAACTATGAGTGAAAGCACCTTTTTTATCTGTTTCTAAATCCATTTTTCCATTTTGTTTTTTCTTTAATTGTTCTCAGATTCCCCGTTCTAGTGTTATTTGTTGTCTAGTTAAAACAAAACCTCCCCAATTTTAATTAGTGTCTTTTTAGTTTAATTAATAATCACATTTTCCGAATTGAAAGATATCCCTTCCCTTTGAGTTTGACATTCCGGTCTTACCAAAGCTATACTATATTGATCGATTACGATAAGATACTCTTGTTTAATTATGTCATAGTCTCTAACATTGGTGAAATGGATTTGTAAATTTAAGACTATATTTACACATCATTGTGCAAAGTATATCCAAATCAACAATGAAAAAGTTTGATGAGGTCATGAAGAAGATGGGAGTGGATCAAGCTAAAACAGTTAGTCAACTTATCGAGGATACATTATTAACATGAAAACAAATAGAGTAATGTTGTGATTAATAACAATCATCATCACTGAAACAACGAAGTGCTAAATGTTCCAATTGACAAGTTGGATCAAATAATGATGACGGTGAATGATCTCATGGTCATCAAGATATAGCAGTGATCAACCATGAAACATTATAACGAATAGTCTTTATTGGAGATTTACTAATATTAAGGAATGGTCATTTATTCCGACTATCATGAAAGAAATAGTATCCGGGTTCGTCCGGTGGGCGATAGGACCACCGTCCATGACCCATCTTTTAAAGGGACTCAAATTATATATTAGAAAAGATTAATCTTGAAGATATCATTAATAATTTTGCATTTCAAAAAACTAGAAGATATTTTTTCATTAAATACACGGATTTTGATAATCGAAAATGTTATCTTTAGAAGCTAGAAGCTAGTATAAATAATTTTCTTTCAATTATTGAGTTATTATAAAAATATTAATGAAATTTATGTGTTTTAAGAGTCTTTTTTTCCTCTCTCGTTCTGAGCCCAAAATATGTTTGTAACGACCCGAAATATGTTTGCAATATCATGATAGTATCCTGTCTTTGATACTCAAGAATAAGTTATCATTATGCGGAAACATGTTATTGTTACATGATGCATCAAAAAGAGATGTATATGTTGGAATTCATGACATATATGCAAAACTAACCAAACAATGTGAGCAATGTAATTTCTTCATAAATTAATTATGAGTTATCTCCTTGTTGATGAATCTAGATTTTAAAATTTATAAAACTTCTCTATGTTTTAAATCATTTATGTTGTTTATCCGAGTCAAAATACAGTAGTTGATAATTTGGTTACCACAAATTAAAGAACATTATTCCAAACAAATATCTCTACATAATATGGAAATAACTTATTTTAAAAAAACCAAGAGATCATACTTTTATCTTTTGATATGGTTTTTCATGTATTAACCAAGTGAATACAATATTAATTATAACTTAATTAGGAATGTATTCCATAACGTTATATGATAGCGTGAGTCGTAAGTATCATCAATAGGTAAAGCTTTAGTTAAGGTTGTTTTCTATAAGATGTTGATTATCATTGTAATAGAATATTAAGATGAAAGCAAAAGATATATATATATATATATATATATATATATATATATATATATATATATATATATATATATATATTGATTAGGTTGAACTATTTTGGTGCAAGATGATATTATTTGTAGTCACAAAATATACTTTCTTACATTATGGATGGTACGGAACAATGGACTTTATACAGTCTACTTTGTAAAAGGAATCCAACATAAAGCGATACATGAAACATTTTTTTTTTAAAAAAATATATGAAACCCTTACCTGTATATGAAAATAATGTTTTGTCTTAAAAAAATATATATAAGAATCTGTTTAACAATAGTCGGTTGTGTTTTTCACATAAATGCTTACCAATTTGATGGTTATAGATCTATAATCAAGTGGTGCTTAATTATATATATGTAGAGATATCTCCATAGATCTAATTATATTGTATGAATTTTATCAAAACAATGAATAAAGCTTTTTTATGAATCTTAAGGCATTCAACATAAACTTGAAATGACTATATGTGGAAATATATGTAATCGAAACTTGGAATTGTGTTGTTGAGAAATACTTGTTTTCTCAGAAAATCATTACAAATTAAGCTATAGAAACCAAAACGATCAATTATTAGAACTAGGAGTTTTCAACGTTAAAATAATCACCAAGGTTTAGTGGTTCTCAAAATGGGAGTTAACAGTTTAGGGCACATTTGAAATACAAGGTTAGATTACAAACAAAAGAATCCCTTTATTACTTTGATATTCATGTTTTTATTTTGAGAATAATATTCGTAATAACGATATGTGATTATTACTTCTTGGAATCTAGAATATGAAACCAAATTTTATAAGTGCATATTTAGAAGTATAAATCGACATAAACTTTCTACCGACTATGTTGCCTGTGGGAAAGAACAAAAAAATGTGTATATATTTAAGAAGCCACTATGTAACTTAAAGCAAGTATTAAAAAATGGTATCAAAAGTTTGAATATGTCATGTGGGAATACTAATCTAACATAAATTATGTTCTAATATGGATCCATATAAATAACACTTTAAACTCTTTTGCCATTTTATGTATCCCTTGTTTTTGACGTATAGGATTTCTTGACATATGATGCTCTCAATAATAATACATGTAGATGGTAATGCAAGAATTGCATGGAAAATATGATATTGACAAGAGATTTGTGTATATTATATATACATGTCATAAATAGCATATGATATTCAAAAAGAGATTTGTGTATTACATATACATGTCATAAATAGCCAATGTGATTATTGTAAATTCACCAATATATGTATGTATGTATGTTCACCAATACATATATGTATGTATGTATATATGTATGTATTTTATGTGTGTATATGTGTATGTATGTATGCATATCATATTAATGTGACACACTTATATAGAAATCCAATTATGGTGATTATGGTGTAGTGAAAATCATATTGCTACTAGTCAACACTTTTTGAAAAATACAGGAGAATCAACTTATTTTTTTTACTAAATTAAACAACAAGTTGAACAGATCTATACTTTCATTGAAATATAATTAATTGTGAGTCGAGACGCATTTGTCAAAGACATAACACCATTTGACAATGACTCTCAATAAGAATTATCTTTAGTGATATCAACAAAATGCTTGAAGTGAAAGGTCATTAAAAGAAATGGGATTAAATACCCGGGATGAAGAAGTTGTAACAGACTACCTAATTACATATAACACAATTGAATCATTATGGGGCATAACCCAAATAGTTAACTATGAATACTATTAATATAGGTTTATATTATAGTCTTCGATAATTATGTGAAAATCACCAAGCTTTAACTTTCACTAGTCCATATTGAATCGCCAATGTGAAAATCATCGAACCTTTTCTTTCTACTTTTTCTCTATACTATTGTTGCGTAAGCTCAATCTTTCACATTGAGGTAAGGTTTTAAATTGAGGTAAATTTTAAATATGGTGATGTGTGGTAGTTTCAAAGAACTGGTTTATGAATGGTATCTTAGGAGACAGACGTCTAATTGTAACTCCCAAGATTTAACATGTATTATTTATCTATGAATCTAAGTTAATTATTTAAAATGTTGGGATGTGTGGGCGGAACGTAGGCTGGGTGTACAAGATGTACGCACGGCGTACATGCATGTGGCGCGGATCGAGGAACCCCATGTGTATGTTGGGCGTAGGGTGACCAGATGCAAACCCTAAATTTTAGGGTTTGCCCACTATTTAAACAACTTATCACCATCTAAACCCTTATCCTCTCAGCCTCTCTTGTATTATCAGTGCCCAACTCGAACCCTATCCCCATTGCATGTATCTTGAGCTTACTTTGAACATTTTGGCGTTGTTTTGGTGGTTTTGAAGAGGAAGGAGTTTGAAGGAGGACAAGAGCTTGGAGAAGGCTTGTAGATTCAGAAGTTTGGCATCATTTCTGACCCATTAGAGGTATAAGACTTTAAAGATGATCATTGCATGCTTAGATCTATTTCTGGGGTGTTTTATTTCACATTTTGGTTCCATACTTGAGATCCTTTGAGTTTCAAAAGATTCTATCCAAATGAGTTATCATTTTTGGTTCTTGAACATGTTTAGAACAATAAAAATTGGATCTTGATGGTTAACCCACAACCATGCAAGTTTTAGATGGTCACAAAGTATGTTTATGGACTTAAATCATGTATTAAACCCCATCCATGAATGCAAAGACATAAGGTTTATAACTTTATGGTTTAGGACGTCTTAAAAGATTTGGTCTATGTTTTGGACGTTAAGACTTAATGGATTAAGTCACAAAGGAAGTTCTAAGAAAACTGAGCAGTACGTTGGCGTACCCCTGTGTATGTTGCATGTATTGGGTCAACCTCTCCAAAGCGGTCAAGACAAGCGTATGCTAAGCGTACGTGCCAGGTATGCCACGCGTACGCATACAAAATGGTTACATGAGTTTTTGGGCCTTGGCTAATTGCGCCTGGATTCGTGGGCCTCATGGCCTACTATGGAGTAAGGCCTCTAGGCCTAAGATTGGGATTTATGGTGTTGGGCCTCTTCGGGCCTTATTGGGATTTATTGGGCCTTAAAGTTTAAAGTAATAGACTTGGGCCTTAAATTTATTATGGATTGGGCCTTGGGGGAAAAGGCCCATTAGGGCAAGGACTAGGGAACTTGACTTAGGGCATGAATTAGAAGTTGGGCCATAAGGGATTCGTACTTGAGCCCCATAACTAACTAAGGGACTTGCTATATTTTAGGGAGAGGAGTCTCGAGGCATCCGAGGAGTAAGATTTCAGCACACGCAGTTGAGGTGAGTTACCTTCCTGTATGACTAGGTCGAAGGCACCAATGTCGACCCACTAGTAGTTGTTGTAGTAAGAGATGGTTCTCTTTGTGATAATTTTCTTGCTTGCCACTATAAGTTATGTTTTATGTTCTTATGTGCTATGATATTATGTGGTAGTAATAGGGGTGAAATAGACTTTACTGAAGGGGAGGCCAACACCCAGATATGCTCGGCAGTATCCGGTTGAAATAGACCACAGGGGAGGCCAACACCCAGATATGCTCGGTAATATCCGGTTGAAATAGACCGAAGGGGAGGCAAGCACCCATATATGCTTTGTAATGTATTTGTTATCTGATATGTGGTATGATGGGGGAACTCACTAAGCCTCAAGGATGTTGTTGGGTGTTTAAAGGAGCATGCTAGAGACTGGTGGGAGGCAATCAGTTATACTTTGGGAGCCCCATCCATTGAGGCCATCACCTGGTCAGATTTTGTAGCCAGGTTCCGGGCCTAGTTTGCGCTAGCTGTGGAGGTTCAGCAGCTGGCCAGAGAGTTTTTGGATATGAGGCAGACTACAGAGACAGTGGTGAAGATTACTACCAAGTTTAGGGAGAGGACCATGTTGGTGCCTCAGTACGCGGGTGATGAGGAGATGAAAAAAAACCAGGTACCATGATATGCTAAGAGCTGAGAATCGGAAATATGCCAGTTATTTAGTGTGCCCGATGTTGGATGATATGATAGCCAGGGCACGAGAGAGGGAGATTGATATAGAGCACCTTCGGAAGAGGAAGGCGGTGGTTGGAAAGACGACTACGGCTTCAGCTAAGAAGGGCCAGCAGGGCCATAGCCGCTGTGGGAAATGCGGCAAGTTGCATGAGGGAGGTTGCTGGGCAGGGGGATCGGGCTACTACAGGTGAGACAAGACTGGGCACTTCAACAAGGATTGTACTGCCCCTATCCCCACTATTCAGATATCAGATATGCTTTGTTTTCACTATAACCAGAGAGGCAATAAAAAGGCCAACTGCCCAAGATTGGTATCAGGAGCGCCAATGACGGTGCCAACTCTAACAACCCTGCAAATCACTGATGGCCGATAGGGCAAGCCAGATGCTTCTGTGGTGAGGAGTCGAGCCTTCTAGCTGACTGCCGAGGAGGCATGTGTCCCACCAGATGTTGTGACAGGTATGTTTTTTCTCCCTATCTTTAATTATATTTCGGTTTTGATATTTTTGTTCCATGTATTCTGTTTTAGGTTCGTTCCATGTGAACGGTATCCAGTGTTGGTGTTATTTGATTGGGGGGCTACCCGATCTTTCATTTCTCTTGCACCCATCAAGAGATTTGCCGAGTCTACGAGCTTGTTGGATTGTCCTTTAGGGTTTGAGATTGCGGACGACCGATCCGTCCGAGCATCGAAGCTTTATAGGGATTGTGTCCTGAGGATGTATGACGAGCGTTACCTGATGGACTTGCTTCACATTCCTTTGCGTGGCAACAAGGTCATCATAGGCATGGATTGGTTGAACCCTAATGGGGTAGTGATCGACTGCGAGAAGCAGTTGGTTCAGGTCAGGATCCCAAGTGGGGGAGAACTGGTGATTCATGGTGAGAGAACGCATCGTGGACCGATCGTGTCTTCAGCAGCGAGAGCCCGATGCTACCTTCATCAGGGATGTATTGATTTTTTCACATATGTTATTAATACCCGGGAGGAGGGTAAAGCGACTATGAGCGATGTGCCAGTTGTGCAGGAGTATCCACACGTGTTCTTGGAGGATTTGTCTGGGGTACCTTCGGAAAGACAGGTGGAGTTCAGGATTGACCTAGTTCTAGGTCTGGCTTCGATAGCCAAGCCATTGTATCTACTAGCTCCTCCCGAGATGCAGGAGTTTTCTACACAACTGCAGGAGCTGTTAGACAAAGGAATTATCAGGCCGAGTATTTCACCTTGGGGAGCCCCGATTTTGTTTGTGAAGAAGAAGGACAGGTCTCACCGGATGTGTATAGACTACCGGGAGTTGAGTAAGCTAACGGTGAAGAACCGCTACCCACTCCTGAGGATTGACGATCTCTTCGACCAACTTCAGGGGCCTCACTACTAGAAAAACAGTCTTTTACGACGCGCAATGCGTTTTGTAAAACGCTCATATGACGCGCAAATGTGTGTTAATGAAGGCATTGTCATCACGAGAGACCACATGCTTTTGCGCGTCGTCTATTTACGACGTACATTTAAGACGCGATCTTACGACACACAATGTGCGTCAAGTAAGGCCCTGACATAAAAAAGATGACACGCATTTGCTTATCGTTAGAGCCCCTGTTATAAAGAAAGATGACACACATTTTTATTGGATTAGGTGTCTAAGCCCATAACTATTATTGGTATGTACTCGACACGATAGTAACATGGTCCATTTGGGTTGCATAACACCAGGACAATTTGTTAGGATGGACTCTTGAGAGGAAGGTTATATATGATTTGTTAATATATTATAAGTTATAATATATTAACATGAAATCATATGTTTTAATTAGTATTGATCAAGAATTAATTTGAATTAATTTAGTGATTAAAAGAGACTACTTAAATCTATGGGGACTAATTATGGTAATTAGTTATATTTATATGTGTTGGGCTTATGATCCATGTTGAACCAAGTTTATGTATGGACACATAAAGAGTTGGGCCACATGAACCATGGATCATAAAACCCATGGGTATGGATTTGGGTTATATCCATGACTCTTGAAATCGCACATATAAATATGTAATCCATTTCCTAAAAACGCAACAAGAAGTTCTTGGAGTTCTTGGAGGTGTTTTTGGTGCATGGAATTCTCTATCAAGAGTCACCTTTGTCCTAGGTGAGTTGTGATTCCATTTGAGGTGCAACACTTGGGGCACTATGTTCTTAAGAGCCAAAGTCTTTCTAGCAACACCAAATACATCAAGACTTCAAGCCACATAAAAGGTATGTTACTCTAACTAGTATTTTGTATTGTTTATGTCAAATTGCATGCTAGTTATAGGTTTAATACCTTGGAAAGCATTTGCATGTATAATTAGTGAAAACGTAGATCCAACGTATTTAGAGTTGTATGTGCACCATAGGATGTTGTAGTATACTAAAACCCATAAGTGGTGTCAGAGCCATGGGTTGTTTTCAATTATTCTTGATGCAAATTGCTGAAAAAAAGCGGAAGAAAAAGAATTTTTTGTTGTCAGGACAGGGGACTCGATGATTCCATGTACAAACTCATCCAACTCGTTGAGTTTGTTCATCCACTTGGCGAGTTGGACCCCCTGACAACATTTTTTTGAGTTTTTTGGCTGGAATTTGACTAGGAACATTACCCTAAGATGTTTTTGAACTTATAAACCTATTTTTGATGTGGTAATGTTCATGCTAATACAATCTCAAAAATAATTATCATAATTTCAAGATTTGTATTAGTTTAAATGTTCATGCTAATTTCTTGAAGATTGATGATTTGAATTATCTTGTTCTTATGCGTTGATTTAGATTAATAGAAAATTTATGTGATAATGTGTTTTCGATACAAATTGATCTAAAAGTTGTTCATAATATGTGTTTTTGTAACTTGTCTTCAAGTTATATGAAAAGTCACATTTATGATTTTTAAAACTCATAAAATTTCCATAAGTTATGAAAATGAAGAGTCTCATTTTTTTAAATGTTTTAAAGTCTTCCATAACTTGTCCTCAAGTTATGGAACTTGAAGAGTTTTTCTTTAAAACTACTTTAAACTCATAAGTTATGGAAATCAAAAAGTTTTTGAATTGTTCAAAACTTGTCCTCAAGTTTTGGAATTTGTAAATTTTCCCCTCATGAATACTTTAATTCCAAGTAAACCCTTAGAATTTTAAAAGTTAAAATTCAACACTTATACTATTATAATATTAATTGTTAATAGTTATATATGTGTATAAAAACAAAGTCAGTCTTACCGTTAGTAGGCCTCGTTCACGAAGCCAATCTATAAGGGGGTATAAGGTTACTGCCTATATAATGACAGTTTAATGGGTGTCCACTCTCTCCCACCGCTTGTTTGACTGGTGGAGGGTCGTTAGCAAACGAGTTTGATAGGAAATTAATTCTCCCTTCACTAAAAGTATAATGATAAATACTAAGTAACTAAACGCTTATAAATTCCCAATCTTAGTTACTTAGGAAAATGTGAATTTGGTGCTAACCCATGAAATTACACTTTCTACCTTACCAAGTCGTTGGTGGAGCGCGCGGGTAACAGGCACACTAACATGGACTAGTAACAGTAGAAAAGGGTGACTTAATGTTTATCATAGATCGGTGGAGCGTGTGTGGGTAACTGACACATCGATTAGGTTATAAATATTAATGGTACCAAATAAATTTGCATGGTTATTCACACCTTGTTTGTGATCCTCGGCATCCCAGTCACAAACTTCAGAGGGCACAGAGATTTAAATATGCCATTGAAAAGTTTAATGAATCTCAAAAGATTAAGGAGTTTCAAACCAATTAAAACCTAATTCCTATTTCATTTTTCATGGTGGAAATTGGTGAATCGTCATTCGCCTACCTTCAAATATTTTATAGCTTGGATTACGGCATTCCTCTTCCAAGTTATAAAATATTGTGTTGGGTCCTAGCCTTAATATTTCATATTGGGTGTTATATTAAGGACTTAAATCAACTAACTTGAATTTCTCCTATTGTAGATGTCTGGTTCAGACAACTATGATTTTCCCAAATCCCTTGAAACAAGCTTTCTGATGAAGATGATGTCCCGTGGTTGGATCATGGAAATCATACTTCTCTTCCTCTTCCTCCTCTAATTATTCTCCCTAACCCACAAGTTCTTGAATAGTTCAAGGTCACTCAAGCCCTAATGACAAGCAAAGTTTATGTGTACTTACATCTTGGAGATGAAGTCACATATTGACAAGCCTGGAGAGTTAGGTGTCAAAGTCTTGAGGAAGTTGGTTGTTGACTAGGTTCTTCAATCACTTTCTAAGTCACATAGTGAGTTCCTTTAGGACTACTATATGACAGACCATGCCATAACCCTTAATGATCTTACCTATTTGCTTGATGCTGCTGAATCAGCAATGATTTGGAGCACTGGTAAAGCAAATTTGATTGGAAGATCGACTTCCCAAACTTCCATGGACATTGATAATTGTAACATTGGAAATCCAGAAAAGCTTTCTCTTCCCAATGAAAAGGGGTCGGCCATAGTCAACTCGGTTGACCAAATGGTAAAGAGAAAGGCTAAGTCTGAGATAGTCATGTGTACCATTCCCAAAGTGTCCATATGTTTCCATTGCCAAAGGAAGGGGCATTGGTTGCGAAGCTTCCCTATTTACCTGGAAGATCATAAGGTTGGTAAAGTCAAAAAGTTTGACTCTACCTCGAGTAAAGTCCACTATCTAACTCTATTAAGCTCCTATTTGGATATTCTTATTACATGATGCAACTTGGTCGCATGTTGATGTTTTAAGAATCAAAGAAAATAAGAGCAAGCTTAAAGGAAGAACATGCTGATTCTGATTGCAAAGATGGATTTCGATCGTATGGTTCGGTGATCAGAATTTTGAGTTGTTGCTTTAGTGCTGTGATAGATTGCCTAAGAATAAATAACAACATTGTTTTCATATGCATTTGCATTGTAAGGATAAGTTTTCTGCAAGTTTTAAAATAAAAGGAAAAAAAAGTTTAAATTTTATTTATTCCTTACAATGGCATTTCTGAAAAATTGTTGTTTATATGATTGCATTGATAGCAACATTGGAAAATGGATTTGATTCTTTCGTTTGTGGTAGTGTCATAATTTACCAAATAAGGAAATATTATCATCACCCAAGTTTCAGTTGGATAGAAACTTGGAATCATGCAACATGTATTGTATAATGAATGAGAATTTATCATCTTTGGGAAATTAAGACTAATTCCTTGATCACATGCATATGTGAGTCAAGTGAAGGATTAGGGGATCAGGTACACTTGCGTGTGCGCTGGTCAGGTCCACCACAGAGAATGATAAGACTATTCGTCATGATTTACTAAAAGTTTAGTATATATGGTTGTGCTTACAAGTTTAAGTGTAATTCCGAAACATTGGAAAAGTTTCAATGTAAGACAGAACGAAATAGAAGAATCAAATTAGGTAGGAAGATAAAAGTTTCTCTAATCTAAAAAGATCGGAGAGTACTTGAGTATCTTGTTTTATGACTATCTTAGTGATTATGAAACCATATCACAACTTATTCTCTAAGGACATCTTAGTGCATTTGTTTGACTAAGAAGAGGAATCGTGAATTTTTTAATTGGTTAAATCAAAAAGATAAATCATACTTCGTTCCAAAATTGAGTCTTAAAGTGATTCTCCAAGATTGTAACTTGAGTAACATAATCTTTAGAAGGTTTAAAACACTTGTCAATGTAGAGTAAAACGTTTCCTTACTCTTTTACATTTGAAATTGGTAAGATGTGATGTTTTGGATAAAACAAAGACCAACTAAGGCCAATTGTGTGAAGTGTTTGTCTTGATAAGAATCTGCACTATCTCTTGAATATTTTCTTTATCAAGGAATAGGTCTTGAAAATAGAATTGTATATGTGAAGAGGTCAGTGGGTGTCTTAAAGATCTTGAAAAGTTTGAAGAACTAATCAAGAATAAAACCTATTGTTTATCACTAGCACATGACTTGAGGTATATAGCCTATTGTGTTGACATATTCTTGTTAATGTGCCTATTCCAGTTAAAGTTGACTATACATGTGAGTTATATGAGTTCTGAATTGTTTGCATAACAACCTAGAAGCAATGGTAGGCCCTTGTGCTGTCAAGTGGCAAGAAGTTAAGATTGAACAAGTTAAGTCCAGATGAGTTTGGATTTGTCACTAACTGCCTCTTGTGGTTATGACAAATTCACATGGATAGGAACACATACACCATTGAAATCTAATTGTCATAAGGTTTCTCTTCGATCCATGAAAATGATGGTGAGTAAACGCTTTCACTATGTAGATTTTAAGTAGATAGCAATTGTGATATTTGCATTCTCAAAGTCGTTAGTGGAGCATGTGTGGTTAACCGGCACACTAACATGGACTTGTGAGAAATGGCAAAGGCCTAAACAATTGAGACTATGATTACAACATCCCTTTTCATAGTTCTAAAAATTGTTTAGACACACATGTAAGCTATTTAAGGAAAAGTGTATGATTTTGATAAAGTCTTGTCAAAGCATCTCGTATCAGAAATCTGAATTTTGGTAAGAAAGTCAGTTAAGTATATATTTCTAGAAGTCCAATTGATTTCTGGATACATGTCAAAGCTAGTTGGAGCATAATTGTTATGCTAATAATTATCATGTTACTCGGAGCATGATAATTATGATAAGTTTTTCAAGTTAGCAATGATAATTATAGAAAACAAAAGTTTCAATTGGGAAAAGTTGTTTAACTATAATTAAGGGAGAGAAAATTATACTTCATTTCAATTCTAAAAGCTTAGATTGAGATTTTAATCATCTTTAGTCAAGGATATATATATATATATATATATATATATATATATATATATATATATATATATATGAATTTTATGTTGGAATGGGTCAACATAGGAAAATTTTATATATATTGCGTTCTCAAAATTCAATTATGATTACAACATCCCTCTGCATAGTCGAATTATGAAAACATGGCAAATAAATAATATTGTATAAAAAGACTGGTCTAGGATCATGTCTTTATGTGAGACATCATGAATCATGTCCCGTATGATTTAGATATAGGATCGATTACATGTGCTATAATACTTATGCTTTCTAAATTTTCCAAAGTCCTAGGGCATTAAGAGGGGAAAACGTATAGAATTGGATATGAATAAAATGATTAAGCAATTGTTGAGGACAATCTGAGGTTTACCAAAGATTGGTTGCTCATGGACAGTTGGAAGTATGGTGTAAATTTTTGAAAGGACCATATCTACATATTCTGAAAGGAGGCAACTCTTGTTCAAAAGTGATAGTCAAAATGGGAATGTGGAAATGTTTCCATGGGTGGAAGTTTTTCATTAAATCTGTGTAAGGTTAGGAAACTTAATTCAAGAAGGATTTTTAAAGGAATGTACTTTGAATTTGAGACTTCATTTCCATGGAATTGATCTCCATTGGAATACTTTGTAATGTCTTTTGACAAGTATTTGTGACTTTGTGCATAGTCATTACAAAAGGATCAATGCATAAAAGTTTAGAGTCTAACAGATTTCGGTAAATGACAGGAATTTGGAATTCTTACACTTACGATAAGGATTTGGGATTGTGAAATGAGAATCATTGGAATTATGTTCAATTGATCTATTCCACAAAGTAAGGTTCATAGACAAACATAGTGTGCATACTTGGAGTATGGCATAACTATTGTTTGGACAAACATAGTGTGCATGGTTGGAGCATGGCATAACTATTGTTTTGATTCAAGTATAAAGTTGATTATTCGATACATTATACAATGAATAATGAGTAATAAATATGGTGTTTAAATAAAAGGTGTTTTATTTACTCTCAAAGGTGCTTGGGGCCATATAGGATTAGTATTATTCTCGTGTTTCACTTTGCATGTTTTGACTTCTTGAATAACTAGGTTATTCAAACTCTCCACAGTCAATCATACTTTGGAAGCAGGTATGAATCAAGACTGTCATGAATGGGTCTGTAGTTTGTCTCAGTGGCCTAGACATAACTGCAAGTATTCATGAGTGCTCCTGAAATGAGATTCGAGTATTGGCTTAAACCCACGCTCATTTGAATCACTTCATGGATTTTATCACGAGTGATCATAAGATGATAATATATTATATTCTTCAAACCAAGAGATATGTGTTGCAATCTAAAAGTCGGTTACACATTGATTATGTGAAAACGCACCAGTAAGTTGGTGTTATTAAACGCATTTTTGTGTGTGATTTGATAAGTATATAGTGCAAGCATATGAGTCAAAGTTTATCCATTCCTTTTACCCTTAGAGGGATAAAATCAATATTTGTGGGCCCCTCGATGATTTAGTGATGACAAACGTAAGTGCTCGGTTGGGCCTAGACTGATCTGATTTGTTCAATTAGTCCGTCGTCATAAATCGGAAATCGGGAAACAATAAATGGATAGAGAGAATGATCATAATCCATGTCTCAGTCCATATGATATCTAGAATGGAGGAATATATGACCCCTTATCTAATGGACATGTCATTGACTAGGTCAGAGTTCGACTGAGACTTTTAAGAGCTATGATTGCTAGTTGGGATCATGGATTCGTACGCAATAATAGTTTATACTTATCCAAGTGGGAGACTATTGGATTAGGTGCCTAAGCTGATAACTATTTTGGTATGTACTCAACCCGAGAGTAGCATGGTCTATTTGGGTTGCATAAGACCAGGACCATTCGTTAGGATGGACTCTTGAGATGAAGGTTATATATGATTTGTTAATATATTATAAGTTATAATATATTAACATGAAATCATATGTTTTAATTAGTATTGATCAAGAATTAATTTGGTGATCAAAAGAGACTAATTAAATCTATGGGGACTAATTATGGTAATTAGTTATATTTATATGTGTTGGACTTATGATCCATGTTGGACCAAGTTTATGTATGGACACATAAAGAGTTGGGCCACATGAACCATGGATCATAAAACCCATGGTTATGGATTTGGGTTATATTCATGACTCTTGAAATCCCATATATAAATATGCAGTCCATTACCTAAAAACGCAACAAGAAGTTCTTGGAGTTCTTGGAGGTGTTTTTGGTGCATGGAATTCTCTCTCAAGAGTCACCTTTGTCCTAGGTGAGTTGTGATTCCATTTGAGGTGCAACACTTGGGGGACTAAGTTCTTAAAAGCCAAAGTCTTTCTAGCAACACCAAATACATCAAGACTTCAAGCCACATAAAAGGTATTTTACTCTAACTAGTATCTTGTATTGTTTATATCAAATTGCATGAAAGTTATAGGTTTAATACCTTGTAAACCATTTGCATGTATAATTAGTGAAAATATAGATCCAAGATATTTAGGGTTGTACGTGCACCATAGGATGTTGTCGTATACTAAAACCCATCGGTTTTTTCGTGTCATAATTTTAAAATTTTTAAATATATATATATATATATATATATATATATATATATATATATATATATATATTTGATAGATTTACTAATTTTAAAATTAAATAACACATTTAAATTCTCATAATGCAAAATAAAATACTTATATAACAAAATAATCAATTTCATAAAATAAATGTACTAATATTCAAAACAAATCACATTTAATTGTTAGTTTATTAACATCAATCCAACTAGAAAAACAAATCTTCCTAATCCAAATAAGAACAAACATAAAAAGCACAAACTATTTCGGAATTTCCAGAAATGTTTAGGATTTGTGAGATCATTAATCGTCTCCTCTTTTGCATGGTGTGTTGTGTATACTTCTCGCAGGCCTAATAAATCCTAACAAATGAAATGGATTATTTGAGGATTTAAAACTAATGAAGTGACTTAATACATATATACCTTTAGTTGGAAAATTTCCTACATAGACAAAAACCAACTTCAACTTCAATGTACACGCTTCTAGTCTACAAATTTCAATAACTCCGGTCATATTGAAGAGTTCCAAATAATTTGCGCACAATACAACACCATCAATAAAAAGATATGTTGAAATAAAATCAAAAAAGTAAAATGGAGATATAAAGCATACCATAACAGCTACAAATCTATCTATAGTAGGCTTAGGTCCAATATGAGCTCCTGTTAGAAAGATGGTCAAAACTTAGTCATATGAGAGAGAGAGAGAGAGAGAGTGAGATGATTGATGATTGATGTAACAACAGTTAAAGGAACCTGATAATGCATAAATAATATGAGATGAAAACATAATATTTAAAACATGACTGATAATATATATACTTTAATGACTGATAATAAAATGAGAAGAAAAATAGAAAAGCATACCTTCTTTGTAGATTTTGAAGAAGTAAACCAACTAGATGATGATGAAGTCTGCACCTCAGGATTAATTAAATTAATTTTAAGGGTGAACATCAAAGATTACAAGCATAAGTGTATAATTGTGATTTTCTATTATTGTGATTAAAATTACAACCCTCTGATGACCTTGCTATGCTATCCATAGTATGTTTCCTTCCAAGCAAGCAGTCTCTCTCATTTATTTTCACAAGTATTTTTTTGAATACTATTATTATTTATCCATTCCAGACAACACTTAGTCAGTATGCTGTCATTTTTCTTAAATGTTTATATCACAAGATTATAGGAAAAGCAAAGAAACTGGATAAGTTTTTTTGATCATGCAATTACACCATAAGTAGGCATGCACATGGAGGGCTATATATAATAGGAAATCAAAACAAGTACATCATAAGAATCATGTGCCTTTACTGTACCTAAATGTTATCACCTCTAGGATGCTTCTTTGCCACCTTTTCAGGCACGTTCACTATCTACAGAAAGACCACACCAGATGATGTTAACCTTTTCAAATGGAATATATACATCCTAATCATTCAAGAATTTAAGTCTTAACTTTTTTACAAATTTATCATATAACCAAAACAAAATGAAGATAGTTACATAGAACAAATGCCTTGACAATAATTACAAGTAGTGATGTGTTTGATGAAGTCAATAATTACAAGTAGTGATGTGTTTGATGAAGTCAATAAGCATATTGTCATCTGTTGAATTCGGTAAATCAACAATTCATTGATTTTCCCAATTTATCAGGAATATAATAATAATAATGGTTACAGTTCCTTCTAGCATCTTAAGTAGAGCTTGTTGGACTCCCTCACCAGAGATATCTCTGCTAATGTTTAAGCTCTCAGCCTGTCAAATTATATTTATAGCAAAATCAAAACTTTCACATCTCCAAAAACTCAGGATCACAATAAACTAAATTGGCTAAAACCTTTTGGTTATGTTATCAACTTCATCAATGTAAACCATCCCTTGTTGTGCAGCTTCAACATTAAATTCAGCAACCTTGAAACCAAATGGAAACATTATATATCTATTTCAGCTCGTGCTCTCTGTGGATAAAAAATCACAAAAATATTATTTAACTTTTCATCTCTCATCTACTATCAACTAGTTAACAATATGAATAGGAAAATAAGAACAAAAGCTTCACTATATTCATTAATCACTCAAAATGAACAACCCTAGAGAATCAAGAGCCTAGCCTCTCCCAAAGGAATAATTTCCAGTTTTCACACAAATGAAAAGATGCTTTCCACTCATTCTCTCTACTCATATATAACCACTACATTAACATAAATTCCCAAAATCCCCTTGTGATGAGAATTAATCTCTAGATCGTTTAGATCTTTCACAGGTATATTGTCATGCCTCAGCAGAGCTAGATAAAGAACTTCCACTGTAGAGGCGAGCTAGTGTTTACAATACTTTGATAAGAAAGATAATTAAAGCGTTACTGACTAAGGATCCATGCATGCACCTTAAATACTAAAACCCTAGAATAAAAACAATCACGGTTGGTCAAGCCCAAACCGGATACCAAAACTACGCTAAGGACCGAGCCCATGACGCAACACTATTAGCCCAACAATCTCCCCCTTTGTGTCAATTGGGGCGAGACCTTCACTTCGGTTGATTAGCTGAAGTTCGCTTCACCACTTTGAATAAACAAGGAATTATAGCAAGAAGAACATGGCGAAAGTGGATAGACAATATTATCATATCAGTGAAGTACTTCTTGTCGCTTTCACTAATCTGCTTGCATTTGTTAATAATCCCTAGAACATACTCCAAGCACGAAGTAGTGAAGAGATGTTTATGCATTAACGCGAACAGACACTTCTTACCATATTGTTTGGTGAACATCACATAATTTAAGACTAGATCAATCTTTCCCATCTTCATCTTGTTGACATCACTTGCAGAACCAACTGGCAGAATGGTGGGTTTCTTTCTGAGAACCGAAGCGACCTCTTGATCCATCTTAGCTACCTCCAGAACGTAGCAGACTAACAATCTTTTAAGATGATCAATAATTGGCTCATACTCAACTGGGTTGGAGAGTAGAATGTTGTGTAGGACAATCCAATCACGAGGATTAAGATTGGGCAGATCAGCAAGAGAGAAAGTATGCTCAGAAAAAGTCGAACCTCTTGTGACTTTGAACTTGACGTTGATAAATTTTCCTGCTGCTTGAGGCTTAAGGACCCGAATTGTGATGATTTTCTGAGCGCTCCAAGTGACATTGCAGTTGAGCGAAATCTAAGTAGTAATCGATGAGCTCACTATCAACCTTCGGGTCTGGATGTGGAACTTCTGCAACAGGAAGAAAGCAGTGAAACACAAATTCCTTTCGGGTGATAGGAATGTCAAATTGTGAATCCTTTGTGTTTTCACAGTCCAAAGACACTACTCTCTCAAGCCAATGAGTGCTAGGAGAGTCAATGGCTTCTTTGAGCAGCTTCTCCAATGTCCAGAAGGGAAAAAGAGTTTTCTTGCTTTCTAAGAGAACTTGAGCCTCCTTTAATCTCCTTTCTCTTTATTCAACTTCTTTCACTATTTTGGCGTTGAGATCGATTTCCCTTTCCCTTGCCTTTCACTTCAAGGCATTAGCAATTGTTTCCTCTTCCTCATCGCTGTCATCCACTATTGGACCCTTGCCTTTACCCTTAGGATCCAAACCTGAAGCAAGCTCAGGCTTCTGTAATTACGCCTGGGAAGTGAAAGGAGGTTGAGACTTAGGAGGAGGTTGAGACGACGATGTGAGTCTTTCTCCCCCTTGTTTTAGAGGTACCACCGCCTCGGAAACACCTTCAATGCGACTCAAACTCCAAAGGGCAGGACGGAATTTGTCAGCAAGATGGCGTCGAATAGAAATAGTCAGAATAGGGTCATGAGCCTCCAAAATGCGTAAGAGAATTGTGTGAATGTCGGAGACACAGCTCTTTCAGAGCGAAGCTGAGTGACCTCGTTCTTCGCCTGAGAAAGTTGAAGACTTTTGGTCTTGAGTTGAGTTGTCTTGCGAACAAGTTCATCCATCAGGGAGTTTTCCATAGCGAGGTCATCTTGAAGCTTGGTAAGACGCTCGTTGAGAGACGAAAGAAGAGGAGCATTGTCCTTTTGAATATCCTGGCGAAGATGGACAAAATTTTGCTTCTCGACAGCAAAGGCTTCTTCAGCCTTGGTTATTGAGTTGGTCACTTTAGAAGAATTTGAGGCAGCGGCTCCCTGTAAGGACTCAAGAAAAATGTTAGCGTCTTGAATTAGTTTATCGACTTTTTCGGTCGCTTTTGTACACACTTTGGTGGAAGCATTAATGGCTTCTGTGGCACGAGAGATGGAAGCCTCATGTGCTATGACAAAAGAGTCAATCATTTTCTGAATAGCGGATTCAGAATTAGGAGTGTGAGAGGAAGAAGAGGCCATGCGAGTATCAAGTTTGGCATTCAGATCCTTGAGATGCTTTTTGGTAAGAGGAGCATCATCATCTTTGCCACTTTGAACATGATAAGGGATGTAGTAAAAGGAATCAAATTCAATGTCTTCGCCACCCAGTACAAGGTTGGTTTCGGTTGATGGTGTGGGAGATAATGGTTTGGTTGTTTCTGGGACTGAAGACCAAACCCCCATATCAGATACGTTGGTTTGAGCTCCAGTGGTGGTGGTTTTCGATGTGTCAGAGAAGATAGGAATGGGAATGGGAATAGTGGATGTAGGTTGGGATGTAATAACTGGGAAGGTTGATGGTAATGAAATGGGGATGGTAGCTGGTGGAGAAGAAGGAATTGGGGAGCGAACAGATACCTCATGTGTTGGTGATCTAGGCAGAGTATCACCACGAGCCGAAGCCTCCTCGTCAGAGCTTTCGCTCTCTGATTCTGTTGGAGAAGAAGGTTTGTTACCAAGAGCAACATACTCAGAATCCGAATCACTAGAGGATTGACGAATGAATCTCCTGGCTTGCTTTTTCAGCTTCTTCTGTTTAGGCTGTGAAGGAGCAGTTTTGTCGGACTTTCGCTTCTTAGGAGTTTGTCCTTTAGCTGGTTTAGTGACTGATATGTGCATATTTAGTGTGTATTTAGTATAGTTTTTATTCATATATTAGCTAAATTATCGCATATTATGGACAAAAGGTACTTAAAAGTGTTAAATTATGTTTTTCAGTCCAAAGATGAAGCTCGGAAGCAAAAGGAAGCAAGAGAAGCGGTTAGGAGCTCGAGAGTGGAATGAAGAAGGAAAAACACTAAAAAAAGCTTATACTCGTCGAGTCAGATAGCTACTCGACGAGTCCGGTCGAGGAATCAGAAGGATAATGATTCGGAAGTCCAGATAGTTATCGCAATACGGGGAATGTGAGAGGGACTCGACGAGTCACCACTTGACTCGACGAGTCGGATCGCTTATTTAAAGATAATTCCACAGATCGATGATGAGGAGTTCTGGGACGATTCAGAAGTATCTTGCTACGATTGAGAAGCCTAAAAAACCCTACAAGACGACGAAGGAAGCTAGAATTCAATTCCGGAGAGTAATTAAGGCAAAATTTCATCATTCCATTTATTTTTTTGTTTATTCATCATGACTAAGCAATTTGACTTTGATTGTTTGCTGTTATTTACTTTAATTATGACCTAAAACCTTTAGACTTCTGTTTGGGGGTACAAAGTTGACAATATGGTTTGATTGATTGGTAGGATTAATTCTAAGTTGGTGAATTTTTGTTATTTTAGCTTGCTAAAGAACCTTGTGTGTGAATAATAATTAATTTTCTGTTAATAGGAAGATAATTGATTAGAATGAACATCTATTGATTATTGTCCTCATATGATATATTGTGACCACATAGTTATATGTCTAGGATTAATGAATATGAAACTAGAATTAATAAGAAAATTGAGTAAATTCATGTGCAAGCTTGTAAGATGACTATCAAACAAGACGTTAATTAAAAAGACTAAATTAGTTAACTATTGCAAGTCTAACTTAACCCGAATAATTTATCTAGTAAATATAATTAAATTAGACGATTGGCCACTGTTTGAGTTAGTTTATTTGCTAAGGATTAGGGTAGTGAACACAATCTAATCACTTGAATCGGTAACCAACGAAAGAATTAATCCATTGCACTATTACCTTGAAAATCAACCATAGAGTTAAACAAGTTGAACTAAACAGAAGTTCCTTTCCAATTATTGAATCTAGTTAAATCGTTATTTTCTAGCTTTAAATTAGTAATAATTAGTAAGTTTCTAGTCTTGTAAAACTAGAGAACAACCCCTGCTTTTTAATTAACTTAGATTAAATTAGTTTTTAGTTTAATTTGTCGTTCCCTGTGTTCGATACCCTGCTTATTTAGCTATACCACAATTGATAGGTTCACTGCCTTTTGTGTGTTATTTGATAATTAAAAGTAGGTTTAAAACTAGTGGGTTTTACACACATCAAGTTTTTGGCGCCGTTGCCGGGGAACGGTTCTAAAATTAATAATAAAGTCTAGTTTAATCGATCCTTTGTGTGGGATTTATCTTACACAAAGTTATTTACAAAGCAAATCCAGTAAGTAGACTTAGTTTTATTACAATTCCGTTTTTTTTACTAGAAATTTTTCTTTTCTGTTTTTGCCTTGCACTCGCCGAGTGCACTCGTGTTGACTCGGCGAGTCCATCGCTGTTTTAGTCTTTATTTTTTTTTATTCCGTTTTTGTTCCTTTTACGCGTTTCGTTTCTTTTGTTTCGTTTTCAGCTTTTTCATGACCCGAGGATTGGACACACCACTAGTACCACCTTTGGAAGACCCGGAATCCGCACTAAAGAGAAGCAAGGGAAAAGTCGTAGGAGAAACCGCAACTTCAAAGAACTCACCACTCAAGAACTTGAAATCCGTTTTCAGCAAGAAGAAAGGCAGCAAATCAGGAGCATCCAGTGCCTCGTTAACAATTGAAGAACCAATTCACGAAGATATCGAGTACGAGACCGAGGAAGAAGAAGAGCATATTTCCGAGCATGAAACCGATTCTGAAGAAGAGTTAGCTATCACTATGGCTAACATCGATGAAGTCCCCATGGGGGAGTGGAAGAAAAGGATGCGTGATGACACCGGGCCGGGACTTGTGCAACCCGCAATTCCCGCAACCGCTACGTTTGAGCTAAAGGGCCATATTCTCGCTCAACTCAAGGAGATCCCTTTTTACGGGAGAGATCATGAAGACGCCTATAAGCACTTGGATGAAGTAAATGGTGTAGCAGATTACTTCAATGTACCCAATGTGCCTCGCGAGATCCAGCTTCTTCGCATGCTTCCTGTCACATTTAAAGGCGCTGCAAAAGATTGGTTGAAGTCACTCCCTCCCGGATCGGTCACCACATGGGCCAAGATGAAAGAAGAGTTTATTGACCATTTCTGCCCACCTTCCAAGATAGCCAAGCTAAAGAAAGCCATTGCCAACTTCGAGCAACAACCCGGTGAATCTCTTTATGAAGCTTGGGAAAGGTACAAGAGCCTACTTAGAAATTGCCCACACCATGATCTTAATAGCCAACAAGAGGTCTCCATCTTTTATGATAAAGTTAATGTCACCACAAGGCAACTACTCGATTCACAAGGCCCGCTCACCCGAAAGCCACCTCCGGAAATAAAGGAATTAATTGAAGAATTCTCTAAGCATTCTAGAGAATACCACAATCCGAGGAATGAAGTGAGTCGTGGAGCAGTAAACTCGGTGAACGATGGCATGGCGGCGGTAATAGCTAAACTCGATAGCCTAGACCGAAGAATGACGAAAATGGATCAAACGATCCATGCTATTAGGGTAGGATGCGAAAATTATGGCGGCCCCCATCTTACCAAGGATTGTGATCTAAACGAGAATGGAAATAAAAAGGCTCAAGTATTCTATTCCAGTGGCGATAGATACGATGAAGACTGGAGGAAACCGAAGAAGGAATGGCTCCCATACGAAGAATATAAAAAGGCTAAGGAGGAGAAATACAAACAGAGGGAGAGGGGATTCTATCAAAAGGAAGAGTCGGTGATGGAAAAGAAGGCAAATTTAGAAGATATACTCACAAGGTTCATAACCGCGTCCGAGAAAAGACATAATGATCACGATGTAGCAATGCAAGAAACCAGAAACATGTTGAGGAATCAGCAAGCTTCCATTCTCAACATTGAGAAACAGCTGGGACAGCTTGCACATCAAGTGAATGAAAGAAGACCGGGTCAACTTCCGAGCAACACCGAGCCCAATCCAAGAATGGAGAACATGAGCGTAATAACCTCCAGCAGTGAAGAAAAACTTACAGAAGCACTAAGGATCTCCAAGAAGAAGGAAGAAAAGGTAGAAGAATCGGAGCCAGCCAAACCCGACCCGACTCGCCGAGTCACTCCTATGGACTCGACGAGTCCATGCGAAATTGAGAAACCTATCAGTTCTTCGAAACCTTATAAGCCTCCACTGCCATACCCAACCAAAGCCATGCCTACAGAAAAAGTTGAAGCATACAGAACCTTCATGAATCATGTTAACACTTTACAAGTTAATGTGCCATTTATGGAAACAATACTTCAAACGCCTAAATACTTCAACTTGCTTAAGGGCCTTTTTGCTGCTAGGAAGGATTTGGCTGAAGTTGCAGAAGTCTTGATGAGTGAACTGCCTAAAAAGAAGGGTGATCCAGGAAATATTGTGCTTCCGTGCCAATTTGGTAATAAAGTCTTCACACGAGCATTAGCTAACTCAGGGGCAAGCATCAATATGATGCCTTTGTCATTCTATAAGAAGTTGAATCTACCAGAACCAAAACCGGTGAATATGAAGATCCATTTGGCGGACAAGACAACAATCCATCCAAAAGACGTTTGTGAAGATCTCCTTATAAAAGTTGACAAGTTTATTTTCCCAGTAGACTTCGTGGTTGTTGATATGGAAGAAGACCCCGAAATTCCAATTATTTTGGGGAGATCTTTCTTGAACACCGCGTGTGCTTTAATTGATATAAGTGAGTCTACATTGACATTGAGAGTGGGTGATGAGGCTGTGACGTTTAAAGCTATTCCAGAAATCAAGCAAGAAGAGGAAAAGATTGATGAAGTCTCAATGATCCAATTGGATGATGAGATATTAGAACAAGAGCTTGCACGTTTGATGAAAGAAGACCCAAACAAGTTTGTGATACACTCTGAAGAAGAAGGAGATGTTAACAAGGACTTGGATGAATTAGAAAAGCTACTGGAAGGAGCTCACTCAGAAAAAACCCAAGATTTTATGGAATTAGTACCGACTCGCCGAGTCACTTTAATGGACTCAACGAGTCCAGTCGATTTGGGCAAACACTTGACCGACTTGGATCTGCTTGTTACTAGTTCTTCACATACCTTGGATTTCAATAATATACAGGATTCTTTAGAAGAACAAATAGCAGAAAGAGGAAAGGAAAGGAGAGTCCAATACGCCGATGTAGCATGTCTTCATACGGTTCATCTTGAAGATGGGTTAAGCACTGGAACGAACGAAGAGATAAAGGAAAGGAGGGAGGAAGCTGATCACCTATTCACCACTAAACCTAGAGCACGGACCATTATGAAATGTGAAGTTATTAAATTTAAAGAGAAGGAGGTTCAAGAGATGGTGAAAAAGAAGGGGGTAAAGAAGAAAAAGAGAAAAAGGGAAGCCCAAGCAGCTGAAGATGAGGCAATGAAAAGAAAAAGGGATGCATTAAAAAGGGCTTACAAGAAAAAGATCCACGCTTACGAGACCAAGTACAAATCACAAAAAGTTAGGCATGCGTTCCCGATGCTCGAAGATGACAAACCGTAGATGGGGAGGAGTCTAGCTAATGACTCCTCAAAAAGAAGCGTTTGGCGGGAGGCAACCCGTTATATAGAGTTTGCTTTCTTTTACGTTTTAGTTTTCTTTTTATTTATTTATTTTCCCTTCGTTTTTTTTTTAAATCTTAATCTTCCAAATCATCGGGCATGTCTGCTTGAGAGTGTGCATAAGCTAAGTGTGGGGTGAAATGATTTACAATACATAACAAAATTTTGAAAATTATGCATTTTTTTAAGCGACTCGCCGAGTCTGACCACGACTCGACGAGTCCGCATGGATTTCAGAAAAAAATTGACTTCGCGACCAAACTCGCCGAGTCTGACCATGACTCGACGAGTCGGTATTATTTACAGAAAAAAAAAATATATTTCGAAATTACTTTTACATTGGGTAAGTAGGGTTTTAACCCTAAGAATCAGTTTTCACAAACCACACTCGTCGGGTGCCGCTATTTTCATTCTCTCTCAAGCATTCATCATTCTTCTTCAAGTTCTTTCAAATTTCTCAAGCCCAATCCAAAAAGGTAACAAATTTCTTTCTATTTTTTGTTAAGAGCATGATTATAAGGCCATCCATGGTAGTAATTGCATGAAAAACCCGTTTTTGAGAAGTATTAAATTTCTAGGGTTTTGATTTTTCATGAATTAAGTTGTTTTGAATGTCTATTTTGGCCATAATACATCAATACTAAGTGTTGAGACAAAACCCTTGAAAGAATTTACAGGTTTTATGGTCCAATTTGTAGTGACCCGTCGACCGACTCGTGCAGGTTGCGCGACTCGCCGAGTCGGGCCTGGACTCGACGAGTCCAGTCGAGTTACAGACAGCAGACATTTTTTTTAATTATATTCTGTGTTTTCTGGGTTTTGTGTATTTATTTGGCAGAAATCATGTTCAGAATGGGACAAACTTCAAGTGGCAACCAAGGGGAGTTTCCATGGCTAAACTTCTCGCAAATTGAGTCCGCTTCAACAATGCGGAAATGGAAGAAGAAGCTATCTGATATTAAGAAGAAGGAGGTTTATGTGCCAAACAGGATTGATTGGGAGTGGCTGCAAAGTGTTCGATATGAGGAGGAATTAGCTCCTTACCTTTTAAAGGAGTTCCAACATGAAGGTGAAACAATGATCTGCGACGGGTGGAGCCGGGTCTTCCATATACAAGAGTCGGTCTATTTAGAGCTTTGTTTGGAGTTTTTCTCCACGGTGTATTTCACCGGGGGAGTGGATGTCTTTCACCCAACAAGCTTTAGTTTTTGCCTTGGGGGCGAGTATCGTCAATGCTCGGTGGTGGATCTTGCCTGCCGACTAGGGATCTATGATCAGCCCTTGGTTTCAACAAACATCTTTCGGGCCTTTTTAGCACAAGCACATATGGCATTTCCCGATGGAGTTACAAGCACGGGTTGGTGGAATACCATTGGAAATAAAGTTTACATCCCGAAGTCTGCACAGGAAGGGAGCATCCGATCCCCAACTCACCGCCTCATTCACCGCCTTATTTCCTCCACCATCAATCAAAGAAAAGATGATGACAATGTTTCCAACCTTGACGTCTTCTATTTATGGAGTATAATTACACCCGGCGTCTTTTGCAACATCCCTTGGTGTATAGCTTCATACCTTTCGGAGGGTGCGGTCAAGGATCGCAAAACCTCCCGTATTAATGGTGGGATGTTTGTCACCCGATTGGCTAACTCATTCGGGTTGATGAACCGCGGTGCATGGAACTTCATGACATTGATCCCGACAACTCCATTCAATCCCATTCTTTTCCGAAGAGCACGGATTATTGAAGACTATGGTGGTGGCCATTATGCCATCCCAAATGATGACCCCGTTGTTGGTCCCGAAGCACCGGTAAGGAGGGTAAGATCAAGAAGAGAGCGGGATGTGGAGGACGAGCCGCCAGTGATTCTGGTCGAGAATGAAGACGTACCAACGAATTGGTACAATGTGGAGATGAGACGGATGCAAGATCAAATGGCGAGGGGGCTGAACTTTAGCAACCAATCCCATATACGACTTTTTGACCACTTCAATATCCCACATATTGATGGTGGAAATTATCCCTTTATTCCATCTTGGGATGAGGTGATTGGTGCGAGACGAAGTGGAGCCGGAGGAAGTGGAGCCGCCAATAATGATGAGGAGGACGAAGATTGATTTTTGTGTTTTAATTAAACAATTTTTATTTTTGTTTTGTTTTTATTCTTATTTGGTGTGTATGACTTGTTTGAGATTTTATTGTGTTTAATGATTGTATGCTTTAGTTATTTTTCAGGATTGGATTAGGATTGCTTGCTTAGGATGGTTTAGAGTTATAGCTTGGATGTTATCACGAGTGAAAGCGAGTCAAGGAAGCGGAACTTTAACTTCAAAGTGTCGAGTCCGGTCCTTAGGGGTATGAGCAATTGAGTCTAAACATAGGGAAGAGTTAGAGAAGTTTTTAGAGGCTAAAACAGTTGCAAAATACCCAAGTTTTTTTCTTCAGTGGCCTACTCGACGAGTGCACTAAGCCGACTCGACGAGTCGCCTTGTATTTCTACATATTCTGAGAAGGCACGCTGGTACTCGACGAGTCCACCATAAGACTCGACGAGTCGTTCAATTTTTATACCGACGGACTGCTGATTTGATGCTGCTACTTGTCCCACTTGCTCACTTATTCTTCCATATCCATTCTTGAAGATCTTACACTGATTTCCGCGTATTTGGAGCGACCCACACGAGACGAGACACCCAAGGCATGGATGAGATGTTTCCATTTCTAAAGTTGATTGAAGTTGGAGCTTAAATGAGAGTGATCAACCTATCCACTGCTATCCCAGGGGAGTTTGTTCCAATTCCCTCTTTAGTTTCTTTTTATGTTTTTATGCATCATATGCAATGAGGGCATTGCATCACATAAGTGTGGGGTAGGGGGTTGGTTACATAATAGTCAATTTTAAAAAAATTTGCATACCAAAAATTTTATTTAGGACTTAATTAGAAAACTTTGGTAAAAAATTAGGATTCCATGTTAGGATTGTGTTGATAATTGCATGAAGACCCAAATGTTTAGTTGAGTCTATATACGTTCTAGTGCATTTGTGGCTTCCTTATTCTAGTGAAATCATGAGACAAAAACACGACCTTGCTCAGCCCGAGGGATGCAATATATTTAGCAGCCTAAACCTGAAATGTATCCAGGAAAATTTTTATCATTAGCCAATAAAGGTTGAGATTGAGCGCCCTTGCTTAAGCATGTAGGGTTTTGAGTGAGAAAAAAAAAAGTGAGGTATACATGTAAAAAAAAAGAGAATTACAAGAAAAGTTGTAAGAATTTTGGAGCAAATGAAGTGAAGATCTAAAGATCAAAATTCCAAGAAATCCAAAAAAGTTGAGGATACCCGAAAATCAAACAATACAAGTTGGTGAATTCAAAGATATCAAAGATCAAATTATCAAGAAAGTGAAGAATTTAAAGAATTTCATAGTGGTATCGAAAAAATTGTAATTTTCTAGAATATGTATGCTTGGGTTGCTCAATTAAAAATACCTTGAGGGTAAAGAGGTTTTCTGAGGATGGATTCGGAGGGTTGCATAAAATGAGCATAGTTCGGGGTGAGTGGGCGAATGTTTATGAGGATTGTGAGTATTTGGAGTATGGGGGGTTCTTTAGGAAAAATTTTAGACACAAATGCATGCGTTGCGGTCTTGGCATAATGGCTGGGTTAGATTGGAGTTGTTATACATAATTCTAATGTGTTAAAATTCAGTTTTGCTTGAGGGCAAGCAAAAGACAAGTGTGGGGTATTTTGATATGTGCATATTTAGTGTGTATTTAGTATAGTTTTTATTCATATATTAGCTAAATTATCGCATATTATGGACAAAAGGTACTTAAAAGTGTTAAATTATGTTTTTCAGTCCAAAGATGAAGCTCGGAAGCAAAAGGAAGCAAGAGAAGCGGTTAGGAGCTCGAGAGTGGAATGAAGAAGGAAAAACACTAAAAAAGCTTATACTCGTCGAGTCAGATAGCTACTCGACGAGTCCGGTCGAGGAATCAGAAGGATAATGATTCGGAAGTCCAGATAGTTATCGCAATACGGGGAATGTGAGAGGGACTCGACGAGTCACCACTTGACTCGACGAGTCGGATCGCTTATTTAAAGATAATTCCACAGATCGATGATGAGGAGTTCTGGGACGATTCAGAAGTATCTTGCTACGATTGAGAAGCCTAAAAAACCCTACAAGACGACGAAGGAAGCTAGAATTCAATTCCGGAGAGTAATTAAGGCAAAATTTCATCATTCCATTTATTCTTTTGTTTATTCATTATGACTAAGCAATTTGACTTTGATTGTTTGCTGTTATTTACTTTAATTATGACCTAAAACCTTTAGACTTCTGTTTGGGGATACAAAGTTGACAATATGGTTTGATTGATTGGTAGGATTAATTCTAAGTTGGTGAATTTTTGTTATTTTAGCTTGCTAAAGAACCTTGTGTGTGAATAATAATTAATTTTCTGTTAATAGGAAGATAATTGATTAGAATGAACATCTATTGATTATTGTCCTCATATGATATATTGTGACCACATAGTTATATGTCTAGGATTAATGAATATGAAACTAGAATTAATAAGAAAATTGAGTAAATTCATGTGCAAGCTTGTAAGATGACTATCAAACAAGAGGTTAATTAAAAAGACTAAATTAGTTAACTATTGCAAGTCTAACTTAACTCGAATAATTAATCTAGTAAATATAATTAATTTAGACGATTGGCCACTGTTTGAGTTAGTTTATTTGCTAAGGATTAGGGTAGTGAACACAATCTAATCACTTGAATCGGTAACCAACGAAAGAATTAATCTGTTGCACTATTACCTTGAAAATCAACCATAGAGTTAAACAAGTTGAACTAAACAGAAGTTCCTTTCCAATTATTGAATCTAGTTAAATCTTTATTTTCTAGCTTTAAATTAGTAATAATTAGTAAGTTTCTAGTCTTGTAAAACTAGAGAACAACCCCTGCTTTTTAATTAACTTAGATTAAATTAGTTTTTAGTTTAATTTGTCGTTCCCTATGTTCGATACCCTGCTTATTTAGCTTTACCACAATTCATAGGTTCACTGCCTTTTGTGTGTTTTTGATAATTAAAAGTAGGTTTAAAACTAGTGGGTTTTACACACATCAGTGACTCTCACCTCCTTTTGTGTTTCTGGTTTCTTTCCCCTCTTCGCAGGCTTGTCTGCTTCCTCGATAGAGCGAATCATGGCAGGAGTGAGTTCCTTTGGGCCCGAAGAAGGAAGTTTCTTGTATTCTTGAATGACAATGCTTGCCTCAGACACACAGGCATACATAACTTCTGGAATCGATCCAATGAAGAAGTACTTGGAAGGATCTAAGATGATGATCTTCGTGGTCTGAAAGGTTGCGATAGATGAAAGAAGGGAGTCTGCCATGATTGGAACGTGAAGACGATACATCGCCCACTTTGTGATAATGGACCAGTACCTACCACATGAAATCTTAGAATGTCAAGAAGAACAATATAAACTCTGAACCATTTGTTTCCAGATGACTGCCCCAAAGTCCAGAGTAACACCATTATACAACCTATAAAGCATAGTCACAAATGACTTGCTTGCTGCATCTGAACCGGCGCTATGCTCTGAGAGACCTTTGAAAAGAAGAGTAAAGAGGCCGTTCCATTGTGGGGGAAGGCAAGACTTCTTAAATTTGGTAACAGTGGTTAGGGTTTCTGTGTAGCCCATTTGGTAGAACATGGAGAACAGTTGACTAGTAGTAATGGAGTCCGGGTTTACCAGAGTGGGTTCATGAGCAAGACCAATTAGGGCACACAAGCGATTCTTGGAGATGGAGGTCTTCTCGTTGTGAATATCAAAGTGAATCCTCTCAGCAACCTTATCATAATAAGTGGTTGAATAGATGTAAGAGAGGAAAGTCATGGGAACCACTTCCACCTTTGTAAGAGCATCAACAAGAGGAGAGTACTTGAGGCATTTGACAACGTACAGCATATAGGGTTCATAGATGACGGGGGTAAGGTCAATGATGAGGTTTTGTTGTGGCTTAATGGTAAGAAGGTTGGAGCGAGCAGAGGTATCTTGAACAGAAGATGATTCCGCCATTGATGAAGCTGGAGAAGAAGATGATGAACAGTGAGAGAGATCACCCTTTTCTTTTTGAGGATTTGAGAGTGATAAAAGGGTAAAGTGGAACGTGAGAAATCCTTTTATACGTAAGAGTAGGAGAGAGAAATATCTGGCTAAAATCTTGGCTGTATGTAAAACCGTTCCTGATACGATGGAGTGGACAGTTGGCATCCCCTATGATGATGCAGGAGAGAGAAAGGATGTTCCACTTTTACGCGCCTTTCCATAGAAAGTACCTTTTTCAAATCGTCAAAACGATTGGATAATTGCTGACTCATCCAAGAACTTTATCCGAAACGTCACCCACATAATTTACATGAACCGTCATCACCGTTATCTTTATCAATCACCATAATGCTTTTAGAAACGAAGCTGTAAAAATTAGGGCATCGTTAATAGAACTAGATTTTTGGAAAATCAAAGATTTTGGTGCATAGAGTGTGAATGATAAAGAAATAAAGCAAACTTTTTATGGGAATTTGTGATGTCTGTTAAGACATAAAGTGACTGATTCGGGGCACGAATCTCTTCCTTCAAAGTCAAGAGAGACTTCAAAGTGCTTATGTGGCTTCCCGTTAAATAACATTCAAGTACTTGTTAAGAAGTATTGAAAGGCATCTTTTTAATTAAAGCTATAAAGGGTGGCTTTCGCTTCAATTCACAATTTCGGTTCTTGATATAAGACCGAAACTGAACAAAGTACTTGTGAGACCAATGTGGTCTGTTAAACAAGTAGGTGGGAAACATATTCAGTGACTTGTTGACAATTGAGAAATCTCAAAAAAAAAAATATAACTCGATCCTTGGGGAAGAAAAGTCTTGCTTATAGACATTTTAGAAGGATCGCTCAAAATAAAAAGAGATTTCATTCATGAGAGCTAGACCATGGTAATGGTACACCGTCAATTCATTAAGGGTGTTGAATTGTGGGTTTCACTTATTACGTAGTGACATGATACTAAGATCATTAACATAGATTTTTGTATAACCATAAACCTCAGTGGTAGGTGCTGAGAGTCTCAAGGGTTACATTAGTGAGATGAAGTGTAATGAAGAAAAATGATATAGAAGGTGTAAGAAGCGAATGTACCTCTGCTATAAAAGAAGGACCAAGCAGAAAAACTCTAAACTCAATATGAGACGAGTCAGGTAGCTCATGATTAGAGTGAATATAACAGCCTAGTTTGGGAAAACATAATTTGTATATATCACATTATTAAGGCTTCACTCAAAATCTATAGAGGCTTTGGTCAACATGCAACAGCATGCATCTAGGGACACTTAACTAATTTAAAGAAAAGAATTTATACCTGCTTGAGGTTAACCATTGAGAGTAGCATTTATACAAAGAAAAGCATGAAAAAAATAAAAGAAAACATATTTTTGTATTTTGTGGAAAACTTTTAATAAAACAAAAGGCAAAATATATTTTTGGTTTTTATGAAAAGAATAAAAAGAAAAAGAAAAACATAAAAATAAGTATGTAAAAGAGTGTACAAAAGAATAAAATCAAAATCCCTTTTAATAAAAAAGAAAAGAACGAGTTCAAAAGGACCGAACCCGAAATAGACCGAGTGTTCGGTTCATTTCAGTTCTCAGGTGCACAAAACCCGAAATAGACCGTAGGGTGTCCAAGTTTTATTCATGCGAGGGTTGTGAGTCATGGTTTATGTGAATAGCTTTGGAAGTACCAGGTAAAGTAGAGGGGTAAGGTACGAGTAGGTGCGGAAGGTAGTATTGGGCCCGTACTACTTGAAGCACAGGACCCGTACCCAAACCCATGTTCTACCTGGTAATCCCAAAGGAAACCGTATGGAAGTGACCTCGTTATCGGTGTCCTGATCATTATGTTTTGTGAAATGACAGTCCAGCATGGTGGTTACGCGATTGGCATTAGGACCGGGATCAGGATCAGGATCGGGATCGGGATCCGGGGCTGGGTCAGGCATCCCTACTGATGGTATCGATCATAGGCTGCGTGAGCTGATTGCGGCGGAGGTTACGATGGGCATCCTTGACGCTACCCCAATCATCTTTGGGACGATCAAGGAGGGTATGATGGAGATCATGGAAGAGAGGCTTAGAACATTCAGGGCCGATATTTCTGCGGGCCAGGGTGGAGCTCGAACCCCCTCGTTTAGGGAGTTCAAGGCATGTGGAGTTCCGGAATTTTCAAGCGTCAGGGACCCCGTTGCGAGCAGACGCTGGGTGGCGGACATTGAGAATGCCCAGCGCACGAGTTCTTGACCGGAGGAGGCAAAGGTTGGATTTGCTTCCTGTATGCTGAGGGACAGGGCCCGAGATTGGTGGGGCGAGATTACTAGTCAGGTGGGAGCAGCCAGTGTGCCAAGTGCGGGAGATTTCATAGTGGGACTTGTCGGACAGCTGGGATGTCGGGATGCTACTCATGTGGCCAGCAGGGTCACTTGAGTAAGGATTGCCCCAAGAAGGGGTTGATATGCTTTCACTGCAACCAGACAGACCATAAAAAGGCCGATTGTCCGAGGTTGCAAGGAGGAGGAGGAGGATCTGTGGCAGCACCCGTGCCCGCCACTATGAGGATTACTGATGGCCGCCCTAATGCGGAGATTCCAGCGGTGAAGAGTCGCGCATTCCAGCTGACTACCGAGGAGGCTCGGATCGCGCCAGACGTTGTGGCTGGTATGTGTTCATTATCCTCTGTCTCTTTTATGTTAAATGCTTGTATGTACGCTTATTATGCTTTGTATAGGGACCTTTCTGGTCAATGGTGTGACAGCCCATGTCTTATTTGATTCGGGGGCTACCCGATCTTTTGTATCTCTTGCGCTTAGCGAGAAATTCCGAGATGCACCGGGGACTCTGGATACCCCGCTCGAGGTGGAGATTGCGGATGATCACACTGTGAGTGTTGCGAGGGTGTGTCAGGATTGCGTCCTGAATGTGCACGGCGAAAGGTTTCGCGTTGATTTGGTTCCCATACCATTGCGAGGATTGAAGGTGATTATTGGGATGGACTGGCTGGGAACCAATGGGGCTATGATCGATTGTGAGCAGCAGCTCGTCCGGGTTCGAACCCCAAGAGGGGGAGAACTGGTTATCCACGGTGAGAGGACTACGCAGGGCCCGACCCTTTGTTCATCCGCGAGGGAGAGGAGGTTTTTGCAGCAGGGCTGCATGGGATTTTTGGCCTATGTTTCAGATATGCGAGTGGAGGCGGTGACAGATATCGATGGTGTACCGGTGGTGCGGGAATTTCGGGACGTTTTTCCCGAAGAGTTACCTGGGGTGCCTCCTGAGAGGCACGTGGAGTTTCGAATTGATCTGGTACCCGGTGTCGCCCCGATAGCAAAGGCACCATATCGGTTGGCGCCACCCGAGATGCAGGAATTATCTGCACAGCTTCAAGAGCTACTAGACCGAGGGTTCATCCGTCTGAGTAGTTCTCTGTGGGGAGCTCCAATCCTTTTCGTGAAAAAGAAGGACGGGTCGCACCGGATGTGCATCGATTACAGGGAGCTGAATAAGCTGACGGTGAAGAACCATTATCCTTTGCCTAGGATTGACGACCTGTTTGATCAGCTTCACGGAGCATCGTGTTTCTCTAAGATTGATCTTCGGTCAGGGTACCATCAAATGAGGATTCGGGATGAGGATATACCGAAGACAGCTTTCAGGACTCGTTATGGGCATTACGAGTTCGTGGTGATGCCATTCGGGCTCACCAATGCTCCGACCGCGTTCATGGATCTCATGAATCGGGTGTGCAGGCCGATGTTGGATCAGTCGGTGATTGTTTTTATTGATGATATTCTGGTCTACTCCAAGACCAGGGAACAACATGAGCAGCATTTGAGAGAAGTATTGGAGACCTTGAGGGTAGAAAAACTGTATGCGAAGTTCTCCAAGTGTGACTTTTTGTTACGGGAAGTGCAGTTTCTTGGTCATATTGTTAATCAAGAGGGTATTTTGGTTGACCCATCGAAGGTGGAGGCTGTGATGCGATGGGAGGTACCGAGGAATGCCTCGGAGATTCGTAGCTTCCTGGGCTTAGTGGGCTATTATCGGAGATTTATCCAGGATTTCTCTAAGACTGCGGTACCATTGACCCGTTTGACCAAGAAGAATGTGGCTTTTCGATGGGGTGAGGATCAACAGAGGGCTTTTGAGACTCTGAGGCAGAAGTTATGTGAGGCTCCAATCCTAGTATTACCCGAGGGATTAGACGATTTCGTGGTATATTGTGATGCATCGATTTCAGGTCTGGGTGCGGTACTGATGCAGAGGGGTCGTGTGATTGCATATGCCTCGAGGCAGTTGAAGCCTCACGAGGCAAATTACCCAATGCATGACCTGGCGTTAGAGGCAGTGGTGTTTGCCCTCAAGATTTGGAGGCACTATTTATATGGGGTGAAATTAGTTGTGTATACCAATCACAAGAGTCTAAAGTATTTGATGGACCAGCAAAACCTGAATATGCATCAGATGAGATGGTTGGACGTGCTAAAGGACTATGACTGCGAGATCCTATACCATCCAGGGAAGGCCAACGTGGTGGCCGATGCCTTGAGTCGCAAAGAGACGGGGTCGCCGATCAGGGATATTTGTTTGAGGGTGACGGTAAGCCCACCCTTGATAGACATGATTCGAGAGGCTCAGGTCGAAGGGGTGAAGAAGGAGAACTGGAAATTGGAAAGAATTCGGGGGCAGTATCCTTTGTTTGTTAAGGATAGTCGTGGCTTGTTGACGCAGTGTGGCCGAGTATGGTTGCCGATGTCGGAGGGAGTGATGCGGAGATTGTTAGAGGAGGCGCATAAGTCCAAATTTTATATACACCCAGGTGCGACAAAAATATATAATGATTTGAGAATAAGCTATTGGTGGCCCTGCATGAAGCAGGAGATCGCCGAGTATGTGGAGCGATGCTTGACCTGTGGGAAGGTCAAGGCCGAGCACCAGCGACCTCATGGTAAGGTTCAACCATTACCCATTCCCATGTGGAAGTGAGAAGAGATCACTATGGATTTCATCACAAAGCTACCGCGGACAGCGAGGGGAGTCGATTCCATATGGGTGATTGTGGATAGACTGACGAAGAGTGCTCACTTCATTCCGATCTCCGAGAGTATATCTGTAGAGAAGTTGGCGGACATTTATGTTTGAGAGGTGGTGGCCAGGCACGGAGTGCCGGTATCAGTGGTTTCAGATAGGGATGTTCGGTTTACATCCAGGTTTTGGAGGAAGTTCCATGAGGAACTGGGTACCCAGCTGCATTTTAGTACGACATATCACCCTCAGACCGACGGCCATAGTGAGAGCACGATCCAGACACTGGAGGACATGCTGCGGGCATGTGTACTGGATTTCGGAGGGAGTTAGGATACGTACCTCCCACTGGTAGAGTTTTCATACAATAACAACTATCATGCCAGTATTGACCGAGCACCATTTGAGATGTTATATGGACGGAGGTGCAGGACCCCAGTATGCTGGGATGAGGTTGGACATCGGGTTTTGGGGAGCACGGAGGTGGTACTCGAGACCACCAGACTGATTTAGCAGGTGTGCGATAGATTGCGAGTCACGCAGAGTCGTTAGAAAAGCTATGCGGACCGGCATTGATCATACCTTAAATTTCAGGAAGGAGACTTTGTCTTACTGAAGGTGTCACCCTGGAAAGGGATTATCCGGTTCTGCAAGAGGGGAAAATTGGGGCCTCGATTCATAGGCCCGTTCAGGATCATCGCCCGGGTGGGCAAGGTGGCGAATCATTTAGAGCTCCCAGAGGAGCTTAGTCGGATTCACCACACCTTCCATGTGTCTCAGCTCCGGAAGTGTGTTGCCGAAGAGTCTTCAGTCATATCCTTGGACGACATTTAGTTGGATGGGAGCCTGAATTATGTCGAGAGACCAGTTGCGATTCTAGACCAGAAGACGAAAAGGCTCCATAATAAAGAAGTAAAGTTGGTAAAGGCGCAATGGCAGCACCAAAAGGGTTCCGAATGGACTTGGGAACCAGAAAGTGAGATGCGAGGCTTCTATCCGGAGTTGTTTGGACCAGCAGGCTTCGAGGACGAAGCCTAATTCAAGTGGGGGAGAGTTGTAACACCCTAATCCTTAGGTATTGATAAAGATATTTCGGTGTGGATTTTTGGAGGACCTACTCGGCGAGTTGGCTTCCCAACTCGTCAAGTAGTAGCGGGTTTGGACGCGGGGGTTTAATGATCTACTCGTCGAGTCCATTGTGGTACTCGCCGAGTAGATGCTGGCAGATGAAACCCTAGATTCCAGGGCCTTGCACCCTATTTAAAGGGTCATTAGCCTCCCTTGGCCTCTCCTTTACAGCTCCATACCTCCTTAAAACCCCGATTCAAGTGTGAGTGTGTTCTTTGTGATTTTGAAGCTTGAAGGAGAGATTTGGTGAAGGAATCACTTGAGGAATCAAGCTAGAAGAAGTAAGGGCTCGTGGGGATTCTGGATCTACTTCTGTGGAGCGCTTTCTAAAGGTATTAAGCTATCTCTTGGGTCATTTCCACCCAAAACCCTCTTGTGCATCGATTCTAAGAAAGGGTTTTTGTGTTTAAGCCAAGATCTGAAGTTGTAACTTCAGATCTGAACTCCTTTTGGCCTTAAGATGCATAAAGTTATCAGCTGAGCTTAGCATGTACCTTCCCTCAAGCGTATTACCCCATTCCAAGCTTAGATTTGCTATTTTAGGGCCTTAAAGCCTTGCATGCACATAAAGTTTGCAACTTTACGTGGAAAGCATGCCTCAGGAGCCTAGATCTGCAGTTTGGAAGCTTTGCATGGCTCAAAAGGGTATGTATGGGTTGAGATCTGAAAGGACTCGGCGAGTCACAGGGGGTGACTCGGCGAGTCATTTGAAGGAAGGCATGGACTCTCCGAGTTGGATGAACAACTCGGCGAGCCCGATGAATTTTTCCATGAACTCGGCGAGCTAGATGAACAACTCGGCGAGTCGGATGAAGGTTACCTAGAACTCGGCAAGTTGAAGGAACAACTCGGCGAGTCGAGTAGGATTTCCCAATGGCTGGATGTTTGTAGACGTGTCGAGTGTCAAGCAAGGGAACCTGACGTATGACCTTAGATTATCAATCAAGACTGTATGAACTCGATGAGTCGCCTCGATGACTCGGCGAGTAGATGATATTCTGGGAAACTCGGCGAGTCACTAGTTGTACTCGGCAAGTTAGGGTCGACATGGACAGTTGACTTGACCTTGGTTGTAGTTGACCAGGATGGACTTTGGGGAAATGACTGGATATTGTATGACACTTTGTAAGCAGTTGCGTGGAGCAGCCCATGGGGTACATTTGGTCGCAAAGTGTCAGTTCAGCATTTGTGAAAGGTAATTCTTCTCACCATACCCATGGATCTAAGGCACCAAGGCCGGCCCATTATGTGTTTATGACATATGTGGTAGATATTTTGTGTGCTGTTATGTGATGGCATGTTATGCATGAAGACCCCGGGGGGAGCCCGTGGCATTGGATGTAAGACCATGTGGGGTAGCCCATGGCAGTCCTAGGTGAAGACCATGTGGGGCACCCATGGCATTGGATGTAAGGCCATATGGGGGAGCCCATGGCATTCCTAGGCAAAGACCATGTGGGGTAGCCCATGGCACTTTCTCAGGTTTCATGTATGCATGGCTTACGTGATATATGTGTAGCTTTTATAGCTAACAGAATATATGATATGTGGTTTGTGTGTGTGGTATGCTCTGGGAAACTCACTAATCATTTCGCTTACATGTTGTTGATTGTTTCAGGTACTTCAGAGCCAAAGGGCAAAGGCAAGGCGTGATGACGTGGCGTGCACTCTACCTCTCTTTTGTGGGATGGGACTATCTGATGTTTTCAAAAGTACATTGAAATTGTAATAATTATGATTTGGAAAACAAATGGTTTGGAAATTATGAGTGATGGGAATTATTTGAGTAATTAAAAATGAAAAAAATTTCTTGATAAAAATTGGGTCGTTACACCTTAAGAAATGAATAAGATAATGGGGATTGGGTAATTGGGTTGATTGTTTGATGCTTAATCATAATAAATTTATTTATTGTGGGGTGAAAACCCTATATGCTCACCAGGCTCCCAAGCCTGACCCACTCAGTTTAATTGTATCATAGGTATCGATACGAAGTTGCTTTGCACTAAGAGATTAAAAGAGAAGTAGATCACTAGTGTAAATGAATGTAAGTTTTGTTTATGCTTATGTTTTTGTATTGACAATGACATCCCAATGGTTTAAGTGAATAAAATACATTTCTTCGGAAATGATTTATAACATATTTATCATATGTTTCTGGGAACAAATTCTGCAACACTTTTAATCAAATGATTAATCTGAAATTATTTTAAAAGCATAAATTAAACCGGTCTTTTCTGGCCGTAAAATTGGGGATGTCATACTTGGTATCAGAGCATTAATTTAAGCGAGCTAGGAATTTGTAAGATTTCTAGACTTAAACTTAGAATGCTAAGCGATGATTGTGAGATGAGTGTCCGCTATAGTTTGGACACGAGCACAAGTTTATTTTCGGAAAGATGCCTAAAATGTTTTATGTGTTAAATATTTTATGTTATAGCTATAAAGATGCCTTATATGCTATTATTTGTTCGGATCTATGGTATGTTGCCGACCGGATCTGGAAACTTTATGTGTTTAGGATTCTAAGCGTATGACTACGATATTAGAACTAGCATGTGAACATTTCGAAGTGATAAGGAGATTTATACGTCTATCGTACATAAAGCTTTCCTATCTTAAATTCTCACCCAATATGCCGAACGTCTGTTTGGGTGTACAAAACATTATGGTGAAGACACGTAGAGAATTGAGTAGATGGAGGAAATGAAAAGCTTAAGATAGTGAATGATACCTATCAGAAGATATCGTAAAAGCGGTATCATGCCTTTAAATATGTCTAATAAAATAACGGAACGTTTAGAGGGGTACGATACGTTTGAAGTACACCTTCGATTGGCAGGATGATGGAATGATTGGTGTAATTCTTGAAGTTGTCCCATCGTCTGGAATTTCCATCACCAACCAAGTTGAAGTAGAATTGATGATTGAAGATACACATGGAAGAAGTCCTAGTAGAGTCTAGGAAAATTTTATAATTAATTAGACACATTCATATGTGTTAAATTGTTTTGTGATTTTTGGACGTGGGGACTGCGAGACAGTACTTGAGATGAGTATGAGTAGTTGTGAATAGTAGTAGAGATCTATACTACTGGAAGCACATGACTCACACTTAGATCAGGGAAAGTCACAAGGTTACCAAGGAACTAGTAATTAATTCTGTCTTATTCTAGTATGTCATAACCATCGTTTCGGTAATGATTAAGAAGATGATTGTTATTCCGACCCTAGTGGTCATTTCAAATTGAGTCCCACTACGATGAGCTTGTTACATGGTTCAAAGAACCAAGTTCGATGTTGCAGTTGACTTAAGTCAAATCGAAGTAAAGGATGATCAAAGCGATCAATAGAAGTATCGCGTTCGTTGTTAAAGAAGTTGGGTTAGGTTGTGTTCTGACCGAAAGGGATAAAGTGATAGCGTATGCATTAAGGCAATTGAAGGAGCATGAAAAGAACTACCCCACTCATGATCTGGAATTGGCAGTGGTAGTATTCGCCTTAAATATAGGGGCACTATCTTTATGATACCAAATGCAAACTTTTCACTGATCATAAGAGTCTTCAACATCTCTTTAATAAGAAGGAATTGAACATGAGGCAACGAAGATGGCTATAGTTACTCAAGGACTACGACTGTGAGATACTTTACCACCCTGGTAAAGCAAATGTTGGTGCTGATGCTCTCAGTCGGAAGGTAAATTTTGAAAAGAAAAGGCCAAGAGCGTTGAGAATTGAAGTTGTCTTGATAATTGTGGAAAGTATAAAGAAAGCTCAAGAGGAAGCTTTAGAGAAAATGATCGAAAGGAAGAACGTTTGGGATAAAACGTTGGTGTTTGATACAAACGGTCAAGGACTGAAGGTATTCAAAGGTAGGATTTGGGTACCTAAGACGGGAGGAGTAAGAGGTCTTCTAAAGGAAGAAGCTCGCAAGACCATGTACTCGATTCATCCAGGAAGTAAAATAATGTATAGGGATCTAAAACCCTATTGCTGGTAGCCGACGATGAAGCTCGATGTTGCTAAAGTATGTGGTCGAGTGTGTAACATGTGTTTGGGTTAAGGCACAACATCATAACCCGTATGGGAGTTTAGAACCTTTACCTGTACCCATGGGTAAATAGGAAGGTGTTACCATGGATTTTGTGACTAAACTGCCCAGAACAAGGAACGGTCACGACATGATTTGGGTGGTCGTTGATCGCTTCACTAAGAGTGCGCATTTCATAGCAGCCAAAAGAGAAATGGTCTATGGATAAACTTGTGAATTCTTACGTGAAGGAAATTGTGAGGCTTCATGGTGTTCCGTTAACGATTGTATCCGATCATGACAGCCATTTTACCTCAAGGTTTTGGAGGAGTCTATAAGCGGAATTGGGTACCAAGTTGTGTTTGAATACAGCTTACCATCTGCAAACCGATGGTCAGAGCGATTCAAACATTGGAAGATATGCTAAGAGCATGTACCCTAGAATTCCAAGGTAACTGGGATGAACACTTACCTCTAGTAGAATTTTCCTATAATAATAGTTTCCACTCAAGCATCAAGATGGCACCTTATCACGCTTTGTATGGGGAAAAGTGTCGAACGCTGTCATGTTGGCTGGAAGATGGGGAAAAGCAGTTTATGGGACCTGAAATAGTCCATCAAACTGCTGAAAAGTTGAAAGTAATTAGAGAAAGGATGTTAGTTGCTCAATATCGACAAAAGAGTTATGCTGACAAGAAAAGACAACTGATATCCTTCGAAGTTGGAGATTCGGTTTTACTTAAAGTCTCGCCGTCGAAGGGACTTATAAGATTTGGAAAACGGGAAAAGTTGAGTCCAAGGTTGATTGGACCATTTAAAGTTCTTCAGAGGATCGGGAATCAAGCTTAAAAGCTAGAATTACCGTAAGAACTGGAGGGTATTCATAATACCTTTCAGGTGTGTTAATTAAGAAAGTTCACGGGAGATGTGCCCGACATAATTCCCATTTCTGAATTAAGGTTGGATGAAAACAAGAGGTTAATTGTAGAACCTGAGGAAATTGTTGACCATAAGACTAAGAAGTTGTGACACAAGATGGTCGATTTAGTGCTTGTACGTTTGAAACATACGAATGGGCGAAATCTAACCTAGAAAAAAACGGAGAGTGACATGATGAGTCGCTACCCATATTTGTTTGCTGATGTGTGATTCCGGGGACGGAATCATTTTAAGGGGGAGAGAATTGTAAGGCCCGTATTTTTAGGCTAGGCATTAATATTGACATGATAGTCTAGGTTAACCTTTGTAACTCACTTTGCAGAAATGAAAGGGAATTATATGAAAATTAAGTGTTTTATGCTTAATTACTAGGAGTTAATTAATTAAGAATAAAAATGAGCGTCAAAAATAAATATTAGATAAAGCCGATATCTATTAAGAAACTTGTAGTGGGTGTGACAAGGATTACGGATATATAAAGAATACCAAAATCTGAGTTATAACGAACAAGTTATGACCTGTCGAAGTTTCGCAACAAAACATGCACGGGGCCGAATGTCGTAAAAAGTGAGTTTTTGATAAACTACTTTTTAGCCTTGGTGATCTAAATGAAAGTCATAGTGTTCGTTAAACCGAGAGTATGTATAAAAATAATGCCCAAATCTGACTTCGTATGAGGAAGTTATGATTTTTCTAAGTTTCAGCTTAGCAGTAGACAGCTAAAAACTTGAATTTTAGATCGAGTGATTTTTATCCGATGCAACCTAAACAAGAAATGAATGTCTCTTCTATAGTAGTACAACGGTAAAAAGTCTGACAAAAACGGACGTCGGATGAAGAAGTTATGAATTTTTAACGGATTTCCTGTCCCGGTCTGTTAAAAATAATAATATAAAAATTAAAGTCAAAATTCGCCAACAAAGTCTAAACGAAAGCTGTAGAGCGTAATTTTACCTACGTGTGCATATAAAGAACGTCAAAAACGGAGCTCTAATGCGAAAATTATGAATTTTAGAAGATTTTGGCACAAAATTCGAGAAATTTCGCATGGATGAGCTTCATCCGGAAATGCCATGTCACCATCGCTCGTAGCGTGCCACGTATCCGAATTACTGAGTCACCCGAGGCCAGCTGGCAAGGCATGTCGCTTCCTGATTCGACCAAAGTCTCGACCCTCGCACATCCAACGTGTGTGCACCCCCGTGTCCGATCTCGGTGAGTCATCCGAAGCAGGTGAGTCATCCGGAGCTGGACCAATCCGAAGACAACACATGTCCGAGCCTCGCACCACCTTTAGCCTCTGAGCCTCGTAGACTACGACGCGTGTCTTCTTCTCACTGCTTCGGGTCCGAACCTCGGCCCTATATATATAGAAGGCATGCGAGCCTTCCCGTGTACTTTTGGAAAATTGGCAATTTTGGCCCCTTTTTCAATATTTTGGCTATTTTCACATCCCCCGAAGCCCCGAGATCATTTCCAACGCCCGGAACACGTCCTGGAGTGCCCGAGAAGCCCGGGAAATTTATTTTTTCGGTTTCGAAGCCCGACCCTCGTTGAGCCCGGTTTCTCAATAAAACTCCCGATTTTATTAGAAACGATCGTTTTAAGCAACGAAGTGCTGCCCGATTATCATTAAATGTCACACCCCAAAACCGGAACGGCGGAAACGTTCTGGGGTGGATGACGTCATGTCAAGTATCACAACACATGCATTATAGTAATAAAAGTACAACAACCATTGCATTAATAGTAATAGTTTTACATGGTTTACATTACAATACATCAAAGTAATACAAGTAAATATATAGGTGCAGCTTGGTACTAAACTGTCTTCGTCAGAAGCTCCGGGGATGTACCTGTCTAATGCTGACCTGAGAATACAAGTTATTTGAAAAGCGAGTATCAGCATTTTTACAAATGTTGGTGAGTTCATAAGTATTTAGTGTCATTCTATCCAAATAACTTTAATAAAAGTGGCAGTTTTAGAGTGTCCATTACATTAGTGTCTTTTCCAGAAAATCCTATATTTTCTTTAATAAAAGCAGTCTTCTACCAAGACTGGACGGAGTTATGTGGTAAAAAGTAGTTTTCTCTTAATCGCTATCACTATCAAAATGCAGAATTTGATTATTAAAGAAAGCAGGAGAAATTAGGGAAAATAACATATGCCTCAGCAGTGCAGACTGCTGACTAAGGCAAGAGGAATCATAGACTCCAGGAGAGTATCGAACGAACGACACGCCTGGCTCAGTCTAACAAAAGAGGCACAGACCCCAGACGGTACCAAATGAAAGGTACGGCTAGCAAGGTCTAAAAACAAAGGATACAGACCCCATACAGTATCAAATGAAAGATACAGCTAGTAAGGTCTAAAAACAGAGAATACAGACCCCAGACAGTATCAAATGAAAGATACAGCTAGAAAGGTCTAAAAACAGTGTGACTTTGAGAGTGGGTTTCCAGCATACAGTGTAGAATACAGTGTCAAAATACCGTTACCTTAAGGCCATGAATTATAAGGTAACCTGGGATACTCGTAACCATACTAACCGACACTAGAGTACCTGACGCCCTACAAGCGTCTATATAAAATATCACATTTTCACCCCTTGGCTTGGTAGGTCGTGGACTATAGCTAGTAGTCAGGGTGCGGGGGTGTCAATCCCGTATAGATCTATACACACAATGTCCGCTCTCCCTACAGGAGACTCTGGTTACCAACTAGACGACAAAGAAGGCCGTGTCCCGAAGATGCATCCCAAATAGTGGGTAGTGGGTTTCCAATATAAGTGCTGAACTAGAGGTAGAGACTCATAACTGAACTGACTAGAGTGAACCTATATGTCTATGCCCGTATACATAATATATAACTAATGAATCAAACGACCTTCGGACGGCCATCCGATCCCACCAGACCACATCTCAACGAAGAAAAGGAAATAGGGCAGACAAGCCTTCCTAAGTCCTTCAATCATTATTTATATGCACCTATACAAGCACAGGCATACACCTAACTACGTCTGAGTTTGTAACTAGTGAAAACGTATCGTGAAGTATAACCAAATCGTGATGTATAACCGAGTCGTGTGGAATAACCAAATCGTGATGTATAACCGAGTCGTGTGGAATAACCAAATCGTGATGTATAACCGAGTCGTGTGGAATTACCCTATCGTGAAGTGTAAATGAACAGTGTGAATAACCGAATCGTGAAGTATAAGCTAAGAGTGTGAATAATCGAATCGTGAAGTACAAGCATTACCGAATATAAGTGTATCACGAAGTGGAAATGTTATCAAGTAGGAGTTTAAACTAATTAAAGCGAAGCAGCGGTATCTAACAAATAAGAGTATACGACATGAAAGATAACTTTGATGAAAACCTTGGAAAAACCTTTATACTTAAGAAAATCACAACTTGGTGTTCTTTGGTAAAATAAGTTTGAAAACCTTTAGAAATTCTTTGGAAAACTTTCATAGACCAGTTTAAAATGAACTTTGATAAAACAGTATAAGTAAGAGTTTTGAACAAGTGAAAACATTTTAGAAAACCATTTATAGTATCCTACTCGGTAAAACAGTTTACAGTGTGGTAAATCCTTGTGCATGTGGGTTATCAATCACATGTGATTGATATGATAACTGGCATGTTTAACTTGTATCCCCCCCCCCCTATAAAACATGTAAAAACATTTAAAAAGGTTCATTCAGGGGTATGAACTTACCTGGTGTAAGTGGATCCGACAAAGGTGCCGGTTGGGAGCTCGGTGTCAAGTAAAGACTTGGACACACTTAGTGACCTATTTAACATATGATAACATATGTTCACATACAATTAGTACATTTAATACTAATTAAACAAGTATACGCACTCTAAGGAGCGGAAAACACTTTGGTTAAGTGTTTGGGGTGTCCCGGGTAACATTTAAGGGTGTGAATGGCTTAGGAATGGAGTTTACTCTCCAAGAGTAAACTCTCCATATGGTGTTTACGGCCCTGGGACAAATCCCCATGATTTTACGGCCATAAACTCATGGTGAGGGGTTCTGGCATGCTTAAAGGCCTTACACTAATTGTGGAATTTTGCTAGGTTCAATTCTAATGTGTTTGATGGGATTTAAGGCACTTATATGGACCAAATGGGAGTTTACGGCCCTAAACTAGGGAGTTTACGGCCGTAAGCTCCTATGTACATATCTTTTGGTGTTTTAAGGGCTTAAATGGTAGAGGATAAAATCCCATGCATTTTTCCAAGTCACATGAAGGAGTTTGGGCACCATTTGGGCACTAAATGGGATTTTACGGCCCATGAACCACCTCTATGGGAGTTCACGGCCGTGAACTCCTACTCCCTTGGTTTTATTTAAGTTTAAGGCCCTTACAACTATGGTATTGCATTCAAGCTATTTTTCAAAGGCCTTAGGGGGTGTTGAGGGCATTTCTAACACAAGGAAATGAGTTTACTCCCCATGAAGGGGAGTTTACGGCCCAAGCACAATCTTGGGCAGTAAAATCATGTTTACTCCCCAAAATGCTAGTTCAAGGTGTTCTAAGTCCGATTCCATAAGCCTACAAGTCATATCTAAGCCTTAGGGACAATTTGGAGGGGTTTTGGGGCTTAAAAACCCCATTAAATGGTGTTCACGGCCCAATAGTGTTCTTGGGCCATAAACACATGATTTTGTACCTATTTTATGTTTTAAACTCGAATTTGCAGGCTAGATAAGTTATACGAGTTAGGATAGTTTACCTACTCGTTTGGGGCTCGAAACGGACGATTTTTGGCTCGAATTTAAGTTGTAGAGAGAGAGAGTGGGGAGAGTGTAAAAAGTCTCTAATGGACTCCACTCACCCTTATATAGGGGTTGGATTTGGGGCTCAGTGGGATTCTACCCGATACTGCCGTTAGACGGGGCTTTTGGTCGCACCCGATTTAGTGGTCGTAATAATAAAAACTAACTTTTTCCAATTAAATGGAAATGTATATTACGAGTTTTTATTTATCTTATCACGACGTTAACGACATAAAATATAAATAAACAAAACTTTTATTTATTTTGCGACCTCTATTTAACGAAACTTTTATAAAATGGAGTATTTCGTTAACAGTGATGGGGTAATGTAACGGAATAACTTTGGGTTGTCACATTAAATCATGTGAGTGTACAGTCACTTTCACCTTACATATATATATGAAGTATTTTCTTTAAAATACGTGCTACGTGGAATTATATTAACTGTTTAATGAAGGTGACAGTTGAATAGGTGTTTGATACAAGTTTTAAACTGTATATGTATTTTTATCTACAAATATGTTGGGTAAAACATGGGTAGATGAATTAGATGATGTGTAATGAAATAAAAGTGATGAGATGTATCGATGTTTAAGATGATCTAGTCATCTAGCAGAGTATAGACAATGGCCACAGACTACTTTAAATAGTCCAGTGGAACGTTAGCAGACTCGTAATCGGTAGGTATGTTTGAACTATATATTCATAAGGTGTTCTCAAACTATATGTTCATTAGGTATTTTTGAACTATGCGTTTATCCATTAGCTCTTCTTTTTGACACTATTACGTGTCGGGGTACGGGAGCGTACGGGAGTACTTTATTAGTATTTTCCCTATACTTTTATTTTGAAGAGCTTTGGAGTCTTTGTTTCTTTTATGAAGCGATCGGACGAGCTTCATGAGTTAGTGTTTCCATTCTCGATGCCGGATAGGGGTGCATCTGGGGGTTATATACTTCACGATATTCAGACCACAGGCTAAGCATTAGTCAGCGTTTCCATTGCCGGATAGGGTGTGTCTGGGGATTATATACCTCACGATATTCAGACCACAGCCTAGGCAAAGTTCGATGTTGGATAGGGTGCGTCTGGGGATTACATATTTGACGATATTCAGACCACAGCCTAGGCATTGATAACTACCGCTGACTTAATTGTCTTGTGGTTCTTTCTTTTACGAACAAAGGTTCGTGGTTAAACTTATTCCATTCATTTTATGTCTTATTCGATCCTCATTTGCTGCTAGGGAATTTCGAAGCAATTTCGTTAGTTGGTTGTTCATATCGATCATTTAGGCTAGATCTAGTAAGACCACTGTATAGGATCAGTATGTGGGGATCGACGTTGTTAGTACTTGAAATATAAACCTTAGGCAGCGACGGACTTCGTGCCTGTTCCTTAGGATGAATCCTTAGGAATGAGTGATAGTTGATTCTTAGGGTAAATCCTTAAGAAATGAATAAGATAATAGGGATTGGGTAATTGGGTTGATTGTTTGATGTTTAAGCATAATAAATTTATTTATTATGGGGTGAAAACCCTATATGCTCACCAGGCTCCCAAGCCTAACCCACTCAGTTTAATTGTATCACAGGTATCGATACGAAGTTGCTTTACACTGAGAAATTAAAAGAGAAGTAGATCACTAGTGTAAATGAATGTAAGTTTTGCTTATGCTTATGTTTTTGTATTGACAATGACATCCTAATGTTTTAAGTGAATAAAATACATTTCTTCAGAAATGATTTGATAACATATTTATCATGTTTTTCTGGGAATAAACTCCGCAACACTTTTAATCAAATGATTACTCTTAAATTATTTAAAAGCATAAATTAAACTGGTCTTTTCTGACCGTAAAATTGGGGATGTCATACTAACCCCATTGCATCTATCTGGATCTTACTTTGAACATTTTGGTGTTGTTTTGGTGGCTTTGAAGAAGAAGGAGCTTGAAGGAGGAGCAAGATCTTGGAGAAAGCTTGTAGATCCAGAAGTTTGGCATCATTTCTGACCCATTATAGGTATAAAGATTTAAACTTGATCATTGCATGCTTAGATCTAGTTTTGGGGTGTTTTATGTCACATTTTGGTTCCATACTTGAGATCCTTTGAGTTTCAGAAGATTTTGTCCAAATGAGTTGTCCTTTTTGGGTCTTGAAGATGTTTAGAACCATAAAAATCAGATCTTGATGGTTAAGCCACAACCATGAAAGTGTTAGATGGTCACAAAGTATGTTTAAGGACTTAAATCATGTATTAACCCCCATCAATGCATGCAACGACATAAAGTTTATACCTTTATGGTTTAGGACGTCTTAAAAGATATGGATCTATGTTTTGGACACTAAGACTTAATGGATTAAGTCACAAAGGAATTTCTAAGAAAACTGACTAGTATGCTAGGCGTACCCATGGGTACACTGCGTGTACTGGGTCAACCTCCTCGAAGTTGTCAAGACCAGCGTACGTGCCAGGTACGTCGCACGTACGTATACAGAATGGTTACATGAGTTTTTGGTCCTTGGCTGATTGTGCCTGGATTTGTAGGCCTCGTGGCCCACTATGGATTAAGGCCTTTGGGCCTAGGACTAGGATTTATGGTGTTGGGCCTTAAAGTTTAAAGTAATGGATTTAAGCCTTAAATTTATTATGGATTAGACCTTAGGGAAATGGCCCATTAGGGCAAGCACTAGGGAACCTTGCCATAGGGTATGAATTAGAAGTTGGGCCATAAGGGAGTCGTACTTGGGCCCAATAACTAACTAACGGACTTGATATTTTTTAGGGAGAGGAGTCCCGATCCATTCGAGGAGTACGATTTCGGCACACACAGTTGAGGTAAGTTACCTTCCTGTATGATTGGGTCGAAGGCAACAATGTCGTCCCACTTATAGTTGTTGTAGTAAGAGATGATTGTCTTTGTGATAATTTTTTGGCTTGCCACTATCAGTTATGTTTTATGTGCTTATTTGCTACAATATTATATGGTAGTAGTAGGGTGAAATAGACCCAATATCCGGTTGAAATAGACCGAATGGGAGGCTATCACCCAGATATGCTCTGTAGTATCCGATTGAAATAGACCGAAATCGAGGCCATCACCCAGATATGCTTGACAGTATCCGGTTGAAATGGATCGAAGGGGAGGTGAGCACCTAGATATGCTCCATAATGTATTTTTTATATGGTATGTGGTATGATGTGGGAACTCATTAAGCTTTGTGCTTATGTTTTTCAGATTTGGTTTCAGGTACCTCTTCTTCGAAAGGAAATGAGCCGACAGGATTTCAGCGCATCACACCATGGTTTCCACACATGAGATCTTCGGGAGTTATACTCTGATGTTGTTTTACTATGACATGTTTTGATTAGTGACATATTGGTTTTTGACATGGGCTGATATTAAGAACGTTTTTAAACTATTGGTTTTGTAATTCCTTAATTAAAAATTAAATTTTTGGTCTTGATTTTTGTAAAAACTGGTTCTTGCTACATATTTAAATTCAAATAAGTTCATGTTTTACTCTGGGACTCGACGAGTTGGTCGATTTTAACCGGGAAGTTTAGTGATCTACTCGACGAGTCGGGGGACCGACTCGACGACTTGAAGCAGTCTGGATGAAACCCTAAAATTTAGGGTTTGCACCCTATTTAAATGACTTATTCTGCCTCAAACCAGCCCCCATCATCTCTCCCAACCCAGAGAAACCCTAAGCATTTATTGAGTGTTCTTGAGCTTTTTGGTGCCTTTTATGTGTGCTTGAAGTTGGAAAAGGAGAAGGAAGCTTGGGAGATCAAGAGAGAGCAAGTAGATCCAGAAGTCTTGGCACATTTCTTGTTCATTTGAGGTATAAAGTTGATACCTTGGCTATTCATTACTTAGATCTGGATTTGGGACTATTTTCTACCTTTTTCTAAGCTTTAGTGAAGTTATACTTGGATTTGTGTGTATATTTGGAGTTGTACTTCAAATTTGGAACCATTGAGGGTTTCCATGGCATAAAGGTGCCAACTTTATGGCCATGGGTGACCCATGCAACATATAAACCCCTTTTTTATGGCTTTTTGAGCCAAGAACCCCATGTATGGCCATCAAGTTTGTGACTTTACGTATAATATGGACCCTAGGAGGTCAGATCTATTATTTGGATGCATAGACAGATTAAAATCGGATGTATAGTTTTGCAAAAAGAGGGACTCAATGAGTCGCTCGGGTGACTCGGGTCGCAGTTTCCCCAAAACGATTTTTGGAAGTGGTCTTTGGTTGATTTGAAGGAAAACTCATCTTGTTGGGGTTAGTTATGGACTTGAAGATCAAAGGACTCTATGAGTTCAAGGAGGAACTCGGCGAGTTCAAGGTAATGTCCCAACCACATGAAGACGGACTCGACGAGTTCAGGGAGAACTCGGAGAGTCATAGACTAAACACCTTCATACAGATGAAGATGAACTCGACGAGTTAGTCGAAGAAGGTCCCGATGTTTGTTGAAGGAGAACTCGTCGAGCTCTTGCTAGACTCGAGGAGTAGGGACGGGATTGTAGCAATTTGTGGACGTGGGGACTCGACGAGCTGGTGGACCAACGGTGCGAGTCGAGTCAACTAGATGTTGACTTTGACCAAGGTTTTGACCTTGACTTTGACTTGGACTTGAGTTGACCCTTGTAAGGGTTATGAGTATGAAATGGAAATTTAGAAAGGATTTTGTGTAGGGATCGAGGAGTCGAGAAGAGTTGATTTCCACACCGAGGACAGTGCAGACACTATAGACATTAAGGTGAGTTACCTTCCAGTAGAAGTGGGTCTAAGGCACCAAGGCCTGCCCACTAGTAGATGATTATAGTTGAGATGATTGTCTTTGTGATGATTGTCTGGTTTGCTATTACCTGATGTGTTCTATGTGCACTATGATATCTTATAGGTGATAGTGGTATTAGGAGGGAAATAGTCCCCTGATTCGGTCGTTAGGACCGAAGGGTAGGTTGGACACCCCATATATGTCTGACAACATGATTATGATATTTTATTATGTGTGATAGTAGTAGGGGATGAAATACTCCTCGTAACCGGGTGAGATAGACCGGAGGGTAGGCAGGCACCCCGGAATGGCCTAACACGGGTAGGTCAGCACCCGAGAATGGCTTGACATGAGTAGGTCAGCACCCCAGAATGGCTTGACATGGGTAGGTCGGGCACCCCAGAATTGTCCCGCAGCATGTATGTTGTATGGTATGTGGTATGATGGGGGAACTTACTAAGCTTTATGCTTACGGTTTTCAGTTTTGGTTTCAGGTACCTCTTCATCTAAGGGGAATGAGCCGACAAGGTAGCAACGTATCGCACACATATGATTCCACATTTGTGAACCCTAGGATTGTACTCTGACATTATTCTATTTAACATTATGGTTTTGAGACATGTAACTATGATTTTGTGGTTTGATGTGATATCAGTAATGTTTTCCTCAAACAATTTTAAGTGTAATATAACTAAAAACAAGAAATTTTTGGTCTCCATGTTTAGGATGTTACAAATTTTGGGATGTTATACCAATAATGTGAGTAAAGTTTGTTTTAAGATAAACGTATGTAACAAATGCCTCAATCAACATGCTTTTGACATACGGCTAGGATTTAGGTCATACTGGCAGAATATGCTTTTCTTGGTTTCAAGTTGTATCATTCGAGGAAAATTTTACATGAACCATGAATATATTTGCTAACAAAAGTTAAATGCATAACAATAGTAAGAATATATAATGCAATAAATCAAAAACTAATAAATAAATGGAAGCCGATAGACATGTCTAAATGAATAAAAAAATGTATAAAGAAATCTAGTATACCGAACCTCTAAACCCTCCTATCATATATTATTTACTCGATGTTAGCAAAGAATAACCGGAATGGACAAAGAAACGGAAAAAATGAGTGTTGTTGAAGCCTACCTTTAACTTTAACACAATGTTCTTAAATAAATTCGTCTCACTTTAAACGAATACAAAATGTATAAAGAAATCTAGACTACTCCAATACTCTGTATCAAACCTATAACCCTCTTATCTCCTATTATGTACTTGATGTCAGCGAAGTATAACGGGAATGCACAAATGAAAATGAGTGTTGTTGAAGCTTATGTTTAACACAGTGTATTTAAAACAAATCCCCCTTTAACTTCCTCATATATTTTAAGAGATTTTCTAATGTGTATCCTAAGACCACGTATAAAAAGTATTAATCAAAGTATTAATTATAAAAAAATATTACCATATTTAAATATAATAAACAATAAGTATGTGTAGTATTACCATAATTAAATGTAAAATAAATTAATTATAAAGAATATTATTTATAATTAATATTTATCACATTTAATTATGCTAATATTCCTCATAATTAATACTTATATATAACCTTAGGACGAATGTTAAAAAATCATTATTTTAAAAGCCACAATAACTTAAAATACAAACTTGTCAGTAAGAAAATAAGGGATGCCAAGTAGAAGTAGAAAACTCTACCGCCTCTCGAAAATGAATATGGAAAAATTGGAAGTATATCCGTCTTTTTTTTTTTTCTTTTTTTTCCATATATAAGGGCTTTAAGATAAGTCTATCCCGAGTTAAAAGTTTCAGCTTTAAACAAGTTGATAAAAATAGTTCTTTGTCAAAGTTTTCTTTATTTCTCAAATCAATGACGTGCAAAAGAATATCTAACATCAAAATACATGAAAAGTTCATTGGTAGACTTCACAAACATACAAACATGATGGGCTCATCATGTGTAGCACACAATAGCGTGCCTATTTGTGTATAGTCACAACTTGTGTATGTGCTTTTTTTATCAATTTGATTTTGAAATGAGTGTGTAAAAGACAAAGATGATCATAACTTGCATAAGCATGCCAAAAATAGATATATACGTCTTGATACTTGGTATTCAAGCTGAATGTTTGCGTTCATTTCTTAAATGTTTGCCGTAAAGATATAAATAAATAAAAGTAAAGAGAGCCCTCGGAGTTTAGAAAATGTTGCGAGATTTCGGATAAATTAAGGCGTAAATTAATTTATGTGTTCGTAATTTTCCTGCGAAAGATTATCTTTTGAGGGTCACATATTTAGAAGAATAATAATATGTGTTTTTATTAAATATCTAATATAACAAGTGACATGTTAATGCCCATTTTTATTTATAGCAAGTATATGATTTTTTTTTTCATTGTCAAATAAACAAACCTATTTTTTATTATTATTAATCTTAATAATTATCAAAATTATTAATTAATAAACCCTTTTATCAATTAAATAAATAAGAAAAATTGTATAACTTAATCATTATAAATTAGCTTTAAAAAATAACCATTTTTTTCTTCAGTTTTTGAAAAATGATAACTTACTTCCAAAAGCCACATCCCGATTTGCTTTTCTAATTTCGTAGTTCTTTTTGTTTTTTTTTTTTAATTTTTTTCCAAAAAAAACTTTTTACTTGTCTCTGAAATATCAATTTCAAAGTGTTTAATGTCATCGTTTCCAGTCAAATTTATGATTTAATGCCATAATAACGTATATTGTTGATAATTATTATATTTGTTTAACTTTTTAGTAGATTTAAGTAAAAAATAATTTTTTCTCGATAGTCTACAATTTTTTTATCAGATTTCGGATCTTTTCTATAAATTTCTGAAGTTTTTTTTTCCGAACTCCAAAATTTCAGTTTGGAATCTGAAATGTTGGCCCCGAATTATGGAATGTCACTCCGAAATATAATCACTCATCGGGATTATTTATTTATTTATTTATTTTGAAATGTCTATTTCCAAACTTGATGCTTATGTTGCCATCTTTTTTACTATTTTCTTCAAATACACATTACATTATGGTTAGATTACTCATTTTCCCAATAAATAACCACAAATTTATTTTAGCGTGCATTATAGATAACTAACTAGCTTTTAATTCTTATGTTTTAATTGTTGGTAAATAACAAATATTTATAAAATATAAATATTAGTATTTATATGTTTCTAGTATATATGCTCTTAAATATATTACTAAGATTAACTTATGAATAGACACTTGATTTATTTATTTTTCCATTGCACATTAAATCTAAAATTCCCATTATAGGATACACACGCATATATATATATATATATATATATATATATATATATATATATATATATATATATATATATACCAGGCGAATGTCCGCGCGTTGCACAGAAACACCTATATAGTTGAAGTCTTCACAAATATATATATTTTAAATATAGCAATAACGTTGTTGTTAAATTTGGTATAATAATTCGTATAATAAATTGATATAATATATTGATTATTTCGAATTATATGATAATATATACATCTATTATAACTTCATAATCTCAATCGTTTGAATGACTCTTAACCGCTAGTTACACATCAATAAAATTAAATATAATATATGGTTTAATTTTATTTATAGTTGTTGTTATTGTTAATTAATTTTTAAAAATTTATTTGTTTAAAGTTTTAATTTCTATCATTATAATTATTTAAAACATCAAACATTGTTATTTGATTTTAAAGGTAACAATATAATCATTTATATAGAGTTATTTTTAACTATTTTTATTGTAAATTATTTTAAGCTACTTATTTGAAATCTTTTAAAGATTATAAAAATTCTTTAGGAAATATTTTAGTAAAATTGAGATTACAATTTAGTTTTTGCATTTATCACTATAGTTTATCACTTTTAACTATTTATAAAATATCTTTGGTTTTTTAAGTGGAACTGAAATTTATATTTAAGTTGACATTGTAATGTTATATTTAAATTAAAAATTTAAGTATTTTATGCAAACTGTTCAAAAGTTGTAGCCTTAAATCGATAATGGTTTACATAGAACAACATATTAAATCTAATATGTTAAAAGTTAAAGACATAATTTTATAAGTAGAAGTAAATATATTATTTTAAAATTAAAATTTAGTATATTTATAATTACACTTTAGGTTTGATATTTATTTAACCTTAGTAACCAACTTATAATCATTATTAGAAAGACGCTACGATTAATCACTTTTAACTATTTACAAAATATTATTTGGGTTGTTTAAGTTAAACTAAAATTTATATTTAAGTTGACCATGTAATCTTATATTCAAATTAATAATTTAAGTATTTTATACAAATTGTTCCAAAATAGTCTCTTTAAAATGATAATAGTTTACATCCAATAATATATTAAAACTAATAAATTAAGTATAATATGTTAAAAGTTAAAAAACATAACTTTATAAGTAGAAGTAAAGATATTATTTTAATATTGAAATTTAGTTTATATATGATTACACTTTAGGTTTGATATTTATTTAACCTTATTAACCAACTTATAATTATTATTAGAAAGAAATTGAAAAGTCATGAGAGTTCCAAATGAATGTGGTGAAAGGAAAAATGCTTCCTTTATAATATACTAGGCGAATGCTCGCGCGTTGCACAGAAACACCTATATAGTTAAAGTCTTTACAAATATATGATTTTTTAAATATAACAATAACTATGTTGTTAAATTTGATATAATAATTAATTTGTATATTCTAAATTGATATAATGTATTGATTATTTTGAATCATATGATAATGTATACATTTATTATACCTTCATAATCTCAATCGTTTGAATGACTTCTACCCGTGAGTTACACATGAATAAAATTAAATATAATACATGATTTGATGTTATTTATAGTTGTTTTTATTTTTAATTAATTTTTTAAAATTTATTTGCTTAATGTTTTAATTTCTATCATTATAATTATTTAAAATATCAAACATTGTTTTTTTATTTTAAAGTTAACAATATAATCATTTATATAGAGTTGTTTTTAACTATTGTTATTGTAAGTTATTTTAAGCTACTTATTTGGAAACTTTTAACGATTATAAAAATATATTTAAGAAATATTTTAGTTAAATTGAGATTACAATTTAGTTTTTGCTTTTATCACTATAATTTATCATTTTTAACTATTTACAAAATATTCTTTAGTTTTTTAAATGGAACTGAAATTTATATTTGAGTTGACATTGTAATGCGCAGAAACACTTATATAGTTGAAGTCCTTACAAATATATATATATATATATATATATATATATATATATATAGTTATAACACTAACGTTGTTGTTAAATTTGATATAATAATTCGTATATTAATTTGATATAATATATTGATTATTTTAAATTATATGATAATATATACATCTATTATAACGTCATAATCTCAATCATTTAAATGACTTCTACTCGCGAGTTACACATCAATGAAATTAAATATTATATATGGTTTCATATTATTTATAGTTGTTGTTATTTTTAAGTAATTTTTTATAATTTATTTGCTTAATGTTTTAATTTCTATCATTATAATTATTTAAAACATCAAACATTATTTTTTGATTTTAAAGGTAACAATATAATCATTTATATAGAGTTTATTTTTAAATATTGTTATTATAAGTTATTTTAAGCTACTTATTTAAATTTTTTTAACAATTATATAAATATGTTTAGGAAATATTTTAGTTAAACTGATACTACAATTTAGTTTTTACATTTATCACTATAATTTATCACTTTTAACTATTTACAAAATATTATTTGGTTTTTTTAGTGGAACTGAAATTTATATTTAAGTTGACACTGTAATATTATATTTAAATTAACAATTTAAGTATTTTGTCCAAACTGTTCAAAAGTGGTAGTTTTAAACTGATAATGGTTTACATGCAACAACATCTTAAATCTAATAAATTAAGTATAATATGTTAAAATTTAAAGAAATAACTTTATAAATAGAAAATTTACAAATAAATATATTATTTTAAAATTGAAATTTAGTCTATTTATGATTACACTTTAGGTTTGATATTTATTTAACCTATTAACCAACTTACAATCAGTATTAAAAGGACACTACAATTTACCACTTTAAACTATTTATAAAATAATATTTGGGTTGTTTAAGTTAAATAAAATTTATATTTAAGCCAAGCCTATAATGTTATATTTTAATTAATAATTTAAGTATTTTACCCAAATTGTTCAAAAATTATACCTTTAAAATGATAATGGTTTACATCCAACAATATATTAAAACTAATAAATTAAGTATGATATGTTAAAAGTTACAAAACATAATTTTATAAGAAGAATTAAAGATATTATTTTAATATTGAAATTTAGTTTATATATGATTACCCTTTAGATTTGATATTTATTTAACCAAATTACCAAATTATAATTATTATTATAAAGAAATTGAAAAGTAATGGGAGTTTCAAATGAATGTGGTGAAAGGAAAAAAGAATGGGGGTTTCAAATGCATGAGATTCAAGAAAAAATGTTAGCTTTATAAGTATGTATGACTAGGCGAATGTCCGCGCGTTGCGCAGAAGCATCTATATAGCTGAAATAAATACCAATATACGTTTTTTTAAATATAACAATAATGTGGCTATTAAATTTGATATAATAATTCGTATACTATGTTGGTATAATATATTGATTAATTTGAATTATATGATAATATATACATCTATTAAAACCGTATATTCTCAATCTTTGGAATGGTCTCTACCCGTGGGTTATTCATGAATAAAATTAAATATAATATACGGTTTAATGTTATTTATAGTTGTTGTTATTGATAATTATATATTTTTTAGATTTATATGCTTAACGTTTAAATTTCTATCATTGTAATTATTTAAAACATCAAACAATTTTTTTTTATTTTAAAGATAACAATATAATCATTTATATAGAGTTATTTTTAACTATTGTTATTGTAAGTTTTTTAAGCTACTTATTTGAAAACTTTTAACGATTATAAGAATATCTTTAGGAAATGTTTTAGTTAAATTGATACTACAATTTAGTTTTTGCATTTAGCACTATAATTTTTCATTTTTAACTATTCACAAAATATTCTTTGAGTTTTAAGTGAAACTGAAATTTATATTGAAGTTGACTTTGTAATGTTATATTTAAATTAACAATTTAAGTATTTTGTCCAAATTGTTCAAAAGTTGTAGCTTTAAATTTAGAATGGTTTACATACAACAACATATTAAATCTAATAAATTAAGTATAATATGTTAAAAGTTAAAGACAAAACTTTCTAAGTAGAAGGAAAAATATAATTTTAATATTGAAATTTAGTTTATTTATAATTACACTTTAGGTTTGATATTTATTTAACCTTGTTAACCAACTTATAATCTTTATTAGAAAGACACTACAATTTATCACTTTTAACTATTTACAAAATATTCTTTAGGTTACTTAAGTTTAACTAAAATTTATATTTAAGTTGATCTTGTAAGGTTATATTTAAAATAACAATTTTAGTGTTTTACACAAATTTTTCAAAAGTTGTAGCTTTAAAATGATAACTGTTTACATACAACAACATATTAGACTTAATAAATTAAGTATAATATGTTAAATGTCAAAACATAACTTTATAAGTAGAAGAAAACATATTCTTTTAATATTGACATTTAGTTTAGATATGATTACACTTTAGGTTTCATATTTATTTAAGCTTATTAACCAACTTATAATCATTATTAGAAAGAAATTGAAAAGTCATTGGAGTTTCAAATGCATCAAATTCTTGAATGCTAGCTTTATAAGTATATAATATATATATATATATATATATATATATATATATATATATATATATATATATAAGCACAATGGTAAGCATCTAATAATATTCTATGGTCCATGAACATATGTGAAGCCATTGCCATCCACAAAAGCATCTGCTAATATTTAGTGGTTGAAGATTCATGCACTCTAATTATCATTTTGTTTTGATATCTATGAAGTTCTATTCATGGATTGAAAAGTGACATGCTATATATGTGATTTTCTTGATCTACAAATGATTAATACTAAATCGATTTTGCATGAGTGATCACATGCTCTAACTTATTCACTCATCAAGGAGCACAAACTAGCTCTAACTTATTCACTCATCAAGGAGCACAAACTATATCAAACTTTAAAGAACTAACGAAATGAATATCATATTGACATATTTTCATTTTTCTTGAGTTTAAACTCATATCTAAAAATAGTCTTTATCATTCTCATATTCCATATTAACATTTGATATACCTCAAGTTATGAAAATTTGTTCATTTCAGAAACTAGGAAATATTCTCAAGTTGAAGGACATAAAACCTCACAACCATCGGTTCTAGGTTCACTCAACAATGTAGATCAATGAAGTGAAACCTCGAAGTGGGTCATTGAACATGTAATATTTCTCCTGTCAATAGTGATTTATTCTACATAATAATGCTGAAGTAAAATAATTAAGGTTATACTCAACAATGTTAAGGGTTTATATATGTAGTACAACTTATAGTTGATATCGTGATTCAGGTCTGTGTTATTCATAGTTCTTTATCTAATTTTGGAATACTCTCCAACGAATAATGTTCTTACTCAACGTTTTAATACATTGAATATCAAACCATGCACATGACATGTCATTTGTGGTAAAATCAATGGAAGAAAAGTATATTGATTCGTTTATCTCATCCAGTATGGTATTAATTACATGTTATATTGATCTGACTGTCCAAATGAGGTAATGTACACTAAAACACTCTTGGATATATTGTTTTGACTTTATATAGACAAACCAATTACAAACTATGATTCAGTCACTTTGTTGCATGATTCATTCACATAAAGTATTTTGAAAAACATGCTGACATTTTTCATATTTTGAGTAAACATCTTCACATGATCTCTATCTCATGTTAAACCAGTTCAACCTAGAGTGCTCCGACTAGCTCTAATAAAAAATTACAACTCTTCTTTGCAAGATAGGACTGACTCGCTCGATCTCGCATAGAAGCTTATCAACACACATCATTATTGATCTACAATGTTAGACTTACTTTATAACAAAAATATAAATCTTCCTTGTAAAAAGGTGTTTATACATTTTAATAAATGTTCTGTTAGTGTCACACCTTACATTGGATTGTAATGACTAAAGTGTTTGTTATTGGTGAATAAGAATATCCTCAAGTCACTTAGTTGGGATTGAAACATGTTGATCCATGAAAAAGTAGCATACTCTCCATTTAGGTGTCGATCTCAAAATGATTTAGGAATATTAGAAAAACCCGTGTTTATAATAGAGATGAAACTATGTACTATGTATGGTCATTTCATGGTAGAACTACTCTTAGGTTCATGGTTCCAAACCATATATCCACTTCTAGAGATAGATAAAATATTTAATTACTAAACTAACCATAAGAGTTCATGCTTTTGAACCTTAGATTAAATCAAGGTAGATTCTTATTTCTCAGTTTAGTCTGAAGGACTTGTCAAAAATTGAACGCATATAGGTTTTATGTTGCGACTTTGTTCATATAATGTACAAATTTCAATAAGTTATTGCTAATGACTATAAAAGGTGTAATAAAATCTTTAAACTATGGATTGTTCCATGATATTTCTAAGGCTCTCACTTGCCTTTTTGTAAAAAGACAATGCTAGAACACTTTTTGTGAGGATCATGATCAAGAGGTTCGCTAGTACGATATTAAAAGGTATTATAACTCCAACAACATTAGTTTCAAAAATAATATATAGTTCAAGATATTTGATTTAAAATTACCTCTTTTGCACCTAACCAAAGAGGCAAAAAGAAATACTAAGATCCATCGTTGTCGTCCGTCACTTGTTTAGATACACCCAAAGAATGAAATCGAATACCACCAAAGCATGTTGGCTTGGATGGAGAATCTGAGCCAACAACCACAAAACGAGGCTATAATTCTTAGCATGGTTAGCTTTGGAAGCAACCACCCTTTTATGCACTTCAAACCCGATCTTTTCTTTTTTCTCACCAAATTCCTCACTCGAGTCTTCCATAATTTTCTTGTCCATCTCATCCGCCCACTTCTTTATTCCCTTTATTTTTACCTAATCCATCTTATAATTGTTCATTGCTTGAATAGTACCATCCATCACCATCTTCTCATTTCCATACTTGTCTTTTCTTTCTCAAAATACTCATTAACAATTCCACATCATCATCATTGTCTTCTTCATCTACCAAGTCTAATATTTCCTCTTCCTTCATATCATATTAAATTTTCTCTTGAAGATGGTATTCATGTTTGATTTAATGATTCACTAGTTATTTAATAATGGTTGGAACCCAACCGAATATATCTCTCAATTTGACCTTATAATCAATTCCTTTAATCACAACTACTATTTCATTGAAAATGAATGAGAGAAAATTGTTTTTATACATACCCTTCTACATGCGAGACTATCGTCTTTATCTTTGTCTTCAAGTATAATCGAGCCCAAGCCTTTACAACTTTATTAAAAGCCTTCGGGCTTAAGAAGACAATGGAAGGCTATTTATCTTGATCCATACCATATCATCGTTTACCACAAAGTTCTTAGATAAAGCTTTTACCTAGTAGAAGACATGTTTGGTAACCTCTTATTGCTCTAACTTCAAACATGAACTTCTTGTTCTAAATCCTAATCACACCCATGATCTTGCAATATAATTGATCTCCATGACATTAAAACCTTTATTAGAAAAATCTTGTGTATGTTGCAAATTTTGGGGATTGTAGTTTAATACAATTAAGAAATTAAACAAGAAACATAAGCAAAAATAGATTTTAAAATATTAATCCCTGAAGACATGGATCTGTTTAGAAAAAAATTAAATCAAGAACATACAACCATATGGTTTTTGGATTACTACCTTAGAAGTAGAGATTGATTGTAAAGTGCAGACAATCTCAATGATTCATCCATATAGAGAACGAATGTTAGTTGTTAGACTTCCAACTAATCAAACACCTTAACTTCTTCTTATCTCCATTTCTTAGGTCGAACTAGATGGAGAGATATAGAGGGGTGACGGAGGTGGCTATGGCTGCTTCTAAAGGGAATAGTTAAGGTTTGTTGTGTAATCTTTATTTTTCTTACAAATGATCTATTAGAGACCCCTTTTTATTTAAGACATTTTGAGTTTTTCTTCTTAGAAGATTTCTATATAAATAAATAAAATCTTAAACTCGTTATTATTATTACTTTTTAATTAATAACTAGCCTTTAATTAATAAAACCTTTTATTAATTAATAAATAAATAACTATTTATTTATTTTACCATATTGACAATATAAGTAACGAATAACATTTAATTCTTATTAGTTTAATATTATGTAAATAATAAAATTTATAAACTATAACTAAAATTATTTATATGAACAATTGGTGTTTTTAAGTGTGTGGAAAACTTGATTCACATAAGAACAAAAACATAGTTATTTTCTAGCACATCAATTCTAACAATTAGTTTCCCTAATCTCATGAACATCACTTAGGATCACACAAGACGAATTTGGAACATTAAGGAAATCCATCGGTTCCAAGACAATTTTCTTCACACCCGCCTTCCGATGATTCTCTTCACCTGTAACATCTATATTTCTCTCTTAACTTATTCCCAAAATATACATAAACGTTTTCCAAATAGTATACATCAAAACATTAGATTCAGTTGTGTATTTACAAGCATAAGTAAATATATATAATACATAATAATACTACACTCAAAACCTGACAGGAGTTACAAAGTTTTCTACACAAAAGATACAAAATTTCATTAAAAGTAACTCCTAATTCTCCATGACTATATTTACCTAGCTTTGGTTAACCTTTCCTGCTTAACACAAACCATACTCATAAAATAAGCACAAGCTTTGTGAATAGTTTATTTATAACATTTAACTTATGATCACATTCACAATTTTCAAAGGTTTGTATTATGTAACATAATGCTAACCTATAACTCATTAAGAGGCTTGTAATGTGCTAAAAACCTTTCATAAAAACTCATATATTGTTGCACCAACACACACACCCTTCTCCTTGCATACTTTAGGCATAATATACTTATGATCTTTATAAGTCTTATTGCAATACTCATATCAATATCTCTATAAGTCACTTTCTAATAACGTAAACATGATTACATAATTCAAATCATACAACATAATTCATATTGTGAGTTCAACTTAAAGTTAAACTCATCACCTTGAATAGGTTGACAGGAGCTTGTTCCAATTCTGTGGAATCCCGTTTCAACTCTTGCTTCACCAGAACCTAGTCAACAACACAACTTTTAAGTGTTATGACTCATTCATAGCTAATAACACCACAACATAGGTCCATAATACTTAATTATGTGTAACACCAGATTTAATTGTTCAATTCATTCATATACTCCAAATGAATCATTTATTTATCTTTATTAGACACATTATGAACTCAATTTATCAAAATCATCAACTTCAATTTCTCGGGTTTATATCAATTCACTTCCAATTTCATGAAAATAACTTGAATTATCATTCTATGCACTTACAATCATGTAATTATAATTTCCATCTACACTTACACTTCAAAATTTCACTACATAAATCTTATAGCACAATTAGGGTTTCAAAACCCCAAATTTGTTTATGCCGTAAATCATAGATTGATTAACACATTGAACTTATTTTGATTCTAGAAGTGATAGATGATACCTTGTTAACCCTTTCTTAATCTCTTTTTGCCCTTTCCTTAAAACATAGACAAAAGTGCCCTTTCTTCATGTTTTACAGCTCTGGAACAAAAAAGAAATGAATAGAACTAAAAGAACTTCCGTTCTTTTTATTTGATTTTTCCCTAATCAGCTTCACCACATTTTGGTGATACTTCCGCCATGTCATGGTGTCATCAGCTTGCGACATCGTCGTTTTCCCACTATTTATGACCCGTTTTTTGCCGTCACCACATGTTTCAGAAAAGAACATATCATTCTACTTTCCACCACGTCGTGGAAATTACAAAGTACATTTCCCTCACTATTCACTTTACGTCAACCATATTACCGCTTTAGAACCATGTTGTGGCACCACTTCCACCACATCGTGGTTGCTGGAATTCATCAGTTCTTTAGAATTATCCTATTTTACCCTTAACTCATATCCTACTCTTATTACATTAAGCCCTCTCTATTAAGAACTTATTTATACCCCAGAATCATATCACTCATCTATCATACACTTAGAATTTATTCAAATTCACAATTTAATCGAAATAATCAAAATGCCTTTTTTGGTCTAAACACTTTTATTAGTATATTTTCTAACATTTAACACATACACCTGCATATTTTACACTATTACTGTATTAAAAACACCATTAGCTAGCTATAACAACAAGGGTTTCATAAGTCCTTTCCCTTTTAAAAGATTTTGTCCCCAAAATCTAGTTAAACAAATGCATATATTTAACTATAAATTCTTCTTCAAGTTCCATGTGAAATCCACTCCTCTATGATGTCACCACTTGAATTTCACTAGTCCAATCTGTTTATTTCGCAACTTTGTGTCTTTTCGATCCAAATCTTCTTTCGGTTGTTCTTGATACCTTAGTTTTCATCTACCTCAAACTTTTTTTTATCAATACTTCTTGAGATTTATCGAACAGTGTTTTTCTCAAACATGACACATGAAACACATTATGAATACATTCAAATTCACTTGGTAGCTTGAGGCGATATGCAACTTTCCAATTCTTTGTGCGATCTCAAAATACTTTTAACATCAACATATCCCCAACTCGGAATTCTATTGGCTTTTGGTGTTTGTTGGTATATTTTTTTTGACGGTCTTGAGCAATTCTCATGTTTTCTCGAATCTCTTTGATTTTCCTTTTCATTTCTTCTACAATATCAAGTTTATCAAGTGGTTTCTCTCCAGCTTCAATCCAACATACGGGAGTTCTACATGGTGCACCATATAAAGCCTTGTACAATGCCATTTGTATACTAAAAAAATAGTTGTTATTATACACAAATTCTACCAAATTTAAATGATCGTCCTAATTGCCTCCAAAATCTATAATACCTACGCGTAATATATCCTCGAACGTTTGGATAGTTTTCTTACTCCACCCGTCAATTTTTGGGTGATCGGCGGTACTCATTAATACTGTAAGGTCATACCTTATGATCTGATGAGTCAAACATTCTATATGCTGAGTGCCAACACCAATGCCAACATCAGCATCACCGTCAGTGTGTATATAGTGATCTTATGTAATATTTGTATATTAGGTAATTATATGGATATGTATAGAATAGATAGAAAATCTAGTATGTTTGTGATGAGGATAGTTCTCAGTATAGATTAGATACAATCCCTTCAATCAAGGGATCTACTAGTATAGTTTAGTATATATTCAACATTAGGGTGAAACCCTAAAAATACATCTTGGTGACCGTGTTTGTAACAACCAGTTTTCTTGGTGAAAACAACCCATTTCTTGATGAAAGACAATTTGGTGAATACTTCATGTTCTTTACTTTTTCTGTTCTTTATTTGCTTAGTTTAGTTTGTTCTTTTTTATTATACTTGAAGTGTATTCGATCGGTATAAACCTTCAATTGGTATCAGAGAAGGTTTTTGATACACTCAAGTAACCATGTCAACTTCCTATAATCCCAAATCTTTTGGTCTCAACAAAATTTCTCCTTTCGATGAGCACAATTTCCTTTGTATTTGGTGTCTAAGCCCATTACTATAATTGACATATTCTTGAATTGATGGTAACACAATCCTTTTGGGTTGCCCTCAAACGCTAGTAATTGAATAGGACAACTTTTAGAGAGAGATGTTGATTTATTAATTTATTATATTATAAATAGAATAATTAGAAATCAAAATAAATGATTTTTTAATATATTATGAGAATAATATATTAATTAAAAATATTATTATTATTATTTAATTAAGAATTAACCAGAAATTAATTGGAATTAATTTTGGGATTAATTGGATTAATTAAAAATACAGGGGTTAAAGTGTACTTGTTTAATAGTTGAACAAGAAGCATTCCAGAACCTTCCTGTAGCCTTGGACAATTTTAGAAGGGTCTAGGGTTTCTAGAATTATCGTTGGAGGATAAATAGAAAGTTGGATAATTACCAGAAGAAAATAATATTATTTTATTCCTTTTAGGGTTTTTCTGGGGTTTCCAAGTTGCAATATATAACAATCCCTATACGTAACAATTTCAGCCATGTCTTCTAGATCTAAGGATAGTCGAAATTTCGATCTCTCTCCTGGCTCTCTTAAACTTTCATTGGTTGCTTGGATTTGGGTTTGAACCATTAGATGCACGACACTTATGGTGCTTGCTTCCACGAGTATTTCAATAAGTTATTTTTTTAGTTATTTACTGTAATAACTAATAGGTATGTAAACCCTAACTTGTTTATGTTTTTCGAAAATACGTAGGGTTCATAGGTTTATTGTTGTTCAATAGAATTTTACTTCAATAGTGTTATGATATAGATCTAATAGGTTTCATGTACCCTTAAGTGTTAATGATTTATCGGCGTTATTGCATGTAAAACCTATATGTGCTATCAGAGCGTATGGTTGTCTAACAATTGAATGTTTATTGCTTGAACTTGAAAAAAAAAACAAAAAAAAAAAAAAATTCTCAAACTGATCTCACAACGTGAGAATTAATGCTCACAACATGAGCACATTATAATTAAGAATTTTATTTTTTGTCTGACCGATCTCACGAGGTGAGACTTAATGCTCACCACGTGAGCAAAATATTTCGAGAATTTTGGACTTTTCTGCCCAATTTGATTTATATGGTTGTTATTTGGTAATTATCTCTTACAAAATCCGTCGCATTCGAATTTTCCTTATATAAGATAATTAAATAAAACCCTAAATGTTTGGAGACAATCTTAGACAAGATAACGATTAATTATAAGATTAATTAATATTATCCTTATGGATCTTATTATTAATTTAATTAAATCATTAATTAAAAGATAATTAATAAATCCATAAATTGGTTTAAATTTAATTAAATTAAAAGTTTAATTTATTAAAAATCAAACCTTGTATTTTTTAAATGTTTTAAAATACACCTTATACTATGTATATAATTAAAGGTTTAATATATATTATATGTATAATAATAGTTAGTCAAATCGCTAGTACGCCTCATTCACGAAATCATGCTATAAAGAGGGTGTAAGGAAGTGATCTATAAAATGGTCGTTGAATGAGTGTTCGCTCTCACCCACTGGTCTCCTGTGTGGTGGAAGGTCGTTAGCCGAACGGATTTAATAGGACATAATTTCATTAATAGTATAATGATATAAAGTAACTAAACTAATTTTAAAAATCTCACTCTTAGTTACTTTAGGAAAAATGTGAAAAGTATACTACTCCATGAAAATGCACATCATGCTTTATATGTCGTTAGTGGAGTGTGTGTGGTTATCCGACACACTAACAGGGACTATAAAGAGTTATGATGGACATCTTGAGAATTAACATTGTTTATGGAGCGTGTGTGGTTAACTGACACATCAGTGAGATGTAAGTGACATCGAGGTTGCCAAGCGGGTTTGCGTGGTTATTCACATCTCGTTTGTGATCCTCAACATCCCAGTCACAATATTGAGAGCATAATCTGAGATTAAACATTTCATTGATTAAATTTAATGAAACTCAAAAGATCTAGGAGTTTGATAAGATTGAAATTGGTAAAAGCCTTACCTACCTAAAATAGATTCGATTTGATTACGACATCTCTCTTCAAGGTTCGAATCGAAAATATGGATCCTAGCCTTAATTTAAAATTTGTGCGCTAATGATTAAGGATTAAAAATCAACTAACTTGAATTCTCTTTTCTCCCATTATAGATGTCAAATCAAGAAAATAATGGTCTTCATCATTGTTTGGGAAATGGTGTAACGCCTGGTTCCTGGTATGCATTTAACTTTATTATTTATTCATTTTGGAAGGGCTACTCGACGAGTTGGTGGCCCTAACTCGTCGAGTAGAAGGCAGATTGTGTGCAGATTTTTAAGTGAGCTACTCAACGAGTCGAAGTCCTGACTCGAAGTTTGGATGAAACCTTAATCTTTAGGGCTTGCACCCTATTTAAGCATCATATTTGGCCTCCATCCCAACCTCCATCACCTCCAAACCCTAATCTCGAAACCCTAATCAACCTTGAGTGATCTTGACCTATTTCCTTGGCATTTTTGTGATTTAAAGCTAGAAGAAGGAAGCAAAGGCTTGGAGTTGCAGAAGGAAGGTTGAAGATCCAGAGCTAAGGACTCATTTCTGTCTTGATAGAGGTATAAATCTTATACCTTGGCTTCTATTCACTTAGATATTCTTTTGAGCTTGTATGTTGTCATTTTTAGGTCATTTCCAAGGTCATTCCGAGATTTGAACTCTTAGAGATGAAAGGACATCGGATCTGGGCACTCTTGAGCTTTAGAAGCTCAAAGTTGCCACCTTTCTTCAGCCATGGCCCTATTTCATGACTTAGACCTTCATTTTAGCTTGTAATGGGTATTTTAGCTTCATAACACCATGCATGCACGTAAAGTTAGCAACTTTACACGTATTCCTAGTCTTAGGAGTCCAGATCTACAAGTTGGAAGCATTGGAATGGATTAAAATAGACTAAATGGATTTCTAATTGCCAATAACAGTCAAACAAATAATCCAAAACCAACCGCATATACAAAATTTGAAACAAACAACAGATAAACATAACAACAACAAGAATCAAAACCCTCAAAATCGAACAAAGCAAACGAAAAAGAATACAAAAATGAACCAAAAAAAAATTCATACCCAAAAAATAAAAAAGAAATCATTTTAAAAAAAACGATGAACAATCCTTAGTCGATGAACAATACCGAGCTGATGAACAGTGTCAAGTTAATGAATATTGTCGATTTTTTCCTTCTAGACTTTCAATGAATAAAACAAAAATCGATCTATAAAAATAATTTGGATCAGACAGAGCTCTGATATCATGTAAACTAATAACAATTTAAAGAGAAAACGAGTAGGGTTTCATTAGTGACAGAAAACTGTGTTTACAAAGAAGAGAAAATACAATTATAAAAAGAAAAATTATCTAAGCTTATCCTAGCTAAAAGACTAAGCAAAAGACCAAATTAAATAACACCAATAATTTTATTAGGCTAACAACCTTGCTGTTAGTGTATCTCACAATTGGTGCGACACGGTCCCTTAGGTCTATATATATATATATATATATATATATATATATATATATATATATATATATATATATGTTAGATTATCTCTTTTCTCCATAAGGGCTCTTTTTGGATAGACAATCTTGGACTACATATATATTTCCATGGTATTAGATTTGGTGTCCGTACCCCAGTGGCTAAATGCATCCTTCTCTGACCTCATCAATCCTCAGTCTCAGACGAGGAGTGTTTGTGTATCCAACATTAATGCGACATTTTCCTTATGTCTTTATATATATGTTGAAGTCTCCATTCTCTCCATAACAACTCTTTTGGAGAGACAACGTTAGGCTCCGCATATCTTTACCGAAAGTAATCGTCGACCCCTAAAAGTCATCTCAAAAGCGGCACAGAGCTTGTTAATCTTATGGATGCATCAAAGTAAGCGTTTGAGAGCTTTTAGGTTTCAGCTTTGAACTACAAATTTGATTGACAAAACTTCAAAAATGGTCCCTGTGGTTTTCGAAAATATCAAGTTTAGTCCCTAAGTTCAAAAAACCTCACAGATGGTCCATGTGGTTTCAAAACTTTTAACAAATGGTCATTTTCGCTAACGCCATTAACTTTTGGCCGTTAAGTGAAGGACATTTCTGTCTTTTCACTACCACAGGGACCATTTATGAAGTTTTGTCTTACTTTTTTTTAAAAAGAAAATTAATAATTATTTAATATTCTCTCTCTCCCTCTCTCTGTATATATATATATATATATATATATATATATATATATAACACACACATCACAATTCTTCAAGAACAGTTTCTTGATCGAGGCTATGGAGGGAATCAATCAGATGCACTCTCAGTGACGTCGAACCTTTTGCCAAGAAGGCCCTCAACCCGCCACCAGATCTCGATTGGTCTGATCCGAATCCATGCCAATGGACCCGTGTAGTTTACTTATATGAGAAGCGGGTAACCCGTATTCAAATCGGGCATCAAAATCTTCAAGGAACACTTCCTACAAGCCTCTCGAATCTCTCTCAACTTGAGCATTTGGAGCTCCAATGGAACAATATCTCGGGTCCTTTACCTAGCTTGGACGGGTTAAGCTCATTACAAGTGTTAATGCTTAGCAACAACTTGTTTACTTCGATTCCTGTTGATTTCTTCAATGGTATGTCTTCTCTACAATCTATTGAAATCGATAACAACCCGTTTTCGAGTTGGGTCATACCCGAAAGCCTCAAAAGTGCTTCAGCTGTTCAAAACTTTTCCGCCGTTTCTGCTAACAGCGTGAGTCTCCTTCTTCTTATTGATCTTATCATCGTAACATGATTATTATAATGATCACGATTCTTCAGTGATTAAGACCCAAAAAATGCGTGAAAGAATGTGAATCGTGTAAGGAATAATTGAAAGACCTAACCACATGTTTGGAACCGATGCAACCCATTGGAGTTCATAAGAAATCCATCAAAGGAATTGATAAATTTAGGAGAAATAAGGCGAAAAACTTAGGGAACAATTGAGAGAAGAAGCCCTAACAAACAAAAATGGGAGTTCTCCATGACTCTCCATTCGTTATAAAAATGGAAATGATTGAGATGGAACTCAATAGTGGAGTACGGTGGTTTAGTGGCAGACAATGGAGGAAACAATTGAGTTTTCTGGTGGGGCTTCGTGACTGGAAAGATGAAGGGAAAGGCGTAGTTTCTCCAACTGTGGTGGTGATTGTTTATGGTGTATCCCGATGATAAGAGGTGGGTTCTGCTATGGCAATCATACGAGAGAGAGAGAGAGAGAGAGAGAGAAAGAGATAATATTAAATAATTATTAATTTTCTTTTTTTTTTAAAAAAAAAAAATAAGACAAAACTTCATAAATGGTCCCTGTGGTAGTGAAAAGACAGAAATGCCCTTCACTTAACGGCCAAAAGCTAACGACGTTAGCAAAAAGGACTATTTGTTAAAAGTTTTGAAACCACATGGACCATCTGTGAGGTTTTTTGAACTTAGGGACTAAACTTGATATTTTCGAAAACCATAGGGACTATGTTTGAAGTTTTGTCAATTTGATTTAAACAAAAAACTTTGCTTGGAAATACGAATATTTAACTTTTAGTTTAGACAAAATAAAAAATCAAATTTGAAAGCTATTTTATGTAGCATTTAAGGAAAAATTATTGTGTTTTTTTAATCAATTTGCAAAATTAATCTTAAAAATATATTATATGTTAATCTCTTTTTAAACAATTATTCTTTTATATAATTTTATATATTTCAAAGTTTTTAGAAAATTTACCAAATATTCAAATAACAAATAAAAAAACTACCGGCTATCCACTGTCTTCCAATATCTTGTATTACAAGTTTGTATTCGATTATGTAATTGTGGTTACTTTTTCTTTCTTTTTCTTGTATATCTTCCCTTCGTAATAAATCTCTTATGCGTGGTCTGATTGGCTATAAACAGAACTTAATTTCTTGTATTGCCCCTAGTATCTAACTTCCTGTTTGTTTGTGTTAATAAAATGTTTCGCTTATTCGGAAAAAAAAAGCAGACAAAATAAGAATGAATAATTTATCGTGATTTGAACTTTTTGTCTTACGTCACTGGCTTGAGTATCCTGTAAAAGTCTTTCGGATTTCATCAAGTGTATGGGACTTTTATTAAAGTAAAACCGTTACAAATTGAACTGTTTACTCTTGTAAATAAAATATAGACAAAACTTCAAAAATGGTCCTGTGATTTTTAAAAATATCAAGTTTAGTCCTTAAGTTTAAAAAACCTCACAGATGATCCCTGTGGTTTCATAACTTTTAAGATTTGGTCCTTCCGGCTCACTCCGTAAGCAAATAGCCGTTAAGTAAGGGCATTTTTGTCATTCCACTATCCATGGACCATTTATGAGGTTTTGTATTACTTTTTTTTAAATAAATAAATAAATAAATTTTAATATGCAAGGGGTCCCCTCCCCCCCCCCCCCTCTCTTAGTTCGTCTCCTCCCCTTTTTCTCTTCTTCCCCGTTCTTCTTCTTCCTCCAGAAAAAAAACCCCCCCTGCTTCCCTATTGTCTGCAAGCAAAGAACTGCAACTCTGATGCCTGTCTCAAAATGACCTTCAACAAATTCTCTTGCTCTACATATGCTTCCTTTGCTGCGTTTTCTGATTCTCTTCCTCGTGTTTGAGGATGTCTTAGAGCTTCCAATGTCATTCCATTGTTTGGTTCACTCACAAGGTTTGTTTTTGCAGGCCTTTCGTTAAAGAATACAGAGTTTTATAGTTTGCTAAAGAACCAAATGATGGTGATTTTGGGGTTAATGACTCCATTTGATTCATGCAACACTTGATCTGATAACCATGAACAGTAGCTGGTTGATCATCGAACCCAACAGAAGCTTGAGGGATTCGAAGACCATTAGAAGATGATTGAAGGGGAAGGCTATGGTATCGCTTTTCACCAGGGTCCATCACATTGAGGTTTAACCATTCTACATACGATTCTAGTATTTGCTTTTGATTCGATAACAATGAAGATGAGCTTGGGCCCCGGTGAACCCAGTAAATCGAGTCAGTGGTCGTTTGCACACTATGATGTGTTGTTGTCTTCGAATTCATGTTCGCCTTTGAATTTATTCCGAGTAATTTGTCAAGTTTTCTTGTTTTTGCTTCCTACGTTGGTTCACCATGGTAATAAGATTCCAGATGAATGTTCATCTTTTATGGATTGACAATATTTTCTGGATTTGATCTTGGAAGAAGATGATTCTCATTACAATCATGTGAATTTGATCATTTTGAAACGGCTAAACCCAAATCATCTTTTCTGACGATCTGCCACCATGGACTTGATACCTCACCATTTTTCTCAATCTCGACCTAGCATTGTTGCTAGCTGGTTTTGGTTTTGTTGGGAAGAAGGAATCTGTCATTCCGATTCGGTAGAAGTGTTATTAACTGGTTTTGACTCTTTTAAAAATGAGCAAAGAAAACCCCCAATAGTTACGATGGTTGTTGCAACGAAGATGAAGATTGGAGTTAGATTAGGTAAAAAAAATCGTGATCAGATAAAAGGAACTAGGGGAATTTTTTTCTGGAGGAAGAAGAAGAATGGAGAGAGAGAGAGAGAGAGAGAGAGAGGGAGAGAGAGAAGGGGTGGGTGGGACCCCTTGCATATTAAATTTTATTTATTTATTTATTTATTTAAAAAAAAAGTAATATAAAACCTCATAAATGGTCCCTGGTGGTGAAATGACAAAAATGCTCCTTACATAACGGCTAATTGGTAACAGAGTGAGCCGGAAGGACCAAATGTTAAAAGTTTTGAAACCACATGGACCATCTATGAAGTTTTTTGAACTTAGGGACTACACTTGATATTTTTAAAAACCACAAGGACCATTTTTAAAGTTTTGTCTAAAATATATTTAAATAGACAAATGTAATTAGAAAACCTTTTGTTAAACTGTAATAAATATATAATTTCGACTGTTATAGAAAGATCATTTAATATCGCATAGAATCATAGATTTCTTTATTTAACTTGTTATCATTTAATTTATCTAAAACCTGAAAAACCATATCTAACAAAATGAAATTCTTTTTCTAATATAAAATTCAAAACTCATCATTCTTAATATTTAAACAACATTTTGAGCAGTCACATTCCCATTCAAATACTACAATACAAACTCAACCAAATTGTGACCATTTTAATAAAGACCTAATTACACCAAACTAACCACAATCTTTAACAAGCTAACTAAACCCAGGCATGTTGTCCCAACAACATGAGCCCATGGTCCAGTCATGCTCATGGTCACGGTCATTGTCATGATCATGATCATGGTCCGTTTCGGTTCCAACAGGAGAGCACGAAATTTCGACCTGATTATCCGTCCCTGCAGTTCCGTTTAAAACATCATTTGGTTTCTCGGTCGATGCATCTTCACTTCCACCATACCAATCTTGAAGTGACCCTGTTGGGAAGTCGATCCAAGTTGAGAAATCATCATCCATTGTATTAATCTCGTCAAATGCATTGCTTCGGGATTTTACCCCAATATCTGTAATCAATTTCAAAAACAAAATATTTAGAAAAATGCATATACATATACATATATTATATCACGGTATATTTAAAAAGTAATACTTATATCGGTTACGGTTATTAAAGAACTTCATAATGTCAAAACCAAAGAACTCGGTCACGGCCAGATCAAATGCATCTTACGGCTGTGATTGACGAATTTGATACAGTTAAGTTCTCTCGTTCTCTCACGTTATGGAGTTCTATGATGATCTCAACATATGCTTATATGATCTCGATAAAATGATTATATAAACATTATTTAGAATAAAACTCACCAATAGACGAGTGGCCGGAACTCGACTCGTCAAGAATCGTCTTGTTGTCATCTCTTGGTTCAAAAACGGATTCCAAAATCACATTTTCGGGTTCTTCCATTAATGAGTAATCATGTGTGATCTTTTCTTTACCCTTATCGGGCGATTTACTTTCATTTGAAAGCATCTGAGAGCTTAACAAAGCTCTAGATTCACCCAAAACGTCCTCTAACAATCCACTGTTTCCCTGAGGGCTTATATAAGGGGATATTGCATTATCTCCATCGTTTGATGAGACAATCATATGATCATTCACTGTGTTAGAGGAACACGTTGGGGTGATTGCTTGATATGATGATTGGATTGAAGGAAGCTCATTTTCTATGTTTTCAAATAACCTTGTGGGTATCGGACTCATCCCATGATCAGATGAAGGTAACCCTTGATTAAAGAACGACATGGAAGACGCGGAGCTGTTATTGAATTGTGGGTTTGAATGTGATGGTAGTGATAAGGATACACCGCCATTGTTGTCACGAAGAAGCTTGTAATGAGATTGTGAATTAGGGTAATACAAAGGTGTGTTCAAAACGGGATAGTTTATAGGACTGAACAACATCGGAGAGATTGAATTTAGGGCGGCGTTCGCATGGTTTGATGATGATGAAGATGATGAAAATGGAAGCGTTTGGTTCTGCAACGGCTGTTCAGGGTGGCGACGGTGATGGTGGTGCTGTTGCTGGAAATCAACCGGGTAAATCGGTAAACCTGCGCGTAAACGTCGTTTCAACCTGGTGTTCCAGTAATTCTTGATCTCGTTATCGGTTCTTCCCTGAAGCTATAACACACACAAAGAAACGAGAAAACACATAGATTTAGATTGAATAATTATAATCAGAAATGATATACATCAATCGTATATGTGTATGGGGAAGATTTACATGAAGAGCCATGCGAGCCCATTTGTTGCCGAATTTGGAATGAAGCTCGATGATTTGTCGTTCTTCTTCAGGTGTAAAAGCTCCTTTCTTTAGATTCGGTCTTAAATGGTTCGCCCATCGGAGCCTGCAACTTTTGCCGCATCTCATCAACCCGGAATTCCGTTGAACAGCATTCCAATTCCCTTCACCGTTTTTCTTCACATATTCCATTAAAATTGCATCTTCCGCCGCCGTCCATGGCCCTTTTTTCAAGACCTGTCCGCTGTTCGCCCGTGCACAACCACCACCGCCGGCCGTGTTTCTTCCTGCAGAGGTGGCGCCATCTTCTGGAGCCATCTTGATAATTCCTCCCAGGTTTTTAATGGATACCCATATGAAAATAAAGGGAAATAGTTTGTTGGAAGATGGATTTTTTTAGGAAGCTTTTGAAATGGATTTTAATGGAGGATTGGGGATTGTTGAGTTTAGAATGGAGGCTGAAAGTGAAAGGAGTGGTTTTGTGTTCAAGTCTTTATATGCTTGAGATTGTATTTCGGAAGCACCCCCTGTTTTTGTGATTTATATTGCTGGCTATTTTCCTTATTTTGCGTCACCCTTTTCATTATTTATTCCTATTTTTAAAAATTAGAATTTAATAAAGTTTTTTAAAAATACTTTATACAATTTTTAACCAATTTACTCGTGCTTCTATTCAAATATATTCCTTGTTTAATATGACTAATTTAATTTTGATTTTAATTCACAAGTTTTCTTTGTTTTGCTTGATAAAGATACCTTGTATTGTGGCATTTATCATCCGAAAATATCCAAATATAATTATAATTTATAAAAAATTGAAAATTTTATGGATTACAAAGACTTCTATCATGATGTTTCTTACATTGGGGGTGGTATATATATATATATATATATATATATATATATATATATATATATATATATATATATATATATATATATATATATATATATATATATATATATATATATATATCAAAGAATCAATAAACCAATCCAAAACTATCAACACAAAAGAATAGTTGTAAACTTTACAATGAACGCACATACACTGGATTATAACAAAACATAATTCTTTTTTTCGTTTATTAATTTAGGCATGCTTTTATCGAAAAAAAGAATTCGAATATACCATTATTCATTATTTCCTGTCATCTTTCTATCAAGATCAATATTGATATACAAAAAATACTTTTTTATTCAAAAAAACTCATTTCATTCTTTGTTTTTTGAGATGTTAAGATTTATTTTTTATCAAAAAATTTAATAAATATTGTAAAAATCATATTTTTTTTTGGTACTCTTTAAACATATATCCATATTGATTTTTTTAAAACAAATATTCAGTTCAGATTCAGGTTGCGAATAATAGTAAGTCAGATATACATTGTGAATTCTGAAAACTAAATTATATACAGTTTAGATTTACAATGTAAATAAATGCATTTGTTGATTTTACAAAACTAATTTATTCCTAATCAAAATGTTAAAATATTATAAAATTACATGGATATATATTTCGATTCATATATAAATTTCGTTAAATTAATTTGTGTATGATCAAAGAGTGGAAATAGTAGGTTAATTTCATATTGTGAATGTTAAAACTGAAATATTTAAAGTTCATATTCACATTGTGAATTGGAACTGATCGAGGTTTTTTTTTTTATTTTTTTAATCGATGTTAATATTTATTTATAGAGGAAAAAAAATTTAAAATATTGATATAGTTAGTTTTAATGAAAAAAATAAACCTAAATATTAAAAAAATAATAATAATAAAACGAAATGAGTTTTTTTCGATTTTTTTTATATCAACATTGAAAACATAGCCTAAAAAATTTAAACGAAAAAAGATGTGAGTTTTTTTTTTTTGATATAATTTGGTTTATATGCGTTCAATATACAAGTGTATATCCATTCATTGACCGTTGATCATTATAATTTCTGATGCCCACGATTCTTTTCTTGGTTCCTTTTTAATAATAGTTCTCTATTGAACTTTACGTTATATATATATATATATATATATATATATATATATATATATATATATATATATATATATATATATATATATAGAGAGAGAGAGAGAGAGCTAGGTTGAAATGTTTTTAGCAAGTATTGTGTGCCTAAATGCACCAATGAGAATTCAAGAAATAATAAACAATTAAATAAATCATTAAATAAATCTTAAATCAATAAATTTATTTGTAAATCCAATTTATTATCCTAGGTTCAGTTTTATCTCGATCTGAATTTGATTGAATTCTTTAAGGAAGAAAAAAAATCATTGATACTTCTACATAGTAAAACAATATAATTGTGGTATGCATTCTAAATCAAATATATTGCTGGAAATTATTTTTATAGGTAAACTATTGCAAATAAATCAAATATGGTTTTTGGCTTGTTTGATGATAATGTCTAACAAGTGTTTGTTGAAATGCATGAAAGAGAATTTAAAGAATTTAACCTGGTGGTATGCATTCTGTCAGAATTACTAGCAACACATGTTTTATGTAATTGTTTAAAAAGATAATTAATTTGTCTGTGTATTATTTTGGTTCAATTTGTGATTTTGAATTTCAATTTCTGTTGTCTCTCATTATTGTATTTTTTAAATCTAAAATTATATTAGCAGTAAATACAATACTTTTGAATGTATTCTATCAGAATGTATTATACCAGAATAAAATCGATGTATTCTGCCAGAATGTATTATATGTATTCTGTCATATGCTATGTATTCTACCAAAATATATTAAGTGATAGTTAATTGCAAGTAACATGTTTTTAACAATTATTGGTTTTTGTTGTATTTGTGATAGGAATGGCTGGAAGAAGGCGTTGAAGACCTAATAGGAATAACTTGAAAAATGAATAAAGTTAGATAATACCCACAATCTAAGAATGTTGTTATTTTTTAAGAATTTTAATCATTTTTGTTGATATTCTTTTAGAATATGTATAATTATATTAAAATGTATAAGGAGTTTAGTCTGTAAGAATATGTATGAATTTGTATTTTAAGTTCGGATGGATGTATAAGAGTATATTAGAATGTTTGTTATTTTTCAACATCTGATTCAAAAATTTTGTTTTTCTTCAATAATATTCTATTAGAATAAAATTCTGAAAGAGCATCATTCTAACAAAAAATATTCTGACAGAATAAAATCGGTAAAAATTGAAATTGAATTAATTAAAAAATTCAGATTTTTTTTTTTTTTAAATTAGGAGAATTAGTCATCCCTAAAAATCCGAAAATTTCCTTTTATAAATGTAGTTAATTGTCCAAAATACCCTTTTGCTAAAAATTATGTGATTATATGGTACATGTTACCCCATTGTAATATCATACACTCTCAAATCATGTCTATTGATTAATTTCATCCGTTGGTCCAGATCTGTGCATTCTGCCACATAATACTTAGTAAAAACAAAATAACTTAGCCCTATATATATATATATATATATATATATATATATATATATATAGGGCTAAGTTATTTTGTTTTTAAATAAATAATTTTTTGCCACTTATCAATTTCTTATGCATTTGGACACATGCAATTTTCTGGTTAATTTTTAGAAATTCATTTCCACTTGTGATTTTGAGGTAATTTTTTAATTTTCTTATTTAACTATCTAATTTTTAGGTTATAGAAAGTAATTAACGTGTCATTAATTTGGTTTCTTATATTTTCAAATTTTAATATTTTTTCTTCAATATATACAATTCAAAATTGACATGTTTCTTCTAAAGTTCATTGTCATTTTAGGCAAAATTGTCTATATAAAAAAAATCAAACTTTGTTTCTTTTTATTGACAAACTAAAAAAAAGTATTAGATGGTCAAAATATAACTATTTTCTGTAGTTTGTATTATTAATATAAATTGAATTTTTTCTTTATTCATCATTTTGTTTGTATATATATTTTGAAATTTTATTTTAAAAAATACTTACTATTCATAGTTTGATATTTAATGTTTTCTTTAAAAAAAGTATTTAAATCTTATATCTTCATATATAATTTTTTAATTAACTTGTGTAGTACACGTGTTTCACACCTAGTGTGTGTGTGTATATATATATATATATATATATATATATATACTCTAATAAATGAAGTTTTTTTTGTCATATGTCACACCCTCATTCAATTTGTCAAATGTCATTTTGTGGTTATTTTGAATTAATTTGTTTTTCACATGTCATTTTATGAGGTTTTCTATTTTAATAAATTCCACATAATACTTTAATGTAATAATTACAATAAATGTAGTAATAAATTTCGTTAATGGACTTACCTTTTTATTTCAAAATTCCCAAATTAAAGCTCATTAGTTTATTTTGCTTATTTATTTAAATTTAAAAGATAAAAAAAATCAATTTTAATAATTCATTATTTTTCTAATTTTCTTATAAATCCAAAGTTCTTAAATATTTAGACCTTTATATTCAATTTTTTTGAATTAAACCATGTAACAAATGAGTCTTACACTTAGTGTGTGTGTGTGTATATATATATATATATATATATATATATATACATTTATGTATACTATCTATCGAAATTAATTGTAATATCCCAGGTTTTGTCATTTGTTGTCCCTGGGGATGGAAGGGTAAAGCCATGAAAAGCCTAAGGGCTAGATTGTAATTTTGGGACCAGGAGGAGTACGCTGCGCTTACATAAGGGTATGCGGAGCGTACTAGGACACGCCCTAGTACGCTGGGTGTACTCATAACAGAAGGAAACCTTAATATCTCGGGTTGGGGGCTATATAAACATCCTTATGGCTCATTTCTATTATCTTTCTCAGATGTCATCTTCTAGAAACGTCCCCAAACCCTAGTTCTTGTGTGTGAGAGTGAATTGGTGGGTATTTTGAGCTCTTGAAGGTGAAGCCATTGCAAAAAAATAGTTGAAGTAGGAGTTTGGCTTATAGATCTGAAGTTATGTTGTGCCCTAGAAGCTCCAGAAGGTAACAAAGCTTCAAACTTTATGCTTGTAAGTCACAGATCTAGCCTTTCTAGCATTATGGAACCATTTCTTGTCCCAAAATCCCCAATATGGCGCATGATGCATTTTTGATGAGATAAGTTGTCCTTTCTGGACCTTGAAGAGGTCTTAAGTGATACAAATGAGGTCCTAATGGCTTAAGATGTGTCATGCATGTAGTAAAGGGTCTTAATTGATTAAGACCTTGGATTAAGAGCTTTCTGGACGTCCAAAGTGATAAAGTTCGAGACTTTATGAGTCCTAGGCACATTTGGTCACTGGATATGGAGTTTGGGCTTAAGTGCTTAAGCCATTAAGCACTTATTAGGGTTTTGGTGAAACCCTGCGTATGCCCAATGTAAAGTTCTGTACGCCGAACATACAAAGTCAATGACCCCGTTTTCCAATCAATGCTACACTCGTGTACGCCGCGCGTAGCCTTGGGGTACGCCCAACATACGCCTTCTGTGGACTTTTGGTGTTTTGGGCTACTTTTTGGGCTAGTAGGGTTTAGGCCTTGCTGGACTTTCTGATTAGATATGTTTTGGACTAGTTTTGTTGATAGTGGATCATGGGGTAAAGCCCAATAAGGAAGTTGGGCCTAATTAAGTAAATTGGGCCAATAATGGGCCTTGCATAAAGACTTTCAAGGTTGGAGACTTGGAATTGGGCCTTGGTCCAATAAAAGAAAATGAACATGATGGATTGAGTGGACCTTTGGCCAAGATTGTTATGTTGTTTAATGACTTGCTATTTCCCATGTGATAGTTTGGGATTTCCGGTGAGATAAAAATTTGGGAGTTGATACTTCAGTTCATGTCGGCGTTGTGAGGTGAGTTATCCACACTATATCAACAGGGTCTAAGGCACCAAGGCCGAACCTTTCTCGGATTGTATACTGGTATTTGTTTGATATGCTTATTGATCTGTTAGATCGACTTCCTGGTAATTAGGAAGGTATTATGTCTAGTGACCTGGTTTAGGTCGGTATCCTGGTATATATGATGATGCTATGTTAGTGATCGGTTAGGTCCGTATCCTGGTTAGGATATTGTTATGCTATATGATCTGTTATATCAGTTTGGTTATCTATGGATGATTATGTGATTATCTGTTATATATGCACATGGTTGTTTGATTGGGGTTGGGTTGAGGCGAGTCCTACTTTGTGCTATAGGCCAATATACCTAGGGCGCACCAGATAGACATTCAGACCCGGGAGGGCACATAGTCAGGCCGAAGGCCCGGTGAGTGGTCTGGATAGGTTGAAGGCCCCGAGAGGGCGGTCCAGATGTGCCGAGGCTCGGAGAGTGGGCCAGATAGACTGAAGGCCTGGCGCGGGCGGTCCAATCAGACTGTAGACTTAGAGAGTGGACCAGGTGGACTGAAGGCCTGGTGCGGGCGGACCAGTCACACTGTAGACTCGAGAGGCATGGCTGTTCTGTTTGTTTATATGATATGATTATGATTGTTTGGCGTTGGTATTTTGAGGGAAACTCACTTAGCTTCGGGCTTACAGTTGTCAATTTTGTTTCAAGTACTTCTAATGATTGTGGGAAGGCGAAGGCGTGACCGTACACTTCCTCATATTTTGATTTGGATTTATTGGATACTCTGATATAAACTATTTTGGAAACCTTTTTGTAATAACTTTGAGTATTTGAATGGTTTTATAAAGTTTAAATTTGGCATGAATTTTATGGACGTTACAAATTGGTATCAGAGCGTTGGTTTGAGTGAATTGGAGGAACACTCGTGTGACTCCAGTCTCAAATCAAGGTAAAGATTTTCAAATGATTTTTAAAATACTAAAGGAGGATGCAAGTGTACGATCAGTCGAAGACAACAAGTAGACCCGAAAATACCATACAAGTTATTTGATATTATGTGATATGTTAGAACATCATTCTAGTACTAAGATAGGGATCCTTAGGAATCGTATGATAGAATTTCCTGATCTTTGATGCCTTATCTTATGTAGAGTACCTCATTGATTGTTTGTGACTCTTTCGTGTGTGAACTAACTATTGGATGAGTACTCCAAGTCACATGCTACAGGGGTTAAACGGTCTTAGGGTGAGGGATTTGGTCCTGCTACGCAACTCTTGTTTGAGTCCAACCATTGTGGGATTAAATCTATTAGCCTAAGATTGTTTAAGTCGTGCGGCATGTGATTGTATTCATGCAATAGGTAACTAGCACCAATGGAGGGTTATGTGACAGTTGGTGGTAGGGTCGGTTGTGAGAGGCCGGGAGGCCAGACATGAGATATTTTGCATTCCTCTAAGAGTGAGGATTGGGCGCTCACTATGTTTATGTATAGTTTTAGGGCGTTGTGATGATACTTGAGACAAATATGGGTAGGTGTGGAAGGTAGTATGAACCCGTACTACTGAAACCACATGACCCATACGCGTAACAGGGAAGTCACAACCCCTAGAGTTTTTGGTTGGGAGTTAGTTCCCGGATTGTTATGAGGAATATCTGATATCTTTTCGGCATGTTTTTCAGCATGGTGGTTACATGACGATTCGTGACTGGATCCAGGTCAGGATCAGGAGAGGGCGGACAGGAGGCGCCGGCAGTTCCCGAGACTATCGGCCAGATGAGGCCAGATGAGATGGATTATAGGATCCAGGAGATCATGCATGATGAGGTTGCTGCTATGTTCTGGGCTCAGTTTCCGGAGATGTTTGAGTCTATCAAGATCGCTATGGTAGAGTATTTCGATGATCGCTATGCAGCCCTCATTGAGGCGGCTGCCGCCACAGCAACATCGGCTGTATCATCGATAGGGTTGGGAGCCAGTCGAGGCTTCCAGTACCGGGACTTCGATAATACAAAGCCCTCGACCTTCAATGGGATTCAGGACCTTATCATAGCCATGAGGTGGCTGTCGGACATTGAGGGATGCTTTTTCACATGTTTCTGCTCGACTGAGCAGAAGGTCAGGTGTGCCCTAAACATGTTGAGGTCCGAGGCGAAGGACTGGTGGAGGTTGATGACGGGGTCTTATTCGGATGAGCAGAGAGCTACAGTTTCTTGGGATTAGTTTAGGGAGATGTTTTGCTCCCGCTACATTCCGCGGGTCGAGCGTTAACTACTAGCTCAGGAGTTCCTGAAGTTGAAGCAAGATACGGAGTCGGTGACAGATATCACCCGTATATTCACTGAGAGGGCGATGTTCTGCCCAGAGTTTGCTTTCGAGCAAGCTCAGAAGACGCGTTATCTGAGCATGCTCAAGACTGACATTAGATAGTTTGTTGCTACCCAGCGATGTGATACGTTGCTGGACTTACAGGAGGCAGCTAGGCGGCATGAGCTGGAGATAGAGTTATAGTTGCAAGAGTAGAGTCAAGCCCTGGTGCAGTCGCAGCCGGCGCCGAGGTGGTCCAAGACCTCTGATTCTAGGGTTGGAGGTAAGAGCGACCGTAGTTGTGAGAAGTGCGGGAAGGGTCAAACCGGAGTTTGTAGGTCCGGTGGTGCGTACCGTAAGTGTGGAAAGGAGAGGCACTAAGTGAGGGATTGCCGCCAGTTGGCCCTGGTTTAGGACGTGAGGATTTGTTATCACCGCCATCAGGTTGGTCACGTGAAGGCCAACTGTCCACAGCTTGCTATAGTGAGGACTACTGTCGCGGGTCAGGGTAGAGCAGAGCCTCCAAGGGCTGAGGGGCGTGCCTTCCAGCTTACAGCAGAGGAGGTCAGGACAGCGCCAAATGTGGCTACTGGTATGTTTCTATCTTTTATCTTATTTTTTATGATTATATTGTGAATTTTTCTTCCATCCCTTTCTGCATATGTCATAGGGACATAGGATAGTTTCAGGAATTTAGTATTAAGGGATTATAGACGGTTAGTATCCAGGAGTGTTGGTCAGGCCCGACCCAACTACATGGGCAAGTTGGGCTTAGGCCCGGGGCATCAAAAAAAAAATAGGGCATAAAATTTATGCAGCAAGTAATAATATGTATATGTAAATTAAGCCTAATTACTCCAATCCTAAACAACGATCGGCAACATTGGGCATCACCGATTCTTGACTTTAGCGCCAACTTGAGAAAGCAATCGTCAAATGAACGCAATCGCCAATCGGATTGTGGGGAGATCGAGGAGTCGAGTAGTCGACCAACGTTCAAATCGACTGAAGTATTATTTGTGTGGTTTGATTTGCCGATTCTTATTCCTCCCTCTCAATTTCTTCTTCAATCTTCTCTAAAACTTAAAGTCTATACATTCAATCGATCTTTCTTTCAACATCTCATTTTTGATTTTTAATTACTGAATTCGAAGACAAGATCGATTTCCTTTTCAACGACAACAAACGAGACCCACAAAATCAAACACAGCAGGGCCGGTCCACTCGATTGCCGATATCTATTCTTCATTCTCATCCTGTAATCCACTCAATTTTTTGGTGAGTTTTCTTCAATTGATTGTGATTTTGCTAAACTAGTAAACTTTTAGCCATCAATCATCGTTTCTTTGTTCTTAATATGGTTTTGATTGTGATTCAAGTCACGGTGGAGGGACTCGTTTTTTCCTTGCTGTCTTATTTGTCCCTTATTAACACACAAACAAGAGTTAGATCATATCATATCATCAATCAGGGTTTAATCAACTAAGATGGTGAAAAAATTACAGGTACCTCAAGTAATGGTGCCCTTGCAGCTGTAAATTTGGGTAAAAGTTGTATGTCTTGAGGAGAAAGAATATCAGGGCTATTAGCAATGAGAGTGGAAGAAGGAAAGAATTGATTATTGTGATTTGTTGTTTAAGTTGCACACTTGGAATTTTCTATTGTTTTCAAATAGACAACTTCTATCAGTTTTTGAATTCTCTTCTCATCTTCTGCTCTTTAACTGATCAGGTTCTCTACTTTTCTTCAAATGATTTTTTTTATTTCTGTTTGAACACCAAACCTGTTGGTTGCTGCATCAATCTATCACCTATAAATATGGCTTTTATCGTTTGTTTTAGGAGTCAGGAATTTTTTTCTTACCTGTTGGATTTCATCTGTTTGATTACAATAAAAAAAGTAATCTTTTGTTTCTGATACAAATTCGAGCATCAAATTCTGCTGTTGATATATGAGATTTATGGTTTACTTCAGGTTGTTTATGATACAAATTTCTGAATTACTTTTCTAAAGTTTTGTTCTTGTTTCTGTGATGTGAATCAGGACTTGGGAATTGGGAGGCTGATTACTGCATTTTTTATATTAGAAATTATTGCATTTGTTTGATTATATGTTTTTGTTATTGTACGGTACACATATAAGGGCATAATTTTTTTATTTCGCCCCGGGTAGTAAAAAACAATGGACCGGCCCTGGTGTTGGTTATCAGAATTTAGGATATAGGATCTTTATTCCAGAGCTAGTAGCTGTGAATCGGAGATGCAAAAGTGTTCAGCTGGGATTCGGGTTTCTTTTGAAGTTCGGTTGCACCATGACGGAAGGGTTGTTCTGCGGAGGTTATTCACTCCAGGGTTAATCGATCCATAGTGAAGGATGATAATACCTAGTAGGGACGGTTAAGTTGTGTTGGTTTCACATCCAGCAGGTAGTAGCTAGTGTCCCAAATGAGGGAGAATTGGAAATTATCAGATGGAGCATCAATCATTGAGGGTTCTGTTAGCTGTCGGGGTTAGACAGCACTATCAGCACATATATGTGGGTTACTTAGCGCATGTGGTAGATGTGCGGGTCAGGGATTGGACCATGGCTTTTCGAGTGGGTGGACGATCAACATGAGGCCTAGGGTTAGGCCGAGGTTATGGTCCACATAATAGAATAGGAGTTCGAAGCCCCAAGTGGGTGAGAACATGCTGCATGGGAGGGAGAGCACTAGGAGGGGGTGGCTAGGGTGATGCTCAAAAGTTTAGAGTGGTCTGAATAGACTGAAGGCCGGTGGGGCGACCAGTCAGGTCGAAGGCTCGAAGAACGGTCCAGACAGACTGAAGGCCCAGAGAGGCGGTCCAGACATGCTGAAGGTTCTGAGAGTGGTCGAGATAGGTTGAAGACCTGGTGAGGCAGTCCAGTCATGCTGCAGACTTTGTATGTGTTGTAGATCTATGTGCAGGTATTGAATAGACTGTTATGCTATAACAATCAGTAGGACTGTCCCAGGATTGAGCGTGCTGCTGGAGTGGACTGAAGACTCCAGTGTATTTCTGGTTTGATCGGAAGTTGATATTAGAGATCGGATGGAGTACAAAGGATCTTGGTGATCTCATCAGTTCGAAGTGTCTCCAAGGTTTCATCTTCTTGGATCGGGTAATGCTCCAGTTGGGGGCTGGTAGTAGATCCGGATGGGTATTCATTAGATTTAGGAAGGCTTGGAATTAGAATGTCGTGTTAGTTAGGTTCTGGGAACCGGGTTAGATCTTTCTCCTGACCGTCTATGGACACATTGCATGTGGTTAGGGTTGAGGCGGTCCTGCTCTATGCAGTAGGCCAAGATACCCAGTGCGGGCCGACTAAAAGTCGTAGGCACGAAGGCTCAAGGGGAGCGGTAGGGTTGAGGCGGTAGGCCAACAAACCTTGAGAATTTCAACTTGATGGTTGAATATACTTGGCATATTGGTATTCCCACTTGAAGGGGTGATATGGACTAGTTATGAGTGTGGTACTGGTTGACCGGTAGAGGTAGGTATGTTGTTGGTGGTAACTACTTGCGAGAATCTATTCAATGGAAGTGGTGGGTGACGAGGAGCGCCATGGTGGATTATTGTAGGTATAATGTGAACATCTTATCCTGATGGTCTATTAGATTGCAAGCTGTGCTTGATCGGACTGAGGCGGTCCTGCTCTATGCAGTAGGCCAAGATACCTGGCACGGGCAAACGGTAAGTTGTTGGCGCAGGGGTTCAGCAGAATATGACCCATGGTTCTATTTATGGGTAGAAACCTCAGGTTCCCAAGGTTGAGTAGTGCGCTAGTAGTAATGGGAAGGGAACTAGCCAGGGCTGGTATGTGTGGTCTGTTAGGGAAACGGACCAAATTCAAGTTTCCAGATGGCGGATTTTAGGTGGAGCTGGGTTGTGTGCCGCATGGGTTTATGGATTCATTTTCTCTGGAAGGAAATATTCCCATTGGGTATAGTGTCCTTCGAAAGTCATCGGATGCCATGGTTGTGGAGGTGCCACTCAGGATGTCGGGTTACCAAGGATGGTAAGGAATGATTTCGAGGATGAAATCAAATTTGAGTGGGGGGAGTTGTAACATCCCAAGTTTTGTCATTTGCTGTCCTGGGGATCGAAGGGTAAAGCCATGAAGAGCCAAAGGGCTAGATTGTAGGCCGGTGCGGGCGGACCAGTCATACTGTAGACTCGAGAGGCATGGCTGTTCTGTTTGTTTATATGATATGATTATGATTGTTTGGTGTTGGTATTTTGAGGGAAACTCACTTAGCTTCGGGCTTATAGTTGTCGATTTTGTTTCAGGTACTTCTAATGATTGTCGGAAGGCGAAGGCGTGACCGTACACTTCCTCATATTTTGATTTGGATTTATGGGATACTCTGATATAAACTATTTTGGAAACCTTTTTCTAATAACTTTGAGTATTTGAAATGTTTTAAAAAGTTTAAATTTTGCATGAATTTTATAGACGTTACATTAACCCCTTAGGGTTTTGCATTATCATATATGGGTATATATAATACAAAGAGTAGCATATTTACATAAAGGACCCCTAAACTATATAATTGTATAAACCTATACTAAAGATGTAAATAATACAATTAACACTCCCCCTTAGTTTGAGCAAGAGGTTCTCGAATGCTTAAACTGTCTCGAAAATATAGTAATAACTATGTAGGTAGTCCTTTAACAAAGATATTTGCCAACTGATGAGCCGATGGAACATGCAACACAAAAACTTGACCAATGGCAACACGTTCCTTAACAAAATGCAAATCTATTTCCACATGTTTGGTTCTTTGGTGCTGAACCGGGTTAGAAGCTAAGTACATGACACTCACATTATCACAAAAAACAACTGTAGACCGAGATAAAGGGCACGAAAGTTCAAGAAAGAGATTTCGGGGCCAAGCAGTTGTGGCATCTACATTGGCTACCCCCTAATACTCAAGTTTGGCACTATACCGAGAGGTGACGTGTTGGCATTTAGAGGAGCATGAAATGAGATTATCACCGACATAAACGCAAAACCTAGAAGTAGACCGACGTGTCTTGGGACAGCCAACCCATTTAGCATCTGAATAAGAGACCAAACGATCAACATGAGACGGACGTATGAATAGACCATGATGAAGAGTACCCAGAAGATAACGTAGAATTCTCTTAAGAGCTAAGAAGTGTGGTTCACAAGGACCATACATGAAGAGACATACCTTTTGAACTGCGTAGGCAATATCTGGATGAGTTAAAGGTCTGATATTGTAAAGCCCCAACAAGACTACGATAGAGATTCAGGTTGGAAACCGGTTTTCCGAAAGAAGAAAGCTTCGGTTTTGTGTCTGGATGAGTGCGATACGGATTGCAGGAAGTCATATCATCACGGGATAGAATTTCCTTAGAATACGCAGTTTAAGAAAGAAACAAACTATCTGTGAAACGAGTAGCATCAATGCCTAGAAAGAAGGATAAAGGACCTAAGTCGATCATTAAAAACTCAGATGAGTGATGAGAAATGACTCCCGTGATGAGAGATGTGCCGGAAGTAGTGAGGATCATATCATTGACATAGAGAATGAGATAGATAGTCTCAGTGTCACTATAAAATGTGAAAAGAGAACTATCTGAATGACTGCTAGTAAATCCTAAGGAAGATATATATGCAGCAAATCGCTGATACCAGGCACATAGGGCCTGTTTGAGACCATATAAGGCTTTGCGGAGACAACATACGTAATGGGGGTATTGAGGATGAACATAGCTAGGAGGTTGTTTCATGCACACCTCTTCATTTAAGTCCCCATGGAGAAAGGAATTTTTGACATCAAGCTGATGAATAGGCCAATAAGGAGAGACTGCAATACTAAAAACAGCGCGGATGGTGGTTGGTTTGATAACCGGACTATAGGTGTCATCGAAATCCAGACCAGGTTGTTGCGAAAAACCCTAAGCAACTAATCTACCTTTATAGTGATCAAGGTTTCCTTGAGAATCAAATTTATGACAGTAGAGCCATTGAAAACCAACAATGTTGGTAGTGGGAGGACGAGGAACAAGATCCCATGTATGATTGTCAGTAAGAGCTAACATTTCCGCATCCATAGCAAGCTTCCAATGCGGATCACTCATAGCCTGAATACTAGATCGAGGAATAAGGAGAAGTCTAAGGTCACATAGAGGTGAAAAATGGTATGGGGTTTGAGGGAACCTATCCAAGAGCGGTTGGTCATGGGATGGCTAGTGGGGGAAAAGAACGGGTGAGGGTAGGAACATAAGGGGCGGGGGAAGGAGAAGGAGAGGGAGTAGGAGAGGAGAGAGTAGGTAAAGGATCATCATCAGGAGTTAACTGATTGTAATCAGTCTTGGAAGGGGCGGGATGTTGGTAGTGGGAGGATGGGGAACAAGATCCCATGTGTGATTGTTAGTAAGAGCTGCTATTTTCGCATCCATAGTAGCTTCCAATGTAGATCACTCATAGCCTGAATAGTGGATCGAGGAGTAGGGAGAAGTTTGAGGTCACAGAGAGGTTAAAAATGGTACGCAGTTTGAGGGAACTAGTCCGAGAGCGGGTGGTCATGGGATGACCAGTGGGGGAAAGGAAGGGTGAGGGAAGGAATAGAAAGGGGTGGGGGAAGGAGAAGGATAAGGACTAGGAGCAACCACTTGTTCAGTATGAGAGGAAACCAAAGGAGAGGAGAGAGTAGGTAAAGGATCATCATCAGGAGTTAACTGATTGTAATCAGTCTCGGAAGGGGCAAGATGAAAATCACTATAAGGGAAGTGTTCTTCATCGAATATGATGTGACGTGAGATGATGACACGTTGCGGAATGAGATCGAGACATTTATATCCTTTATGATCTAGAGCAGCACCAAGATAGACGCAAGTTGTGAATCTAGGTGAGTGTTTATAGGAAGAAATGGAAGATATGTTAGGGTAACATAGACAGCCGAAGACACGAAGGTGGTCATATTTCCCGAAAAAAGCTGAATAGAACTTCAAAGGTTGTCTTAAGGGAAAAAGTGGTAGTCGGGAGAAGATTAAAAGTATGAACAGTTGTAAGAAGCGCTTCTATCCAAAACTTGGGAGCTAGAGAGGCTTGGAAAAGAAATGTGCGAACAATATTGTTTATAGTGCGAATGGAGCGTTCGACTTTTCCATTTTGTTGAGACGTATATATGGACATGAGAAACGAATGGTGACACCATTAGATTGAATATACGTAAAGAGAAGATGGTTATTGAACTCACGCCCATTGTTGCACTGAAAAGATTTTAAATTGATTTTTGGCATACATTCGAAAGTCGCAAACAATAGAATAAACCTCATATTTAGCACGAAGAGGAAAACCCCACAAAAAATGTGAAAATAATCAAGAAATAAGATATAGTATTTCAAACCAATCAAGATAATAATAGGAGATGTCCCTAAATTAGAATGAATAAGTTCAAACAAACCATTCATTTTAGAACTAGAAGAAGAAAAGGATAAACGACAATGTTTTTCAAGTTAACAAGCATGAGAAAGTAAAGCTTTATTACTACTAGTAAAAATAAATTGGCGACACTTCAAAAATTTAGGAATAAAGGATCTGGGATGTCCTAGATGTCGATGCCAAGTGGGAAGAGAGACGGTCGTGAGAGATTTATTTATAGTGGACAAAATTGAAGAAGGAGTGCACAGGTACAAATCATCAACGCTATTGCATCGCTAAAGAAGAGCATCAAAATCAAGATCCTTTACAGAAAATCCAAAAGGATCAAAAGAAATAGAAATCCAATTATCAGTAGTAAAGCAACGAAAAAAAACTAAATTTTTAATCATTTGATTTGACACAAGAACATTTTTAAGAGAGAATTTATTATGAGAATAAGGGAGAAAAGTTTGGCCAATATGAGAACGGAATAATAACACCATTACCGACCATTATGGACTTAGAAATACACGGTGTAACAGAGAGCATGCTACCTTGATTAAAATTCATGTGCGAGCTAGCACCTGTGTCCATATAATATTGCTTATCCAAAGGAGGTTGCATTGAAATGGCTTGAAACACGGATGCGAGATCCGTGGGTTGTTGAGAATTTTGATGGATCGATCCTTGAGTTAAAATTGGGCTGATGGGCTGTTGATGGGTGCTAACAGAATTAGGATTGAATTGGTGATGAATTGGTTGCTTATAAAGTGCAGCATATTGTTGGATCGACGAGAAGGACTGCTAGGGCGCTTGGAACTTGGTCGACTGGGCATGTTGGGTTGTTTCTGCAAGAGCAGTTGGGTAATTAGCGTGACCAGCTATAGCTGAGGAAGGTGGCCCATAAGGTGTAGTATTATGCCTCCAAGGTAATGGGTAGTGACCAATAGCAGTTTGTTGACCGTAAAAAAATATGGATGCTGATTTGGAGCATGTGAAATTGGATAGGACCCCATAATTCCTGCAAATTAAGTGTTTTGACTTGTATTTGTACTGAGAACATGGTTAGTAGTAATAGAAAAACTAGAATCCCCCCTCCTTTGGAAGCGTTCTGATTATTACTATGGTACTGATTCCATTTATTTTTTTGATTTCCCGGGTTGTGTTGACACAGAATAATGAGATGTAGTAGTTGTGGAGTTTGAATTAAGCATTGTATCACTGTGTTCTTCATGGTCTTCATGTAGTAGCAACATGTTTTTGGCTTCCATAAATGATGGAAATGGTTTAGTGTTGGTGACAACATCAACAATACTTTGATAGGAGTATAGGAGACCATGTAGAATTTGCATCACAAGATCTAATTCAAAAATTTCAGCATCAACATCATGAAGAGCATTAGCAAGATTCTTGAGATTTTGATAATACTCATGGATGGAGGATGCACCTTTTTTGTGTTACAAAATTGCTCTTGAAGTTGAAGCATCTGAGGCATCTTGTTATTGAGAAAATACTAATGTAAGTTATCCCATATGTCTTTGCCAGTGCATGAATCAGTGGTGATGACTTGTAAGACGGATAGGTCATAAGTGGAGTAAAACCATGATTTAACTCGAGAGTCAATAGATGCTCAATCTTCATCATCTTCTCCTATTGGTTTTGATTTTCCAGTTATATGACCAAGAACTTTAGCACCATTACAAATTTCCTTAAATATGCTACACCACAACTTGTATTTGGAACCATCCGAGGTGAGTTTGAAACTAGATTGATTATAGATATTTTTGACAGCATAGATCAACTATTGTGCAGTGGTTGCATTAATGCTAAATGATGCAGATGTGGTCATAGTGATGGGAAATCGAAAGAACAAACAGAAAAAAAGCATACGAACAAAGAGAATACTAACAGTAGGTTGAAGAAATTTAGAAAAGCTAAAACACAAACCATAAGAAGAGAATGTAGTGGATAGATTGGAGGATCGACAAGAATAGATAGCAAGGGCAGAATATATGATGAGCAACAATAGTATTGATCAAGGAAGATGTTAGGTTGGTCGAGCAATGCGTGAGAAGCAGTACAAGCAGGAAAATTGACCCTTGTGTTTCAAGCGTCGTATATCTCTAGGCTTGATATCATGTTTGTAGAAATTAACCCTTAGGGTTTTGCATTATCATTCATCAAAATATATATATATATATATATATATATATATATATATATATATATATATATATATATATATATATATATAAGACAAAGAGTAACATATTTATATAAAGGGCCCCTAAACTATATAATTGTATAAACCTATACTAAACATATAAATAATAAAATTAACATATATACACACACACACACACACACATATATATATATATATATATATATATATATATATATATATTCCAAATAAGAACTAAAAAATATTAGAAAATCCGGAAATCATTTTCTAAAATTTTTCATTAAAAACATTTTGGGAAAATAAAAAATTAATATTATATTAAGCAATTTTTTTCATTCCCTAGTTTACAACTTGTTGTCCGGCCGCTATCGGACCACCAGACTAACACCAAATTCAATGACTTTTGTCTGGTCATATTCATAGCTTAATAGAACAAACATTGTAGTTATCATTTTTGTGGTAATACTTTTTAACGCATATCATTTAATTTTTGCAGCAAAATATACAAAATTTTAATAAAAAAATAGAATTATGGTTTGACAAATTCATTTTTTTCTAAATTGTATGATTAAAAAATCTATATATCATGTAATATATATATATATATATATATATATATATATATATATATATATATATATATAGTTTAAAATAACATATTCACAGTATAATAAACATATTAATACACCAATACACAAATTAATATTTTCATGCATACCTTTATTCATATTTTAACACAAAATTTATATAAAATATACAATTTTATACAATCTGTTTTTAGTTTAATACATAAAATTGACAACATAACATAATACAATCCATTATACATCAATTAAAAAAAGTTAAATCCAAATTCTGACATCACCAACTAGACCTACACATTTGTGGTCCCAGACCGGTGTCGGGTCGGTCTCGAAAGGATTTGGTGTTTTTGCGGTCGGTCTCGGAGCAGTGTGGTCTTTTTTAGAACCGGTCTCATCACGTCTCGGACCGGTCTTTCGGTCCAGTCTTTTTTAGACCGGTCTCTTTCAATCCGATCCTTTTTTTGGAGCAGTCTTGGTCTTTTTTGGTTTGGTCTCACGGTCTTTCCGTTTTCCATTTGCGGTTTGGTTATCGGGTTTTTGCAGCCTAGTTTTGGTATTTGTTGGTTTTTTTAGTTTCAGTTTCGACTTTTTCCCTTAACAAATATGTGATTAACACCTAAACTTTATTAAAAATGATACACTAAACTTCAATAAAAGAAAAAAAGAAATCATGTTAGATAGTGTCGATTAAAAAATATGTATTTAACACAAAAATGATGTATTTATGAACTTTGACTTCTGATCTTTTCTGAGATCGGTCTTGTGTCTGTCTCGGACTAGTCTCGAGCCAGTCTTTTTTTTTTTTGGTTCGATCTTTTTTCGGTCCGGTCTTTTTTCGGTCCAGTCTTTTATTAGAGCGGTCCGGTCTCCGTTTTCGTTGAGTTCGGCTCGAAACCGGTCCATTTGTGCAGGTCTGCCACCAATTATCACACGCCACGAGGGTTGTGCATGGGTCGGTTTTCAACTCGAACCAATCCCAAACAAAAATGGTCGGTTTTCTAGTTTTCAGAACCCAATAGGGTCGGTTCGGTTTCTTGGGTTCTAGAGTCGATTTTGGTGGTTTTCCGGTTTCTTAGGTTTAACCCATATACTCATGGGTTCTGGGTTTAAACCATGGATTTTGGGTTTTAACCAAATTTCCAAAAATTCACAACACCACCAGATTCTTCGGTTTCGATTTCGTCTTTTTTGGTCGGTTTCTCGGTTTCTTGGTTTGGGTTCGCTCACCCATACACGCCACCACTAACATAGCATTATCCTATGTTAGTGATCTGTTAGGTCGGTATCCTGGTATATAGGATGTTGCTATGATTAGTGATCTGTTAGATCGGTTTTACTGTTATATATGCTAGCATATGATATTTATGTGCACATGATTGTTTGATTTGGAGGTTGGGTTGAGGCGGACCTGCTTTGTGCTGAAGGTCAACATACCAAGGGCAAACCACATAGACTGTAGGCCCGAGAGTGCATACTACTTAGGCCGAAGCGCCAACGAGCAGTCTGGATAGGCTGAAGGCCCTAAGAGGTGGTCCAGACGTGTCAATGGCTCGAAGAGCAGTGCAGATAGACTGATGGTCCTACGAGGTGGTCCATTCAGGTTGATGGCTCATTATGCATGTTGTTTACTCACTATGATATGATTATGATTGTATAGCGTTGGTATTTTGTGGGAACTCACAAAGCTTCATGCTTATAGTTGTTGATTATGTTTCAGGTACTTATGATGATTGCGGGAAGGTGAAGGCGTGACCGTGCACCTTCTTATGTTTTATGATTTGATTCTCGGATACTTTGAGACTAAACCATTTTAAAAACAATTTTGTAATAATTATTGGTTTTGAATGATTTTAAAAAACTTTTAAATTGTCTTGATTTTTATGGGTATTACAAGTTGGTATCAGAGCCTAGGTTTGAGTGAATTGGAGGAAACACTCGCGTGTCTCCAGTCTCAAAGTAAGGGCAAGATTTTAAAATGATTTTTTTTCAAATGGTTTTCAAAATACTAAAGGAGGATGCAAATGTACGATCAGCCGAAGCCAGTAAGTAGACCCCAAAATACCTTATGGATTATTTGATTATGTGATATGTTAGAACAACATGCTAGTACTAAGCTAGGGATCTTCAGGAATTGCATGATAGAATTACCTGATTATATGATGCCTGCTAGCCTAGGGTTTTTCCTGATATGAAATTGACATCATTACTGTAGTTGCTTAGAGTATGCATCATGGTCGTACATAATTAAGATCTTATAGCCTGAGAATGTTTGGTTTGGACTTATTTCCTATTCTTGTTTGATGAAGGGCTTAGGTTAGGATCAGGTATTCGAAAGTCTATAGGGTCCAACTTTATGTATAGCTAGCATACACGAGTGCTGCAGGGTTGGTGGAAGTTTCATTGGTGGGTTGTGCGAGGTCAGTAGGCCAATTATGAGATATTTATCCTTCCTCTAGGAGTGAGGATTGATCGCTCGCCATACGTATGTATATTGTTAGGGTGTTGTGATGATACTTGGGACAAATATAGTTAGGTGTGGAAGGTAGTATTGGCCTATACTACTGAAAGCACATGACCCATATGGGTAGCAAGGAAGTCAAAACTCCTAGGTTTTAATTGGGAGTTGGTTCCCTATTATTTATGCAGATTATCTGATATCTTCTTGGTATATCTTCAACATGGTGGTTACTAGACGATTTGTGACTGGATTCGGATCATGATCAGGAGATGGCGGTCAGGAGGAACCAACAATGCCCGAGGTCATTGGTCAGATGAGGTTGGATGAGCTGGACGCTAGGATTCGAGAGATCCTGCACGATGAGGTTGCTACTTCGTTTCGGGCACAGTTGCTGGAGATGTTTGGGTCTATTAAGACCACCATGGTTGAGTTTTTTGATGAGCATTATGCAGCCATTGCTGAGACGGCTGCCGCAACAGCTACAAAAGCTGTAATGACGTAAGGGGGAGGAGCCAGTCGGGATTTTCAGTACTGAGACTTCGATAACATGAAGGCCCCGACTTTTGATGGAGTACAGGATCCGATTGTAGCCATGAGGTGGTTGTCTGACGTGGACGGATGTTTCTTCACATGCTCATGTCCTGCTGACCAGAAGGTTAGATCTACCCTGAAGTTACTGAGGTCCGGGGCAAAGGACTGGTGCAGGTTGATGATAGGGTCGTACACTGATGATCAGAGAGATGCAGTTACTTGGGAGCAGTTCAGGGATATGTTCTGTGCTCGCTAAATTCAACGGGTCGAGCAGGAGCGCTTTGCTCAAGAGTTTCTGGAATTGAGGCAGTGTACGAAGACGGTGACATAGATCACTCGTATGTTCACTGAGAGGGTGATGTTTTGCCAGAAGTTTTCTTATTAACAAGCACAAATGATACGTTATCTGATCATGCTCAAGATTGACATCCGTCAGTTTGTTGCTACCCAACGTTGTGATACACTGCTAGAGTTATAGGAGGCCGTTAGGCGGCGTGAGATGGAGATTGAGTTACATTTGTGGGAGCAGAGGCAGGCCCGGTGCAGTCGCAACCTACGCAAAGCGGTCTAAGACCGTTGATTCTGGGTCAGGAGGCCAGCAGGGCCATACTTGTGGAAAGTGCGGGAAGGGTCACTCGGAAGTTTGTAGATCTAGTAGTGCATGCCGTAAATGCGGCAAGGAGGGGCACTTTGCGAGGGATTGTCACCAGCTAGCCTCGGTTCAGGATATGAGGATCTGTTACCATTATCATCAGGTTAGTTACGTGAAGACCAATTGTCCAAAGCTACCTGCCTGGCCGGCGCAGACTCCAGCGCTGGCTACACTGAGGATTACTGATGGGAGTCAGGGTAGAGCAGCGCCCTCGAGGGCTCAGGGACGCGCCTTCCAGCTTACGGCGGAGGAGGCTAGGGCAGCACCAGACGTGGTTGCTGGTATGTTTCTACCTTTTATCTTATTGTTTATGATTATATTGTGAAATTCATTTGCCCTCTGCATAAGACGTTTGGACATGAGAAGGTTAGGGAATTCTAGTATCGAAGGGTGGTAGATGGTTAGGATCCAGGGATGCATTTAAGTATGAGAAGTTAGGATAGATAATCACGATTCCAAGGCTAATAGTCGTAATCTGGCGATTCAGAAGTATTCAAGTGGGATTCAGGTTTCCCTTGAAGTTCGGTTGCTCCGTGTTGGGTGGCTTGTTCTACGTAGGTTATTCATTCCAAGGTTAATCATTCCATGGTTAAGTATGGTAATACTTGGTAGGGACGGTTAAGTCGTGTTTTAGTTTCACCACCAGTAGGTAATGGTTAGTGTCCCAAGTAAGAGAGAATTGGGGTTGTGTTTGACTTATGTGTAGGGTTAGGTTAGGATTATAGTCTGCATATTGAATCAAGAGTTCGAACCCTGAGTGGAGGAGAGTTGGTCATTTATGAACAGGGCACCAGGATGGGTTCAAGGTTTTGCTCAATAGACCTAGGGCGGCCCGGATAGACTGAAGGCCAACGGGGGGGGGGGGGGGGGGTACCAATCAGGCCGAATTCCCGGAGAACGGTCCAGACAGGCTGAAGGCCCGGAGGGGTGGTCCAGACATGTTGAAGGTTCTGAGTGTGGTCCAGATAGGCTGAAGGCCCGATGAGGCGGTACAGTCGTTCTGAAGACTCTGTATGTATTTTTTTAGATCCATATTCTGGTTTTGAGCATACTTCTTTGTGATAATAACCTGTGGAATTGTACGTCCCGTCCTTACTTGTTATCACTTATAGAGTGCCCTTAGCGACCGTCGGTGGTCATGTAGGAGATCCTGGAAACTCTTTAGTAGCAACTTGTTTCAAGAAGGAATCATGCGTGGTGGAGTTTCAATATTGCAAGGCTTCTTTAGTGATGTGAGAAACGTTGGTTAGGCCTTTTGGGCAGCGGAGGAAGGTGGATCCCTTTAGTCCCGAAGGAATGGGCCACTGATGCGAACACGACAACGTAAGTAGGTTATCGGGAGCGTTCCAGTCATAGGATGTGGTCCTGTCAAGTCGTAAGTCCGTTGGTTGGATAAAGGAAGCAGTAAGGACTGAGGGGTATATCAGTCAGGTATCAGAATGAATTCGGGGAATGTTTGCCCCGTATTCATGCATGTTTGCAAGTTTTTGTTAGGGATTGGATGTAATGCGGAAGTTTTTGGTTGATTATCTTTTTTCTTCGCTCCAGAGTTTGATAACGACATGGTAAAGAGTCAAAGGTTATATTAAGGATTTGGTGTATCATATGGATTCAGATTGTGAAAGGTTCATTATCGACCTGTTAAGGGTCTTCTATGCATGATTTGTGCTAGTTTCAGTCAGAAACTTGGGGTGGATTCATGGAAGGCCATTTCGGGATGGTTTATAGTGGAAACCAGTGTTGGGTATCGCAAGTGTATCCATGAGAGGCATGCGCTCTGGAGGTTAGTGAGGTGAATGGGGGAGCCTTTAGGTTTGTGAGGTGAATCGCAAGTTACAGGCGAAAGGTATAATGTGATCAACGAGAAGTCAAGGGTTGTTGGTTTAGAGCGTCCATGTGTGTCAGGTTCTGAGAACCGGGTTAGATCTTTCTCTTGATAATTTATGACAACACATCGTCTTGGGAGGGTTGAGGCGGTCCTGCTCGATGCAGTAGGCGAAGATACCCCGTGCGAACCGAATATAAGTTGTAGGCACGGAGACTGAAGAGGAGCAGTAGGGTTGCGACAGTAGCCCAAGATACCCATGTTGGATTAGTGTCTAAGTCCATAACTATAATTGGTATGTACTCGACCCGAGAGTAGCATGATCCATATGGGTTGCATGGCACCGGAACAATCTGAAGGATGGATAACCGAGAAGAGGTTATTTTTGGTTTATTAGTATATTATAATTTCTAATATATTAATACGAAATCATATTATTTGATTAGTATTGATGAAGAATTAATTTGGACTTAATTTTGTGATCAAATGAGACTAATTAAATATATGGGGAATGATTATGTAAATCATTCATTTTTATATTGTAGGCTTATAATCCATAGTTCTTCATGTTGAGCTAAACCCATGTGGTGACCCATGGATACTCCATGGAGGTTTTAACCCATGGAGCATGAGTGATATGGAAAGTCATTAGGGTTTACATGGTGTAACCCTAGCTTGCCACACTATATAAGAAACCCCAAGGCTCATGAAATTGGCACTGGTGGTTACCTGGACCTAAGAGAGTGGAAACACAAGAGAGCTAGCTAATTTTATGAGTACAAGTAACATCTTCTCAAGTTCCTTCATTTGTTGGTGGTGTTGTGTGATTCCATTTAAGGTGCAACATTTGGGGCACTAAGTTCTTAAAGGTCCAAGGTTTCCAACTACAAGAAAAAAGGTATGTTATCTAACTTGTTTTATTACCCAAGTATCAATGTTTTGTATGCTAGTTAGGATCATACCTTGGAAAGTTCAAGTTTGCATGTATAATAGAGAAAACATAGATCTAAGGTATTTAGGGTTGCATGTACACCTTAGTAGTGTTAGAATGATCAAATCCCAACAACCCGATGCGGGACGACTGTAATTTGTAGGCACGAAGGCCAGGAGGAGCGGTGGGGTTGAGGAGGTAGGCTGATAAACCCTAAGAATTTCAATCTGATGGTTGATTGGATTAGACATATTGATATTCCAGCCCGAGGCTAATCGGGCCAGTCATAGGTGTGTGTGGTTATGCGTTAGTAGCTAACTATTACTGTAAGTGGGTTCGGGAGCTGAAGGAAGCATTATCATGGCAGCACAAAAGGGTTCTTCTCCCAGTTTGCCTTTCGTTGTCCGTGTTATCCCTGAAAATTCGGTCATTGAATGAGCTCCCTGGAAATAATATATAATCTCTTTTCCAACAGAGAATTATCGGTAGCCGCGTATGATCCATGATTATGTTTTGGCAAGGACTCCAGGTTTTCAGGGTGTGATCCGCTTCAGGAAGAAGGGAATTTGGTTTCCCGATATATCAAGCCATTTCGGGTTTTGCCAAGGATGGCTAGGAATCGTATCTACTGGGTTTCCCGGAGGAGCTCGGTCAGATTCATAGCACTTCCCATGTCTTGCAATTGTGAAAGTGTGTGTCAGGAAAGGATGTTGTGGCATCATTGGGTGATATTCAGGACGATGAGCACCTGAACTACGTCAATAGGCCGATGGGCGTCTTAGGATGAAAGGTAAAGGCTTTCTGTAGCAAGGAGATACCTGTGATAAAGGTAGAAGTCGCAGGATCGGAGGGGATCCAAGTAAGTGTGGGAGTCGAAGGCTGGAATGCAAAAGCATTGTCCGGATTTGTGTACTGCAGCAGGCTTCGAGGACGAAGCCTAGTTCGAGTGGGGGAGAGTTTTAACATCCTGATATCCAGGAATGAGATTTTAGGGATCTCATGTAATTAAAGAAGCCTACTCGATGAGTTTAAGGCCCCAACTCGGCATGTAGAGATTAGTCAGCCCGCGTAATTTATGAGGTCTACTCGACGTGTCGGAGGACCCCAACTCGACGAGTAGGAGCTGAATGAGAAAACCCTAATTTCGAGGGTTTTACACCCTATTTAAAGGGTCATTAGCCTCCCTCTGCCTCCCTTACCGCCCCCTTGAGCTCAGAAAACCATAATCGCGCCTGCTCTCCGTTTTTGTGTGTTAAGAACCTTGGAAGGTGGATTATGTGAAGTGAGCTTGAAGTCTAAGGAGCTCGGAGCAAGGAGAAGCTTTTAGATCTGATTTCTACCTCATCTTAGCTTCACCTTGAAGGTAACATGTCGTTACCTTGACTTCTCTCTAGCTAGATCTCTTCATGCAAACTGTTAGGCTAATTACATGAAATTTGTTTAATGTGAATTATCTTGTGATGAATTCCATAACTTGTCCTCAAGTTATGGAAAATGAAAAGTTTTCTTTTAAAGAAATCATTAAAGTCATAGGTTATGAACTTGAAGAGTCTTTTTCCCATAAATTTTTTATGAACTCCATAACTTGTCCTCAAGTTATGGAATGTCAAGAGTCTTTTCATAAAACTTATATTAAACTCATAAGTTATGGATTCCAAAAGTTTTTGAATCGTTCAAAACTTGCCCACAAGTTTTGGAATTTGTAAATGTAAAAGTCTAACTTTTGAAACATTTAATTCCAAACCCTAGAATTTTAAAGTTTGAATTTCTACCCTTATACTATTATAATATTATAGGTTTAATATATATATATATATATATATATATATATATATATATATATATATATATAAGAACAAAGTCAGTCTTACCGTTAGTGGGCCTCATTCATGAAGCCAGTCTATAAGGGGGTATAAAGTTACTACCTATAAAATGGCAGTTTAATTGGTGTCCACTCTCACCAACCGCTTCCTTGACCAGTGGAGGGTCGTTAGCCGAACGGGTAGGATAGGATTCTAATTCTCCCTTCATTAAAAGTATAATGATAAATATAAAGTAACAAAACACTTATAAATTCCCAAATCTTAGTTACTTAGGAAAATGTGAATACGGTGCTAACCCATGAAATTGGACTTTGCACCTTGTTAAGTCGTTAGTGGAGCGTGTGTGGTTAATCGACACACTAATCTGGGGTGACGGTGCGTGGCTAATGGTAGCTTGATGTTAATCATAGATCAATGGAGCGTGTGTGGTTAACCGGCACATTGATTAGGTGGTTGTAACATTGGTTGTACCAAGCTAATTTGCATGGTTATTCACACCTTGTTTGTGATCCTCGACATCCCAGACTTGAAGGGCACACTCGAGATTTAAACATGCCATTGATTTGTTCAATGAATCTCAAAGGATCTAGGAGTTTCAATTCACTTAAAACCTAAACTCTTCTTCATTTTTCGTGGTGGAAATTGGTAAATCGTCATTTACCTACCTTCAAATATTTTGCGATTTGGATTATGGCATCCCTCTTCCAAATTGTAAAATATTTTATTGGGTCCTAGCCTTAATATTCATTTGGGTGTTATATTAAGGACTTAAATCAACTAACTTGAATTTCTCCCATTGTAGATGTCTAGTTCAGACGACTATGGTCTTCCCAAATTCTTTGGAACATGCTTTCCTCTTGAAGATGATGTCCTGCGGTTGGATCATGGAAGTCATACTTAAATTCCTCCACCTCCTCCAATAATTCTCACTAACCCACAAGTTCAAAGACTTGAAAAATTCACGGTCACTCAAGCCCTACTTGCAATGAAACATCAATATGGAAGGCCTGTGTGTACTCATGTCTTGGAGATGAAGTCATTAAGGACTACTATGTGACATACCACGACATACAGTGAGTTCATTAAGGACTACTATGTGACAGACCACGACATGACCCTTATTGATCTTACCTATTTGCTTGTTGCTGCTGAATCAACAAATATTTGGCACACTGGAAAAGCAAATTTGATTGGAAGATCTACTCCCCAAACTTCCATGGACACTGACAATGGAAACATTGGAAGTCTAGAAAAGATTTCTCTTTCCAAGGGAAAGAGAAAGGCTAAGTCTGAGATTGTCCCCTGTACCATTCCCAAAGAGTCTATATGTTTCTATTGCCAAGAGAAGGGGCATTGGTTACGAAGATGCCCTAACTACCTGAAAGATCTGAGAAAAGGTAGAATCGAAAAGTTTGACTCTGCTTCAGGTAGGTCTACTGCCTAACTCTATTAAATTCCTAATTGTTGATTTTTAATACATGATGTGACAAGGTTGCATTTTGATGTTTTGTAGGATCATGCAAAAGGAAGGAAGTTTAAAGGAAGAGTATGTTGAATCTGATCGCGAAGATGGATTTCAATTGCATGGTTCGAAGATCAGATTTCTAAGCTGCTGCTTAGGAGTTATGATAGATTTCTAGGAAATATGTAATAACATAGTTTCATTTGTAATTTCATTGTAAGGAAAAGTTTTTTCCGCATTTTATAAATAAATAAATTTTTATTTTATTTTATTATATCTCCCTGCAACGACATTTGTGAAAATTGATGTTTGTATGTTTCTATGTTAGCAATATGAATTTCATTCTTTCGTTTGTGGTAATGTCGAGTATTTGCCAAATAAGAAAAGTTTCTCATCACCCAAGTTTTTATTGTATGATGAATGAGAATTTTCATCTTTGGTAAATTAAGACTAATTACATGTATATGTGAGTCAAGTGAAGGACTAGGGGATCGGGTACACTGGGTGTGCGTTGGTCAAGATCCACCACAAAGATTGATAAGACTATTCGTCATGATTTACTAAAGTTTAGTAAACATGGTTATGCTTAGAAGTTTAAGTATAATTTTGAAACATTGGAAAAAGTTCAATGTATGGTAGAGCGAATGAGAAGAATCAAATTAGGCAGAAAGATAAAAGTTTCTCCAATTTAAAAAGATGGGAGAGTACTTTAGTATCGTGTTTTATGATAATCTTAATGCTTATGGAAAAACCATATCATAATTGATCTTATAAAGACATCTTAGTGCATTTTTATGGCTAAGAAGAGGAATCGTGAATTGTTGAAATAGTTTAAATCAAGAAGATGAGTCATACTTCGTTCCCAAAACAAGTCTTAGAGTCATACTCCAAGATTGTAAACTTGAGTGACATAACCTTAAGAAAGGTTTATAACATTTATCAAATGTAAAGTAAAACTTTTCTACTCTTGTACACTTGAAATTGGTAAGTTGTGATGTTTTGGATAAAACAAAGACCAACTGAGGCCAATTTTGTGAAGTGTTTGTCTTAATTAGAATCCGCACTAACTCTTGAATATTGGTTTGTCAAGTAATGTTCCTTGACAAAGTGAATCATATTTGTCAAGAGGTTAGTGGGAGTCTTAAAGATCTTGAAAACTTTCAAGAACTAATCAAGAATAAACCTATTGTTAGACACGAGCACACGACTTGAGGGTTGTAACCTATCGTGTTGACATATTCTTGTTTCTGTGTCCATTCCGTTCAAGTTGGTTATTCATGTGAGTTCTATGAGTTCTTAGTTGTTTGCATAACAACTTGGAAGCAATGGTAGGCTATTGTGCTACCAAGTGGCAATAAATTAAGATTGAACAACTTCAGTCCTTATGAATTTGGATATGTCACTAACCATGTCTTGTGATTATGGTCATGACAAATTCACATGGATATGAAAACATACACTATAAAATCTAAGTGTCATAAGGTTTCTCTCCGATTCATGAAAATGATTATGAGGAATCGCTTTCACTAAGTAGATTTTAAGGAGATAGAAACTATGATATTTGCATTCTCAAATTCAATAATGATTACGACATCCCTCTTCATAATTCGAATTGTGAGAAATGGAAAAGGTCTAACCATTTCAGAATTATGGTTGTAAGTTCTGAAATCATTAAGACACACATGTGAGCTATCTAAGGAAAGGTGTATGATTTTGAGAAGCCTAGATAAAGTCTTATGGAAGTATCTCGTATCAGAAATCTGAACTTTGGTAATAAAAGTCAATAAGTATTTCTAGAAGTCTAGTTGATATCTGAATACATGTCAAAGCTAGTGGGAGCATAAATGTTATGCTAATAATAATTTTTATGCTAACGGGAGCATAATTATTATGGTAAGTGTTGCAAGTTAGCAATGTTAATTATAGAAAACAAAGGTTTCAATTCGCAAAGTTGCAGGGTTTGAAAAGTTGTTTTGCTATAATTAAGGGAGAGGAATTTATACTTCATTTCAATTTTAAAAGCTTAGATTGAGATTTTAATCAAATTTAGTCAAATATATATGAATGTTATGTTGGAATGGTTCAACATAAGGGAATTCTATATATGGAAATGTTAATTGCGTTCTCAAATTTGATTATGATTATGACATCCCTCTTCATATTCAAAATTATGGGAACATGGAAAATAGAAATATTATAGCAAAAGACTGATTAAGCATCACATCTTTAAGTTAGAAATTAAGAATCTTGACCCATATGCTTCGGTTATAGGATCGATTCATATGCTAGAATATTCTCGTTTTCTAATTTTCCAAATTCCTAGGGCATTAAGAGGGAAAAAGGAATAGAACCGGATATGACTAAAGTGGTTAAACAACTGTTAAGGACAATCTAAGGTTCGCCAAAGATTGGTCGCTTAAGGACAATTGGAAGTATAGTAATGGATTAACCATATTGACATTATTATGAATACACAGGAGTCTATTAATAATGAGTTGTCGTATGACAAATATGGAATGTTTCCATATTGGGAGTTGAAGAATATATGATAAAGTTAGAAACTTTTATACAAGAAGGATGTTCAAAGGAATGTACTTTGAATTTGAGACTTCATTTCCATGGAATTGTCTTGTAACAATCTCCAAAGGAATATTTTGTAATATCATTGGTCAAGTCTCTGTGACTTTTGGCACCTAGACATTACAAAAGAATCATTGCATGATAGTTTTGAATCTAGCACTTTCTAGTAGTGACAAGAATTTGGAATTCTTACACTTGCAATAAGGATTTGGAATTTTGAACTGAGCATCATTGAAATGTTTTTCAATTGATCTATTTCACAAAGTAACGACCATAGACAAACATAGTGTGCATGCTTGGTGCATGGAATAACTATTGTTTAGACAAACATAATGTGCTTGCTTGGAGCATGGCATAACTATTGTTTTAATTCAAGTATTAAGTTGATTATTCGAAACATCATATAATGAATAATGAGTAATAAATATGACTCAAATTTTTTTGGGCCATATAGGATTAGTATTATTCATGTGTATCACTTTGCATTTTTTGACTTCCCGAATAACTAGGTTATTCAAACCATCCATAGTCGATCATATGTTGGAAGTAGGTATTAAGGCAAGATTGTCATGAATGGGTCTGTGGTCGGTCTAGGACATAGCTGCAGTGTTCATGAGTGCTCCTAGAATATGATTTGGGTATTGGATTCAACCCAAGCTCATCTGAATCACTTCATGGATTTTATCACGAGTGATTGTGAGACGATAATATCTTATATTCTTGAAACCAAGATGTGTGAGTTGTAGTTACAATTCAGTTGCACATTGACATATGTAAACACACCAGTAACTTGGTGTTATAAAACATATTGTTGTGTGTGATTTGATGTGTAAGTACAAGTGATCATTTGGGTCGAAGTTTATCCGTTCCTTTTACCACATGTGGATAAAAGCGATATCTATGGGCCCCTCGATGATTTAGTCATGACATCAGGCCTGGACTGATTTGATTTGTTCAATTAGTCGGTCGTTATAAATCAGAAATCAGGAAACAACAGATGGACATAGAGAATGATTATAATCCATGTCTCAGTCCATATGATATCTAGAATGGATGAATATATGATCCCTTATCTAATGGACGCATCATTGACTACGTCAGAGTTCGATAATAGCTTTTAAGAGCTACGATTGATAGTCGGGTTTGAGTCATGCTTGCAATGATAGTTATTAGACTTATCCAAGTGGGAGACTGTTGGATTAGTGTCTAAGTCGATAACAATAATTGGTATGTACTTGAACCGAGAGTAGCATGGTCCATTTGGGTTGCATGGCACCGGAACAATCTAAAGGATGGATAACTGAGAAGAGGTTATTTATGGTTTATTAATATATTATAAGTTCTAATATATTAATATGAAATAATATTATTTGATTAGTATTGATCAAGAATTAATTTGGAATTAATTTTATGAAATCATATCATTCATTTTTATAATGTGGGCTTATGATCCATAGTTCTTCATGTTGGGGTAAACCCATGTGCTGACCCATGGATACTCCATGGAGGTTTTAACCCATGGAGCATGAGGGATATGGAAAATCATTAGGGTTTACACGGTGTAACCCTAGTTTTCCACACTATATAAGAAACCCCAAGGCTCATGAAATTGGAACTGGTGGTTACCTAGACCTAATAGAGTAGAAACACAAGAGGGCTAGCCAATTTTATGAGTGCAAATGACATCTTATTAAGTTCCTCCATTTGTTGCTGGTGTTGTGTGATTCCTTTTTAGGTGCAACACTTGGGGCATTAAGTTCTTAAAGGTCCAAGGATTCCAACTACAAGAAAAAGGTATGTTATCTAACTTGTTTTATTACCCAAGTATCAATGTTTTGTATGCAAGTTAGGATAATACCTTGGAAAGTTCAAGTTAGCATGTATAATAGAGAAAATATAGATCCAAGGTATTTAGGGTTGCATGTACACCTTAGGAGTGTTAGAATGCTCAAATCCGAACAACCCGGTGTAGGCCGACTGTAAGTCGTAGGCACGAAGGCAGGAGGAGCGGTGGGGTTGAGGCGGCAGGCTGATAAACCCTGAGAATTTCAATCCAGTGGTTGATTGGATTCGACATATTGATATTCCAGCCCGAGGCTAATTAGGGCAATCATAGGTGTGTGCGGTTATGTGTTAGCAGCTGACTGTTACTGTAAGTGGGTTCGGGAGATGAAGGAAGCATTATCATGTCAACACAAAAGGGTTCTTCTCCTAGTTTGCCTCTCGTTGTCCATGTTATCCCTAAAAATTCGGTCATAGAATGAGTTCCCTGGAAAGAATATATAAACTCTTTTCCAACAGAGAATTATCGGTAGCCGCGTATGGTCCATGATTGTGTTTTGGCAAGGACTCCAGGTTTTTAGGGTGTTACTCGCTTTAGGAAGAAGGGAATTTGGTTTCCCGATATATCAGGCTATTTCGGGTTTTGCTAAGGAAGGCAAGGCAACGTGTCGACTGGGTCTCCCGGAGGAGCTCTGTTAGATTCATAGCACTTCCCATGTCTTGCAGTTGCGAAAGTGCATGTTGGGCTAGGATGATGTTGCATTATTGGGTGATCTTCAAGACGATAAGTGCCAGAACTACGTCAAGAGGCCGGTGGCCGTCTTGGGATGAAGGGTAAAGGATTTGCGTAGCAAGGAAATACCTTTGATAAAGGTACAAGCGGCAGGATCATAGGGGATCCAAGTAGGTTTGGGAGCCGGAGGTTGGAATGCAAAGCATTGTCCAGATTTGTCTACTGCAACAGGATTCGAAGACGAAGCCTAGTTCAAGTGGGGGAGAGTTTTAACGTCCTGATATCTGGGAATGAGATTTTTGGGATTTCCTATAATTAAAGAAGCCTACTCAAGAGTTGAAGGCCCCAACTTGGCGTGTAAAGATTAGTCAACCCACGTGATTTATGAGGTATACTCGACGAGTCAGAGGACCCCAACTCGATGAGTAGGAGCTGAATGAGAAAACCCTAATTTAAAGGGTTTTACACCCTATTTAAAGGGTCATTAGCCCCCCTCTTCCTCCCTTATCATCCTCCTTGAGCTCAGAAAACCATAATCGCACTTGCTCTCCATTTTTGTATGTTAAGAACCTTGGAAGGTGGATTGTGTGAAGTGAGCTTCAAGTATAAGGAGCACGGAGCAGGGAGAAGCTTGTGGATCTGATTTCCACCTCATCTTAGCATCATCTTGAAGGTAATAAATTCATGACATTGACTTGTATCTAGCTAGATATCTTCACTCAAAGGTTTAGCGCTATTTCTAGTTTGTTATGGAGTTATTTCTATTTTGTGCATGATCCGAAGTTGTAACTTCAGATTTGGACTCCTTTAGCCCCTTATAGTCATAAAGTTATAGTCTTTAGAAAGTTATGGCCTTCCCCTTACCTAAAACTTCTTCCGTAGCTTGGTTTTGGCCTTTAAGACCTTGCATGCACGTAATGTTTGCAACTTTACGTGGTAACTATGCCCTAGGAGGCTAGATCTATAATTTGGAGCTTTGCAGTAGCTTAAAAACGCCTGAATGAGGAATGGACTGAAGGTACTCAACGAGTTGCATGGTCAAATCGATGACTCAGATCAAGATCGCCCGTTTTTGGTTTCTACATGAACTCGACGAGTTAGTTAGGGTTTTATCGTATTTGGCCACCACATGGACTCGACGGGTTGTCTGGAAACTTGGCGAGTCGACTAGGGCTTTTGTGAAATCGACGAATCGGTGGGCTGCACTCGACGAGTAGGGTCAACATGGACTGTTGACATTGACCATTTACTTTGACTTTGACCAAGGGTGGACCAGTTTGACTTCTAGGGGTAATTTAGTAATTTGGGAATTTATGAAACTAGATCGTTGGTGGATGTAGGTGATTGAGTTTGGAATTGTATTTGGAGAGTTGGCATCATCATCCCGAGCTACTTGTGAGGTGAGTTTTCGTCACTATAATAAGAGGGTCGAAGGCACCAATGTCGTCCCTTTTTGGATTTGTATACGGGTTTATTGCATGATATGCTTATTGATTTACATCCTGGTAGTTAGGATGGTGATATGATTAGTGATCTGGTAGGTCGGTATCTTGGTATATAGGATAATGCTATGTTAACACCCATAAAAATCAAGCCAATTTAAAGCCTTTCTAAACTCATTCAAAACCAATTGTTATTACAAATATGTTTTCAAAATGGTTTAGTGTCAGAGTATCTCAGAATCAAATCATAGAACATAAGGAAGTGCACGATCACGCCTTCACTTTCCCACGATCATCAGAAGTACCAGAAACAAAATCAAAAACTGTAAGCCCAAAGCTTAGTGAGTTCCACTAAAATAGCAACGCCATACAATCATAATCATATCATAGCAAGTAAACAACATGCATAATGAGACATCGGCCCGTCTTGACCGCCTCGTAGGGCCATCAGTCTATCTAGACCACTATCCGAGCCATCGAGACGTCCAAACCGCCTCTCAGGGCCTTCAACCTATATGGACCGCTCGTCGGGCCTTCGACCTGACTAGTATGCCCTCCCTGACCTATAGTCTATCCGTTCCGCCCTGGGTATGTTGTCCTTCAGCACAAATCAGGTCCGCCTCAACCCAACCCCTAAATCAAACAATCATGTGCACATAAATATCATACGCTAGCATATATAACATTCAAATCGATCTAACAAATCACTAATCATAGCAACATACTATATATCAAGATGCCGACCTAACCGGTATAACATAGCGTTATCCTATATACCAGGATACCAACCTACTAGGTCACTAAGCATATCACCATCCTAATAACCAGGATGCAAATTAATAAGCATATCATGCAATAAACCTTGATATAAATCCAAAAATGGCCGGCATTGGTGCCTTTGACCCTGTTAGTATAATGAGGACAACTCACCTCACAAGTAGCTCGGGATGATAATGTCAACTCTCCAAATACAGCTCCAAACTCAATCACCTATATCCACCAACGATCCACTTTCATAAATTCCCAAATTACTAAAATACCCCTAGAAGTCAAACTGGTCAACCCTTAGTTAAAGTCAAAGTCAATAGTCAAGGTCAATAGTCCATGTTGACCCAACTTATCGAGTGTAGCCCACCGAATCGTTGAGTTCCTTCAGAACTCGAGAAATACCAAAAATCCTTGTCGACTCGTCGAGTTTCCAAAAAACTCGTCGAGTCCATGTAGTGTCGAAATATGGGAAAACCCTAACTAATTCGTCGAATCATCTCACTGACTCGTCGAGTCCATGTAGAAACCAAAAACAACCAATCTTCATCTAACTCGTAGATTTGACCATGCAACTCGTTGAGTCCCTTCATTTGATTTCTCATTCAGACATTTTTAAGCTTCCCCAAAGCTCCAAATTGTAGATCTAGCTTCCTAGGGCATAGTTACCACGTAAAGTTGCAAACTTTACGTGTGGATGCAAGGTCTAAAAGGCCAAAACCAAGCTAAGGAAGATGTTTTAGGTAAGGGGAAGGCCATAACTTGCTAAAGACTATAACTTTATGACTATAAGGGGCTAGAGGAGTCCAGATCTGAAGTTACAACTTCTTATCATGCCCAAAATAGAGATAACTCCATAACGAACTAGAAATAGCCCTAAACCTTTGCATGAAGAGATCTAGCTAGAGAGAAGTCAAGGTAATGACTTTTTACCTTCAAGATGATGCTAAGATGAGGTAGAAATAAGATTCACAAGCTTCTCCTTGCTCCAAGCTCCTTAGACTTCAAGCTCACTTCACAAAATCCACCTTCCAAGCTTCTTAACACACAAAAATGGAGAGTAGGCGCGATTAGGGTTTTCTGAGCTCAAGGGAGACGCTAAGGGATGCAGAGGGAGGCTAATGACCCTTTAAATATGGTGTAAAACCTTGTCATTAGGGTTTTCTCATTCAGTTCGTACTTGTCGACTTGGGGTCCTTCGACTCGTCGAGTAGACCTCATAAATCACGCGGGCTAACTATTCTCTACACAACGAGTTGGGGACTTCAACTCATCGAGTAGGCTTCTGTAATTGCATGAAATCCCTAAAATCTCATTCCCGAAAATCAGGATGTTACATATGGTAGTAAGTCAGTTGTGGTGACAAGTGGCAGCGACGGGGTAGGCGGTGGTGGTGGTCGGAAGCGATAGTGGTAGAGTTTTGGTATAAGTTCCTAGTAGTTTGTAAGAAAGTTTGAGGGAAAGAAAATCACTAGATCTTATTTTTATAAGTGATTATTGTTTTGATGTTAAGGCTTCAAAATAACCATAATGTCTCTATTGCTTTTCACATTTATAAAAAAAACATTAAAAAAACAAAAATACATCAAAAGTAAGTGTTTCATAGAGTTTTCAACCTTCACGAGTTTTCATTTGATCTTTTACTTATATATATATATATATATATATATATATATATATATATATATATATATATATATATAGATACACACACATACATACATACACACTAGCCGTTTACCCACACCAAGTGACGGGTGCGTATAGATTTTTCAGAATATAGTTTCTATAGGCGATTAGTTCTTTTGCGCAAACATTTACTACATATAAACAACTATCATTAAAAGTTATGTGAACAAATACAAAATTAGTAAAAATAAAAATGAAGAGTTTGGATTGTTTACAAATGTGTACGAACACATGATTGATTGCATATTATCAAGTGTGCAAGACTTCTTTATACAACACATTTGAAGCATAGACTTCATATTCGTTGAATTGTTTTGGACGGACGATAACCATCTAGAGCATATAACTAACAAAAAAAGTTCGGGAAAAAATCAAGAATCTGTGAAAGCACATGGACCATTTATGTAATTTTTTCTGAAACTTATTAAGAGTTTTAATAACAATTTTATGAACTTTTAATCACTAGATTATAATAACCAAAAAAAAATGACAAACTCAAAACCACATACATGTAATTACTAATGGTTGATTGCACAATATTAATCACACAACACTTATTTACACACCACATTTGAGGTATAGATTTCATCATCGTTGAACCTTTTTTTTCCAGGATTCACTAATCCCTTTATATTGTCACGTGATGTCCCTCTGGACAATGCAACGTAAAGTTGTCCATGCGAGAATACCGTTTTTGGTAGATATATACCTATAGTTGGAATTGTTTGTCCATGATCTTTGTTGATTGTCATTGCAAAACATAGTCGAATAGGAAATTGTTTTCTCTTCAACTTGGATAGGAACATGTCATCGTCAGATGGACATAGGTGAATCCTTGGCAAATATACCCTCGTGTCAGCATGTTGACCAACAATTATTGCATATCAACCAATTGACATTACACAATCCATTTGATGGGTTAATATTTCGTAGCAATATTACCAGTCATCCAACTTTTAACCAAAGGTAGTGAGGGTCAACCACTAACAATAAGTGAGTTTAAGAATTCCACCGAATATAAGTTATTTCTATCAGCTTCTGTTTCATCAAAACTATAGTAAATTCTCTCTTTTCCACCGAATCAACAAATCAAATACTCAATAATCTCATCGATACTCTCATTTATGGTGGATTATATTGCCCGCGAAAAGATAGATCTATTGATTTGCAAACACAGAAATATTGCATCATCAATCAAAGCTTCCATTGATTTAACTTTATTAGTGTAGGGAATAAACATATCATCAGAGATGCAAATAAAGCTTTTGTCTGTCTTTTGTAATCGAATACAAAATAGGCGACATTTTTAGAAATTTTGAATGATATAGGCATCTCATTTGCCATATTATGAATCGTTAAATGCAAGAAACATTTACATAAATCATCAAACCTCACTCGAAAATAATCTTTTTTTAAGTAATTCAATACAAATATTTCATGAATATTAGTCACTTCTAATCGATATGATTTTCACATGTAGTTTATTTAGGAGATTTCACAACTGAAAATAAGTAAATGTCAGTTCGAGCTTCTGAAATTCATAAAAACAAAAATGTAGTTGAATTTAAATAGGACTTTTGTATTCCTTGTATGTAATCTTGCTTTATAAAAATTATTATTCCAACTCATGAACATAAATGTATCTCTTTAGCTATGTCTACAACCTACAAGTTACACGATACTAAATGCAAACTCAATTAACCAAGTAGGCAAGTCTAGAAACAATACCCTACAGTATGTACCAAAGAATCGTTAACCTTTTGGATATTATCTTTATCAAAACAAAATAAAAAGAAAAATGTATTTTTCTACAACTCTGTTAGTAGAGGTAGTTTTTTTTATATTAAAACAATGCATATTATAATCATTATCATTTTTTACTTTAAAAATTACCATTTTAACCTTGAAAAGTTGAAATAAAGCATAACCCAGGAACAAAATTTCTAATTTTCTCTTATCCTTTGATTTTGCTGTAATTTAAAAAAAAATTAAAATGTTGTAAAACTTAATTAAGGATAATAGAAATAAAAGAATTGTTTCGGTGTGGTATATTATTACTTTTTAGATTGAGCCAATGGCAAATTAGGCGTTGAATATTAATCTAGATTGCATAAGGACTTAAATCAATAGAAATTATAAAGTTCAAACCAAATTTGTAAATGATCATTTTGGGACCAAAATTTGAAAATCAGTTGTGCTCATAGACGAAAAATGTAATTCACTCTTCTATTTTTAACTTAAAAATGAAAATTTTTAATTTATTGAAACAATTGCCATTTGAAGTTGTGGATGTTTAATTCAAGGCTATTCAAATTTTATTTTTAGTTTTTAAAACCAAAAAACAAACCAATTTTAGACAATCAAGTTGTTTAAAACCAAATGAATTTTCACTGTTCTAATGTTTGGAAATCTCGGCCTTCTAACGTTAAGATCACTACTATTATTATGCAGCTTAGTTTGTGTATGTCCCCATTAAGTTTAAAAAAAATAGAATATCCTAAGACTATGTATGTACTTACCAAGGTGATATATCTTAATTGTTGGTAAGGTTGATGATACATGGTCTGCAAAAGCAAGACCATTCAAGTAGTTGAACAAACTGCAGGCAAAAAAATAACCTATTAATGAACATTTAAAGAACAGAAAATGATGCCACTTGAAGCATACTTAATTATATTTACCACCAACTACATGCATCTACTACTTAATGATGCCACCTAAAGCAAGCAAACATAGGAACATAAATTTAGCTAATGTAAGAAAGCCTATTGATTGTCATTAGAAATACCAAAATATAAACACATGAAACAATCAATTTAAAGAAGCCAAACCTCTTGGGTTTTGTTCTTACGCTTAGAAATCAAGAAGATATTTACAGAAGCCAATTTCTTAATGGTTTCATCCATGTTGTCAACCAAAATTCCGAGAATGTCCTTACATACCTCATTGAAATCTAACACCACCCTTCACCTGATATCAAATCACACAAACTAAGCTTCAGTTTCATATATATACATTATTTAAAAATTATATACAAAATGAAGGGGGGTAAAGGTAACATTCTCAAAATTTGACTCACCAAAAGCTATCAATATGTGGACCATAATGTCTATTTGCTCACATGATTACCATGATTGCCCATTAATTTACATGCGCTATAAAACAATTCAGCATGTAAAGTAACTATAAACCCAAAGAATAAGTTAAAGCTCCAACTAGTATTTCAACAATTTTTATACTGTTTTTTTTAATAGATGGTGTTTCCCTGTGCAAATTAGTACATATCTAAACATTAAAAGTGGTAAATGTGAAACATTAGGACTGTAAACAGTGTTAACAACTAAATGTGTACCAAATAAAAAGGCTCATAAGTATGTGTCAAGTGGTCGCTCATAGTGTTTCACAACATTATCTAATCACAACTAAACATGAAAAAAAAAGATTTAAAGCCGAGAAATAACATTACAATATGAAATCGACCAGGAAGGTATGTCTAAGATGAAAGTGATTGCGGTGAGTGATCACCGAGAGTCAAAAGAGTCATTTGCATGAGTAGATGGTACATTTTGGCAAAAATGGCAAACAAACCACCATAAATCAAGAATAAAAAAAAATGGTGTATGTGATCCCTTCAAAAACAAACAATAAAAAACACATGAAATAGAATTAGAAACAAAAAACATTCATAAATACAAAATGGATTTTAGGAATTTTACCTTTCACAGCAAGTAGCAAAACTAAATCTTCGAACTATTTTTTTGTTCTGGCTAAACGAACATGTCGGAGAGAGACATGGTGGGTTTATGTGGAAGCGACATATTCGATTTCGAGAAACAAATAATCAATATATTGTTGTTAGGGTTTCTTGTTCCTGCGACCATTAGGGTTTTTTTCTGCTGTGCATGTGGTGGATGGTAGAGACGCAGACGATGAATGAAAAAGAGCAAAGGAAAGGTGGAGGGAGGGTTATATAAATTGCAAAACAAAAAAAATGATAAAATAGAAACAAAACTTAAAATATATATATATATATATATATATATATATATATATATATATATAGTAGCCGTTTACCCGCGCAAAGCGACGGGTGCGGATCAACAAAATGATAAAAAAATTTGTTAAACAAAATGAAGAAAAGATAGAAATTTCTTATACCTGGGCTAGAATAAAACGTAATACATTTTTGGGCTTATTCGATTTTAATAGAAAGAAAAACAAAGGAGGAGGTAGCGAGCATGAGAGAGATCCAAGGTTTTGCGGTCAATGGCAACATATTCATGATAGACGAATGCTAGATCAATGCGCCTCTTCCAGTTTATATGAAATGTTTTAGAACGTGTACATCATATTAGACCGATTCAAATGGATATGAAGAACACTTGGTCAAACTTTGACTCATTCAAAATCTTATCATCATCTTATTTGACTTTTTCATTATTATTTACAGATTCAGTATATAGCGATTCTATTGGATATGAGGAACACTTGGTCAAAGTTTGACTCATTCAAAATCTTATTATCATCATCATATTTGAATTTTTCATAAATGTTGATCGGATAAGATTTAGTATTTAACGATTCAATTGAATATGAGGAACACTTGGTCAAACTTTGACCCATTCAAAATCTTATCGTCATCATCTTATTTGACTTTTTCATAAATGTTGACGGGATAAGATTCAGTATTTACCGATTCAATTGGATATGAGGAACACTTGGTCAAACTTTGACCCATTCAAAATCTTATCATCATCATCTTATTTGACTTTTTCATATTTAACCCATTCAATTTGAAGATAAGCTTAGAAGACCTATTCAATATCTGTCTTTGACCGGATAAGATTTATTATTCTCCGATGCATAAAATTATTGTATATGATGTTTAAAAGTTTGTACCTCTTAAAATTCAGCAAAATCTTGTAAATGTTTTTTAAGGTATATATATATATATATATATATATATATATATATATATATATATATATATATATATATATATATATATATATATAAGGGTTATTTGGAAAACAAAAAACCCTAAAAATCGTAAAAATGCATATAAAAAATACTTAGAGATCACAAAACTTTTTTTGAATTTTTTTTATGAAAAAATCGCAGGTATTTTTATAAAATCGCTTAAAAAAATTAAAAATCGTTTTTTTTTGTTTTTGTTTTTAATTTTTTTTTCCGTGAAATTAAAGTAAAAGTAGCGATTTTTCTATATAAAAACTCAAAAAAAAAAAGATTTGTATGATTTTTAGGGCATATATATATATATATATATATATATATATATATATATATATATATATATATATGTACAGGTTCAGGTATTCTAACTAATTATTGTGCGGATATCGTATGCTATGAAAATTAATAAGAGAATAAGTTGTTTAGCAATGCGAATATATTCAACCTTACAAAAATAATGTCATTTTCATGCATTCTCGCTAATTATTATTTATTTTTGTTCTCACGCATCCATTTTCACTCATTTTCATTCTAAGAGAATACGACGTAATAAACATCCTGACATAAATTAGAATAATAATAATAAGTGTATAATAACCTTATAGACGATTTAATTAGTGAGAATGTGTATTAATGATAATAGTTATGTAAGATTGAACGTATTTATATTATCAAACAACATATTTTCTTTATGATTCTCATAGCATACAATATCCGCACAATAATTAGTTAGAATAGAATAACTTAAGCATATATATATATATATATATATATATATATATATATATATATACATACTAGCCGTTTACCCGTGCCAAACGACGGGTGTGACAATGGTGGTTGAATGCTGAAAGATGAATTAAACCCTAGAAATGGAAACGTCAGCGATATATATCCAAGATTTGTGAACAGAAATTGCGAGATTTGGGGAAATACGGAGATAAGGAATGAACCGGGTCAAAATAGCCTAAGAATAGGGGATAAGAGATTTGACCTTTTCAACTGTTGACCATATGTACTCTATTCTTTTTGTAATGCATTGTATGTTTGTACGACTTAAAATTCAGCATTTGACCAAAAATGCTTTATAAGGTAATTAAGATATATATATATATATATATATATATATATATATATATATATATATATATATAGGAATGAGTTCTATGGAAAACAAATAACTAGGGCAACATCTACCGGAACCAATAATCAAATGACATGTGTCCATTTCTTTCTTCACAAGTAATGTATTGTGGAAGTTATTGTGGAAGTGATGTGTTGTCATGTTTTCATTGGTTCAAATATGTGTTGCCAAACAACAAAAATTGATTTAGGGTTCTTACTTCTTACCTAAAACCATCATACAAGGTGTCGCTGGTTTAAGAACCACCACCTCCAAAACCTCCTGCAAAAAATAAAAAAAGAACCAAATCATCAGAGAAGAAAATACTGAAAAGGAAAGAATGATAGAGGAGTTATAAAACTGGAGCAGATAGGGAACGATGGTGAAGATGTGTTGGTCTTCAATTGAGAGAGCTTAAAATTTTAGCGTTTTATATGATTGAGATCGAAGATGTATTAATATAGCTAGTCTTTGACGGATTCAAGTGGTTGAAAGTGAGGTTTGAACGATTCAAATGGCTTAGCAAAGCTAGATCTAGATACACACATGAACACCATGGAGAAGAGTTGTGGTGGTGGGTTGAGAGATGCGTTTAGTGTTCTGAATCCCTAGTGAGAGAAGAGACGATAGAGAGTGTTATCAACAGAGGAGATGATTTATAAAGTGAATTTCTTATTGACTGATTCAATTGATGCCGAAAATAACGAATATAGGTGTATCTTTGACCGATTCTTTGTAGATAGCTTTGATTGATTTATTTTCAGATAAGATTTATATAATGCATAAATTTGTTGTATTTGATTCTGTAAGGTGTGTACCTCCTAAAATTTAGCAAAACATGCTAAATGCTTATTAACGTAATATATATATATATATATATATATATATATGTGTGTGTGTGTGTGTGTTCTCTAATTAATTTGTGAGGATCTATGAAAACAATTTGGAGATTTGGACTTACAAGAAATATGTCCATTCATTTTTCACTAGTAATTTGAGCACGTGCTTTGCCGCGGGATCTTATGTGTTTTTATTATTATTATTATTATTATTATTATTATTATTATTATTATTATTATTATTTTGCGTATTAGGCATGAAAATTGATTAAACCAGTTTAGCATATCATATCCTATAACATCCTAAAAATACTAAGTACAAATTTCATTTTTCAACCATCAAAATCATTCAATCATTTGTTCAAAAGACAACCAAAGTATAATGTATTCTCAACATCAGAGTCAAAATCATAAATCAATAATGCGGTTATAAAAAAACTCCATGGGATGCAGTACAATCAAGTCGAGTCCTTCATTTTGGAACCAAAAGTACCTACATATTTAAATATAAAACATGTAAGCACAAATCTTAGTGAATTCCCCAAAATATCACATAACCATACGGCCCCCACCTACAAACATAATGTACCTCACCCAATTAGTATAACGGGCCCCACCCAACTCACATATTGGGACCTGCCCATCATACATAACGGGCTCTGCCCAAGATACATGCAAGAGTCATAAAGACAACTAGCATCCTACATAGTATAGTAAGAAAACTCACCTCACACTCAGACCAAATATACCACTGTTCATACGCATGTTAAACTGGTGCTACAACCCACTTATTGAAATAACCAAGTTCAAACCTTAGTCTACACTCTAAAACTAGCAATATGACCATAAGTCAACTAGGTCAAAAAGCCAACGGTCAACGGTCCCCAGTTCATGGCTAATCTATGGCCACATCGTGGATAACCAACATAGTGGCGATCAACACCGCCACCACATCGTGGCAATCATACCGTTGTGTCATGCCAGCAAACCAACAAAACAATCGTGAAACCCTCCCTCACCACATCATGGCGAGCATCTTGCCACATCGTGGTTTCCGGCTGAAGACAACTTACTTGATTGAGCTCATAATCTGATAAGCTCTTTTCTCAAACTTTCTAAAAGACTTCAAGGGACCTTAAAGGCTTATAAAAATCCACACTCTATGGACATGCATGACCCATTCATTTTTGATGAGATGAAAATCTCTTTGATCGTTTAGATCTTACACAGGTTAATCAGAATAATGCAAACAAAATAACAAACAAGAGAATGAATCAATAATGAGCTGAATGATTCAATAGATTCACGCCTCAGCAGAGCTCAATGAAGAACTTCCACTATAGAGGCTTTTAGGGTTACAATCGATAAAACAATGACCGCTTTGAATGATCGACTAAACAACTACGTACAAAGATGCATGCAAGCATCTATAAATACTAAACCTTAATAATTAAATCACGGATGAACAGGCCCAATCCGGATGCAAAACTAGGCTAAGGACCGAGCCCAAGACGCAACACATAATGGACCCAACAATCTCCCCCTTTGCGTCAATTGGGGCGAGACTCTACTTTGGCTTACTGGATCCTGCTGCATCAACCTTCTTCGTGGTTGGGAACACGCAAGGAATGAGGGCAAGAAGAGTTCATCGGAAATGAATATACCAGTGGACCATGTCATTGAAGTATTTCTTATCATCTTCATAATTTAGCTTACACCGATAGATGATCTCCAGAACATGCTCCAGACACGAAGTGGTGTAAAGATGTTTGTCAGCCAAAGCAAACAGAAATTTCTCGCCTTCTTTCTTGGTGAATATAACCGAGTTTCGCTTCGGATCAATCCTCCCCATTTGCATTTTATTCAGATCACTTGCAGAACCGACTGGGGAGATGGTGGGCTTCTTTCTAAATACATTAGCAATTTCCTAATCCAACTTGGCAACCTCCCAGATATAACAAACCAACATCCTCTTGAAGTGATCTATGATTGGCCCATACTCAGTTTCATTAGTGAGGAGGATGTTGTGCAGGATGATCCAATCGTGAGGATTTAGGTTAGGAAGATCAATGAGAGAAATGGCATGTTCGGCTTTATCTGACCCCCTCAAGACTTTGAATCTGACGTTCATGAAGTTACCCTCCCGAAAGGGTTTGAGGACCCGAACATTGACAATCTTCTATGCACTCCACGTCTGATACTGAGGCTGAGCAAACCTCAGATAGAAATCAATAAGTTCCCTATCAACCTTTGGGTGAGGATGAGGACTTCAGCTATGTGGGAAAATGCATGATAGATAAATGCCTTTCTGGTCAAGGGCATGTCGAATTGAGACTCAACAGAATTAGCCCTGTCCAAAGAGATCACAGGTTCAAGCCAGAGGATGCTGGGGGACTCGATAGCTTCTTTGAGAAGATTCTAAAGAGTCCATGGAGGGAATAAGGTTTTTCGACTTTCAAGGAGATCATGAACCTCCTTCATCCTCCTTTCATTTGCTTCGGCCTCCCTAGCAATCCGAGCATTTATGTCTAGTTCCTTGTCCCTGGCCTGTTTCTTCAAAATATTTGCAATGGTTTCTTTGTCTTCGTCTCCATCACTGTCATCGAGAACCTTTTTGCCTTTGTCTTGAGCACCGGAACCTGATGCATGACCAGTTGGTGGTGGTTCGGTTGCTTTAGTTGGAACTGATAAAGAAATTGGAGGCGGTTGAGATTGAGCTATGGAAACAGGAGGAGGTTGAGATTGATTACTGCCCTTTGAAGCTCCTTCTCCCCCTTGTTTTGGATGGACCACTGGCTCATGAAGCCCCTCAATTCTACTAAGCATGGCATGGGAAGGAGCAAGTTTCTCAGCAAGAGTTCACCTCACTAAGTAGTTGAGAATCGGGTCATGCGCTTCAATGATGTTCGAGAGGGCTCCGTGGACATCCGAAACACAACTCTTAATCACAGCACGCTCGGACCGAAGAGAATCAACCTCCTTCTCAGTTTGGGAAAGTCAAAGACTCTTGGTTTTTAGCGTAGTTGTTTTGCGTGCAAGCGCATCCATCACAGAATTTTCCATGGCAAGGTCTTCTTGGAGCTTGGTCAGGCGATCCTCAACGGTTGTCTGGAAGGATTTGTTGTCTGCTTCTAGGGTCTGACGAAGAATGGCAAAGTGGTGCTGTTCTGTTTCAAAGGACGTAGCCAGCTTCTTAACAACCGAATTAACCTTCACTGCATTAGATTCGACTGCCCCTACAAAGACTCCAAAAAGAGGGTAGCATCTCGAAATAGTTTTTCGACTTTTTCGGTAGTGGCAGCATAAGCCTTTGTTGATGCATCTATAGCAACAGTAGCAGAGTTGATGGAGGCTTCGTGTGCCTTAGTGAAAGTATCGACCATCCCCTGAATGGCTGCTTCCGAGATGTGGGACCGAGAGGAGGAGGAAGAAGCGACGAGATTATCAATCTTCTCGTGAAGTTCCCTAATGTGCTTTTTGGTGACAGGAGCATCATCATCATCATCGCTCTAAACCTGGTAGGGACTGTAGTAAACTTAATCGAAAGTCATATCTTCCCCTCCTAGAAATGTCTCGGTTTCGGCTGAGTGATTGGGAGATAAAGGCGATTTTGGAGGTTCGGTTGTGGGAGTAGGTTCGGGTGTGGAAGTGGGTTCGATCGTAGGTGTGTGTTCGGGTGCTGAAGTACGATCCCCCGTATCAGATACGTTGATTCGAACTCCAGTGGTTCTTGTTTTTGTGGATTCAGAGAAAATGGGAGGTGGTATAGGAATAGAAGTGGGTGGAATATAAGTAGAGGAAGGTATGGGGGAATGGAAATAGAGGAGGTTATGATGGGAATGGAAACAGAGATAGTGATAGGTGGAGAAGAGATAGGTTCGGTTGTGACTGGTACCTCATGTGAAGGTAAACGGGGAGGAGAGTCGCCTCGAACCGACTCCTCTGAGTCTGAACTTTCATCCTCTGATTCGCTTGAGGAAGAAGCAAGAACAAGTTTTCTTTTAGGCTGTGTTTTCGCCTTCTTCGGTGGAGGTGATTGGGCTACCTTTGTTGATTTTCTCTTCTTAGGAGTAGGGCCTTTCGCCCCTTTGACCACTTTCGTTCCTTTCCCTTTCTCTGGTTTCTTGCCCCTGGTAGCAGGATTGTATGCGTCGTTGATGGACTGAAGCATCTCTACAGTCAGCTCTCTTGGACTCGAAAGAGGAGACTCCTTGTAGGTCTTGATGATGTGGCTCTCCTTTTATACACAAGCATACATGGACTCAGGAATTGAGCCAAAAAAGATAAACTTGGAGGGATCAGTGACGATGATCTTTGTAGTGTGAAACACGACAATCGAGGATAGTGGATCGAAGTGGCCACAGTGGGGACATGATACTTGTCCATTGCCCATTTGGTGACGAGCGTCCAAAACCTGGCATAGGAGATTTCAGTATGTCGAGAAGTAGAGCCGAGGCTTTGAATCAACTGCTGCCAGAGAACCGAGCCATAGTCGAGGTTGATCCCATTGTACAACCCATAAAGAATTGTCATGAACAAACGACTGGCCCCATCAGAACCTGCACTCCTCTCAGATAAACCTTTGAACAAAATTGTGAAGAAGCCGTTCCATTGAGGAGGAAGGCATGACTTCTTAAACTTCGTGACAGTAGTAAGGGTTTGAGTGTAACCCATGTTGTAAAACATGGAGAATAATTGAACCACAGAGATCGAATCAGGGTTATCCCTCGATTCGTCAGGTTCAAACCCTAGAAGCTAGTAAAATCGCTGCTTTGAGATGGAGGTTTTGGTGTCAAGGATGTCAAAGTAGATGCGATCAACGGATTTGTCATAGTGAGCTGTGGAGAAAATCTGGGATAGACATTCCATAGGCACAATTTCAACCTTGGAGAGTGCGAGAACCAGTGGAGAGTATTTCAAACACTCCACTATGGGATACATGAAGGAATCATAGGAGATTGGGGTGAGGTCGATGACCAAGCTTTGTTGAGGTCTGGTTGGGAGAATGTTGGATCTAGAAGATGTTTCATGAACATAGGAGGAATCCGCCATTGTTGAATGCTTCGAAGAAGAAGATGAACAGTGGGAGAAAAATCGCCTTTGTTTGCTCTCAGAAATTTGGGTTGCAATAAAGAGGTAAAACAACTAGGGTTTAACCCTTTATACCGGGTGTGGAGGTGAGAGAAAAGTTCGCCCCCAAATCCTCTTGAAACGCGAAACAGTTCCTGAATTGATTGAAACGTGACAGTTGGCAACCCCGATGATTACGGATGAGAGAGAAAATCATTTCCATTTAGCACGCCTTCCCACCAAATCCCTTTTTGAATTCTTGAAACCTTTAATCTTCCGACTGAGTCATTATCTTATCTTTTAAATGAGTTGTCATCATTAAATAAAATCAAACACTTAGAAAAACCACAGCAATCCATTGTTGAGTATATCATTAAGAACTGTGGCTACATAAAGGAAAGTAGCTTGTAGAAAACCGAACCAGACTTTTGGAAAATCAAAAAGATTTTCGTCCATAGAGTTTCAAAGATAAAGAAATAAAGTAACATCTATGTGGGAATTTGTGATGTCAATATAGACACGAAATAGTGGATCCGGGGCACAAATCTCTTCCTTCAAAGTCAAGAGAGACTTTAAAGTGTCTGTGTGGTTTCCCGTTGAATTACGATCAAGCACTTGTTAAGAAGTGTTGAAAGGCATCTTTTGATGAGGCTTAGAAGGGTGGCTTTGCTCCAGTTCAGAATTCCGGATCTTGACATAAGACCGAAACCGAATGAAGTACCTGTGAGACCGATGTGGTCTGTTGAACAAGTAGTTTTGGACTATATTCAGTGACTTGTTGGAAATGTTTGGTGTGAAATCTCAAAAAAAATTTAAAACTGGATTCTATGGGAAGAAATGTTATGGTGTGTAACAATTTCATAAGAATCACAGAAAAAGAAAAATAGAGATTTCATGGTACAACCACTTGGGTGGTTTCGTTAATTCATGGGTGAAAGCTAGAGCAAATTTAATTGTTCACCGTCAACTCATAGTGGGTATTGAATTTTGGGTTTCACTTAGTACGCAGTGACACGAAGCTAAGATCATAAACACAGAGATTGTGTAACCATAAACCTCAGTGGTTATTTCTAAGAGTCTCAAGGGTTACATTTATGAACCGAAATAGGATGGAGAAAAATGTTTGAGGTGTTGTAAAGAAACCAAAGTACCTCTGCTATAAAAGGAATGACCAAGCAGAAAACTCTTAACTCATATGAGAAAAGAGTAAGGTAGCTCATGATTAGAATAAATTTAGCAGCCTAATTGGGAAGACGAGGTTTGTATATACCCAGTCAATAAGGCTTTATTCAAAATCAGTTGAGGCTTTGGATAACATGCAGCAGCATGCTTCTAGGGACACTTAGCTAGTATAAAGTGTGAGATTGATACCTGCCCCATCGATATTCCAGAAACTGTAAAGAGAAAAACAAAACAAACCAAACAAATTTTTTTTTGAACCGAACCAGAAATGGACCGAACGCTCGGTTCATTTCGGTTCCTTAAAAAAATATATTTTTGAATTTTTGGAAAGCAATTGTACAAAAGTATACAACCAAAGACATCACCTTTTTGAGATAAGCGAAAACAAGTGCAGCGGGACTGAACCCGAAATAGACCGAGAGTTCGGTTCATTTCGCTTCCAACTTTTAGTTTTGTGAAGGTGTTTTTTGTACTGACTCCGATTCCATCATACCTAGGCCTTGTAGGATTTTATTGAAACTTGCTTCCGGAAGGGCTTTGGTGAAGATGTCGGCCAGTTGATCAGTGGTTCGAACAAAGTGAATTTCGACGTTTCCATCTTCCACATGATCCTTAATAAAGTGATACCTCAGCGCTATATGGTTCGTCTTGGAATGTTGCACTGGGTTATGACAAATCCTAATTGCACTTTCTGAGTCGCAATATAGTGGGATCTTTTTCATATTGAGTCCATAATCCCGGAGTTGGCTTTGGATCCAAATCACTTATGATGTGCAGGAAGCGGCTGCAATGTACTCTGCTTCGGCTGTAGATAGAGAAACACATGTTAGTTTCTTCGATTGCCAGCTAACCAACTTCCCGTCTAGGAATTGGCAGCCTGCTGTGGTGCTTTTTCAGTCTAGACCACATCCTCCTAAGTCTGCATCTGAGTAGGCTTGAACGAAGAAACCTGAGTTTGAGGGATACCAGAGACCGAGAGAGGTGGTTCGCTTCAAATACCGGAATATATTCTTCACTGCCAGCATATGTGGTTCACGAGGATTTGCTTGAAACCAGGCACAATAGCATACTGAAAACATTATATCGGGCCTGCTAGCTATGAGGTACACCAGGGAACCAATCATTTGGCGATATAGCGTTATGTCGACTGCCGGTTTTTCCAAAGATGGTGTGAGCTTGGTGCCAAACGCCATAGGGACTTTGACCTTTGAGTCTCCCATCATGCCGAATTTGGCAAGGAGAGTCTTTGTGTATGCTTCCTGGTTGATAAAGATGCCTTTGGGTCCCTGTCTAATATTTAAACCAAGGAAAAAGTTAATCGGACCCATTGAGCTCATTTCAAATTTAGTCTCCATCAACTTCCTGAATTCAGCTGTTAGGCTAGGATTCAAGGAGCCGAAGATGATATCGTCGACATAGATTTGAACGATCATAAGGTGGTTACCTTCCTTTTTATGAAAGAAGGTTGGGTCAACCGAACCTTGTTTGAATTTAGAAATCTTTAAAAACTTAGTTAATGTTTCATACCATGCCCTAGGAGCTTGTTTCACACCATAAACTGCCTTATCCAAGATGTAGCAGTGATTTGGATGCATTTCATTTACAAAACCAGGAGGTTGCTCCATGTACACGGTTTCTTCAAGTTCCCCATTCAGAAAGGCACACTTCACATCCATCTGGTAGACCTCAGATTTCTTGTGTGCAGCATAGGCAAGAAATATTCGAACAGATTCCAACATTGCAACCGGAGCGAATGTCTCTTCATAATCGATTCCTTCTTCCTGACAATATCCTTTCACCACTAGCCGAGCCTTATTCCGGATCACATTTCCCTCCTTGTCCATTTTGTTTCTGAACAGCCATTTGAGACCGACAACCGATGCATCTTTTGGTGTTGGAATAAGTCTCCAGACCTTATTTCTTTCGAACTCATTGAGTTCGTCTTGCATTGCCTGAACCCAATCAGAATAATCGAGAGCAGTATTGACGGTCTTCGGCTCTATTTTGGAGATGAATGAATTAAACATGCAGAATTCTACTTTGGAGAATAGAGCAGTTTGTTTTGCCTTCAATTGTGATCGAGTTAGAACCTTTTATGATGCATCACCCACTATTTGAGATACATGATGATCTCTGGTCCATTTGGTGAGAGGAGGATAATTTGGATCATAAGAGGGATCCAATTCAGCATTTACCACTTCTTCCAACTCTGATTGAATATCATCATCATAATGCATATTGGAATTCTCCCCCTCGACAGATGATGAAACATTTGGATGTGAACCAAAACATCCTTCTTCTACTGGGCTTTCGGGCTGTTCCGGACTTTCGGTTGCTACAGGACTTTCGGGTGCAACCGGGCTTTCGGTTCTGGCTGGGCTTTTGGTTCCATCAAAGATTGGATTCTCCCCCTGGCCATGAGCATTATTGTCGATTGAAAATGACGGACCCTCCCCTTGGATATGTGAGTCCTGTTGATCTGAAGAGAATTGATTCTCCCCCTCGACTGAAGTATTGCTCTGAGGAGGTTCGTTTCTAACCGGTTCTTCTTCTGCCATTTGTTTGGCTGTGTCTTCGATAATCTTCTTAAGGTGATCCACCTTGTTGTCTGTTGCCTTGGCTTCAGAGTGAATATCCTTCTCAGGTTCATCAAATAAATCCATGAACTGGTCAAAAAAATTGGCGATTGAGGCTGTGACCTGACCGATTTGAGAGAAAATCTCTCCAATTACCCCTTCGGTAGACTTCAACTTCTTGACGTAATTGTCATCGAACATTACATAATAGGTTTCTTCAATTCATTCAGAACGCTTATTCAGAACCCTGTATGCCTTTGAAGTAAGAGAATATCCCAGAAAGATGCTTTCATCGACTTTAACATCGAATTTGTTGCGATGCTCATTGGAGTTGAAAATGAAGCACCTCGAGTTGAACACATGAAAGAACTTGACATTCGGCTTCCTGTTGTTAAGAATCTCATAGGGGGTGAGAGAGAAACGCTTGTTGAGATAAGATCTATTTTGAGTGAAACAGGCTGCAGCAATGGCGTCTGCCCAGAAATATAGAGGAAGGGAGGCAAAACTGAGAATGGTTCAGGCCGCCGCACACAGGGATCGGTTTCGCCTTTCGACAATTCCGTTCTGTTGAGGTGTATAGGGGGCTGAGAAATTGTGACTGGTGCCTTTTTCTGCTAAGAAATCTTCGAATTCTTTGTTCTTGAATTCCAGTCCATTGTTGCTCCTGATGTTTCGAACGACTTTTCTCAGTTGCACTTCGACCTGCTTGATAAAGATCTTCAGCTTGGGAGTCACCTCAGATTTGTGCTTTAGAAAGAACACCCAAGTAAACCGTGAGAAGTCATCAACAATAACAAGGATGTACTTGTTATCGCCAATGCTCTCGATTGATGATGGACCACATAAGTTGATGTGAAGCAACTCTAGTGGTTCAACTACTTTGGTGTTCATGGTTGTTGGGTCACTTTGGCGACTTTGTTTCCCCATTTCACAAGCAGCACATAAGTGTTCTCGATCGAACTTAAGCAGTGGAAGACCCCGAACATGATCACCGATGACTAGCTTGTTGATGTCTTTGAAGTTAAGGTGTGAGAGCCTTCGATGCCACAACCAACTTTCGTCTGAATGGGCTTTAGACAATAGACATATGGTTGGATTCCCTTTGATTGGGTTGAGATTCAGAGGGAACATTTCACCTTTTCGTTCTGACTTGAGAATAACCTTGTTGGATTTCTTCTCTATTATCTCTGAACCTCCGTCATCGAACGAGACTTTGAGACCTGTACCTCCCACCAGTTGAGACACACTGATGAGGTTATGCTGCAACCCCTCTACATAAGCCACCCTCCTGATTGTAAAGTCTCCATTGGTTATCATCCCATAACCCTTTATCGTTCCATAGGAGTTGTTACCAAACTTGAAGTTACCACCGTTTTGAAGGGACCGAAACTCCCTTAGCTCTTCCTTCCTTCCTGTCATGTGATGTGAGCAGCCACTGTCTATGTACCATTCTTCGTCGAACTGCTCGTCACTTATAACCTGCAAAAATCAAGCAGAGTTAGGAACCCAAAGTTTCTTGGGTCCTCGTGAGCCTTTTACAGAAACAGGAATAGTAAGAGAAGCATCAACAAGATAAGTTCGTTTTGTTAATGTTGTTTTATCTTTCCTCTTAATAGTAAACTCTTTGATTTTATTGGAATTAGATTCAAGTGTTTTGGATTTAGGTTCAGGAGTTTGGACTTTAGCTTGCTTTCGGTCTTCATTTTCTGAGGAAATCTTAGTTTTTCCTTTCAAATCCTTCGTCGATTGTGAGCTTGGTGTAGGACGAGAATTGGGCTTAGAAGAAGAATGAGAACGAGAAGAATTAGAGGAATAGAAATTAGAATGAGAATCTTTCCTGACTTGAGGTTCAAAATGACCCTTTCGGTTGTGATCATTTGAGGGACCGAACCTGGACCTTCGGTTGCTATTTGTTGATGGACCGAAGCTGGCTTTTCGGTTGTTGTGGGTTGCTGGACCAAAACTGGGTCTTATGCTGTAAAAGTTTGATGGACTGTACCCTGGTCTTTGTCTGTTGTTGTTTGGTGGACTGAAACCAGGCTTTCGGTTGTTGTTACTTTCAGGACTGAACCTATCCTTCCGGTCTTGTTCTTTCTGTGGCCCGAAAGTCTTCTTTTGGTTCTTTTGATCCAACGGACCGAATCTCCTTTTATCCGTATTCCCTTCTCCTTTTGGCTTGGAGTTTCTATGAAAGTGAGTATAGTGAGGATTTTTGGAGCGCCAAAATTGCTTTCGCTCTGAGAGATTTTTCTTGTATCTCAGATTCCTCTGCTGCTTTTAATTGTTCACCTGTTTCGGTTGTCTGTGAATATTTTCCTTCTGTTTTGGCTTCTGAACAACAGGTTCACTTTCGATGGAAGAGGTTTCCCTTGTTGAGGAGACGTATTCCACTGGAACCTCTTTTGTGCCACTGGTACTGGGCACGTCAAAGTTGGTAAGTTTATTAAGTGGTTCTGCCTCATATCTACCTTTGACCTTCCATGATGATCGCTCCGACAAACCAACTATTTCATATGCGTTGTCTATCGGTGCAGACTAGAAAAACTCATCACAACCATCTGCATTATCTTCATTCACCAATGCAGTGAGTTCGGTTGTCTGATGTTCGGTTACTCCTGTGACCTTATAAACCTGATTGGGAGTGGTTCTTACCTTTTGGTATACAACGGCCTTTTCTTTAAGGATTGGGGACTTATTTTTGGACAGACGAGCGAATTCCACAGAATTTTCAGAAATCAAGTTTTTGTGGTTTTCAGGTTCGCTCCTAATAAACTCTAAACAGTCAACCTCATCCTCTACAGAGATTTCACTCATGTCATCGTCCTTATTAAGTTCAGATACATTTTCAACATCAATTTTATTTTCTGAACTTAATTTGGTACTCAATGAGTCAAATTTTTGTATAGTTTCGGCCCTGAGTTTCAACCTATCATTTTCATCCAAAAGGTTCTTAAGCATGTCCTTATGGTCTTTGGACTTTATAAACGATTTAATTTTGTCCAGACCAAACATATAAGTGGGATTTACATCATCTGAAGATACAACACTTTCACAGTTGTATGCTTCGGCATCGATTTCATCCTCCTTTAGCTCAAGGAAGGGCAAAATCATGCGATGTATTTTCTGGCCTATTTCACAGTCTAAATGCAGTTGTGTAATGTTAGTATAAAGTCTTTTTGCAATCAAACAAAAAACATTTCTCTATTTTAACAACTTAAGATTGTCTCTTTGCAAATAAACATTTTCATCCCTAGACTTAACCAGCTCCAACTCCTTCTGCTCAATCCATATTCTTTGCTCCTCACTCTTGGATGACACCCTGCTCATTTGGTCAGTCAGATTAGAATTCGTGACTCGTGTTTGAGTTAAACAACTACCTAGATTTCAAATTCTTGAATTCAGGTTATTTAATTCTTTTTCATATCATGTTTGTGGAATTTTAAACGAAACAAAAATGGATTGTACCTTCTTGATCAGTTCATCAAGTTCACTGATCTGCACACTGAGAGGCTTCGTTGTAAAGCACATGTCCTCTCGCTCCTTAGCCACTTCTTTTCCACCATCAGTGTTGTATCCCCTCATCTGGGATACATCTGTCACCATCAAACATCTTCCACTAGCATCACCACTCTTCGCCACATAAGCCTTTCCATGAGTAGGCTTTCTCACTTCATCATCTTCTGAGTCGGTCGACCACACCTGTACACCACCGAACTCATCATCATCTACCAAACCCTGTACAGCTAGAGCATTCATAGAGGGATTAGTAGCAACTTTCTTCCTTTTAATCTCCTCCAGTCTTTTCAGGAGACTCGCTTCTTTATCCTTCTCCTCATCTTTCTCTGCCATTTTCTTCAACACGCAATCTTTTGCGTAGTGATTTTTCCCTCCACGGTGAAAACAGCTGACACCATAATCAACTTCACCCTTCGCTTCTTTCTTTGGTTCTTTAACCTTCGGCTCCTCTTTCACTTTTTCAGAGCTGTAGCTTCCCTTCCAATTTCAGTTCTTGTTGGTAGGGAACTTCTTCTTGATGAACCTCCTGGGATTTGACACCATCATTGCTTAATCTTCAGATGTCATATAGTAGTCTCCCAGATTCAGATCTTCTTCTTCTTCTGCTACGTTCTTACCTTTAGACAGAAGGGCCAAAGACCCTAAGTTTGAAACCACGCTCTTCTCTTGCAGCACAATCTTTTCCTGGGATTTCAGAATCCCCACAAGTTTTTCCAAAGAATATGATTTGAACTGCTCATGTGCTTTAACCGTCGACACAACCGCCCTCCATTCGGGTCTTAGGCCATTTAAGAAAGTGACCTTCTGTTCGATGAGCTTTCTTTCTATGTCATGTTTGATCATCTTACTGAGAAGATGATTGAACCGATCGAACGTTTGTGTAACAACCTCCTCTGGCTTCTGCTAGAACTCTCCAAATTCGGAGAGAAGTAGGGTCTGAATCGAGTGCTCCAGATCTTCATCTGTGGAATACAGCTCTCGCAGCTGATCCCAGATTTCCTTTGCTGTACCACATGAACTTACTAACCTAAACGTGTCGTATTGAAGGGAGAATCGAATTAGTCTCAATGCCTTGATGTTGCATTGGAACTTCTCCTTTTCGTCCTGAGCGACGTCCTTCACATCTTTTAATAGATCATTGTACTCCTTCTGAGTTTTAATGATTCTTGAAGTGTTTGAGTGAGCGAAGGGGCCAACTGTGATTGCTTCCCATATCAGATACCTGTTATCTTCCGATCCAATAACGTAATCTTCAAAATGGTGCATCCACACTTCATAGTCTTGAGTGTAGAGGATTGGGATCTTGGTTGTTGATCCGATGCTGTTAGAGATGTTGATGGGATTGGATTGAGAATCGTCCATGCTTGATCATTTAATCTGTTATCAAATCAGACTTTGTAATACGTAATATTAGGGCAAGATTAATAATTAATGAGATATGTCAATTATGGAGTGACGGCTCAATAAATATCAATGAATGCGGAATGAACCCTAATCACTTCTTTGACAGAAGAGATGTGTATGAATTACATAGCCTCCTGCTCTGATACCAATTAATAAGATGAAAATCTCTTTGATCGTTTAGATCTTACACAGGTTAATCAGAATAATGCAAACAAAATAACAAACAAGAGAATGAATCAATAATGAGCTTAATGATTCAATAGATTCACGCCTCAGCAGAGCTCGATGACGAACTTCCACTGTAGAGGCTTTTAGGGTTACAATCGATAAAACAATGATCGCTTTGAATGATCGACTAAACAGCTATGTACAAAGATGCATGCAAGCATCTATAAATACTAAACCCTAATAATTAAATCACGGATGGACAGGCCCAATTTGGATACAAAACTGGGCTAAGGACCGAGCCCAGGACGCAACACATAATGGACCCAACAATTTCCTTCACTCAACTAGGTCAAATGGTAAGAAAATGACCTAAAACTCATTCAACTTCTACAATAAGAAGATATAATACTCTTGGGGGCCTGGTGGTTCATAAAGTTGCAAACTTTATTCCACCCAACCATTCAAACATCAACCAAGGGACAAAACATGCCAATAAATCTAGATCTAATAGAAAGGAACCAACAAGATGGGAACTTGATGACTTACAAAATGAAAAACCCAGATTCAGAAAGGACAAGAAAGGAAAGGAAAACCCTAAGTCAAAAGAGGGTCAACTCGTCGAGTCCAAGGAATGACTCGGCGAGTCGAAGTGGACTGTGTGTCGCAGATTAAGTGACCGAGGACTTGGTACCCTATTTAAGCACCTTATAATCTTCCATAGGGTTCATTACAGCCTCTCTCGTGCAGAACCCCAAAACCCTAGCCACCCAATTTCATTTTTGGAGCTTTTGGTGAAGATTAAGGTCTTTTGGAGTGGATTTTGAAGGCTTGGAAGAAAGGAGAAAGGAAGGAAGTGTAGATCCAGCCTTCATATCGTTTTGGCAATTGTTAGAAGGTAAAAAGTCTGGACCGTGAGCTTTCAATTGATAGATCCCCTTTCTAACTTGCTTTTGGTCATATTTGGATCATTTCCAAGGTTAATCCAAGTATTAACCCTTGAGGTTGGATTTGGACAACAGATCTGGACACTCTTGAGCTTTAGGAGCTTAGAGTTGCTGGCTTTATCAAGCTAAGATCCCATTTCATGACCTAGGTTTTCTTTGAAGCTTGGATTAAGTGTTTTAGCCCCATAACACCTTACATGCACGTAAAGTCAGCAACTTTACGTGAAATACTAGCACAAGGAGTCCAGATCTATGAGTTGGAGGTGTTAGGATGGTCTGTAATCGACAAAATAGAGATGTCACAAGATGGACTCGGCGAGTCAGTTCATTGACTCGACGAGCCGGGCCGCAAACCCAAGCCCTTCTGATTATGAGTCGGATCAGTGAGTGGGGTTAGAGAAGGGCTCAGCCAGTCCGTGTCCATAATGGGCATGAAGATCATGGTACTCGACGACTTTAAGGAGGAACTCGGCGAGTCCAAGGCAATCTCCATAGCTTATGAAGATGGAATCAACTAGTTTCCCTACAACTCGGCGAGTCGGTTGAAGATGGTCCCGAATGTTAGTTGAAGAAGAACCCGTCGAGTTGTTGCTAGACTCGACGAGTAGATTCGAGGTTGTTTTGGGATTTAAGGAGCATGGACTTAAGGAGTTGGTAGAACAACTCAATGAGTTGAGTCAAATGGAAGTTGACTCTGACCGTTGACTTTGACCTTGAGAAGGACCTTGACCAGAGTTGACTTAGATGGCCTCTTGAGGACAGTTAGGCTTAGTGTTGTTATTGGTATTAGTAGCTCGGGCAGCTAGAGGACCAGCAGTTCGGGGAGTTATCGGATAGCAGCCAGAGGGTTTTCAGCGAAGTTCAGCAGTGCAGGTGAGTCTCCTTAGTGTGTGCATGGGTCTACGGCCAAAATGTCTGCCCATTATGTTCATGCTTATGCTTATGCTTATGTATAGAAGGAAGACCTGGGGTTTAGCCCTAGGCACTTATTGATATATGTTCCGGGTTACGACTTGATGCCCGACGAGGCCCGAGGAATGTTAGGATGCTAGAGATCTTGTTGATTCTTGCATGTGTCGGTATGATAGGATTTGAACCGAGGGTTCGATGCGGGGGGTCCGATGCGGGGGTATTCCCGAGGAAGATTCTTATGTAGTGCGTTAGATTATACTTTTTGTCTTCGTGATACTTGTATGTGCCTGGTAAGGAGGTGAGTGTGGGCGAGGTCCCGTATCTCATCACTAGCTGAGTATGGATGGGGTTCCATATCTCGATATTAGCAGAGCATGGGCGAGGCCCGTGATAGGAAGGATGTGAGTGTGAGCAAGGGCCTGTATCTCACTACTAGTAGGAGTGTGGATGGGGCTCCAATACTTCATTAGCAGAGCAGGGGAAAGGCTCGTGATAGGAAGGATGTGAGTGTGGGCGAGGGCCCTTATCTCACTATTAGTGGGAGAGTCGACGGGGCTCCATTACTTTAGTAGCAGACCAGGGGCGGGGCCAACTTAGGCGAGGCCTGAGAGCAGGGTATGGTTAGGGAATGTTTATGAATGTTTCGGTATATACTTTAATCATATGTATGTGTATGGCGGGCGAGGCCCATAGTCAGGCGGGGACTAAGGGAAATAGATATGTATACCGGGTGGGGCTTGATGCCAGGTGGGACCTGATGCGAGGCGGGGCCTGATGCCGAACAGGGTCCGATGTCTGGCGAGGCCCAACGTAGCGGGTGGGGGCCCTGTATGTGATTATGTGCTCACAGTTGTATATGGCATGTTTGGATTAGTAGATATGTATGGTATGTGGTAGGTTGGGGAACTCACTAAGCTTCGTGCTTACGGTTTTCAGTTTTGGTTTCAGGTATTTCCGATAGCGGAATGAAGAGCTCAGGATGATCGCACACACTAAGAAGTTTAGCCTGGGATGTTTACTCTGATAAAATGAATAAGTGTTTTGGAAAAGATACTCTGACTTGTCATATAGCCCGTTTTTGTATGTTTGAATCACTTAATGCTATGGAATAGTAATGTTTTTAAAAGAAATTTTTGGTCTTGATTTTTGGGGATGTTACAAGTTGGTTTCAGAGCCTTGGTTTGAGGAATTCGGGCACACTCTCGGGTGTGACTGAACTCAAACTGAGGGCTGGGTAAGGAAATTTTTCAAAGAAAAATCGTTTTATTAATAAGAACTTTGAAAAGGAAAAAGGATTTCAAAAAGAAATTAAGAACTTTGAAAAGAGAAAAGGGTGTGGTGCATGCAATCAGCCGAGCTCAAGTAAGTTATCCCAAATTACCCGTACAAGTTTATGATATGTTATGATGTTGTGACCGGCATGCTAGATTTAGGGCTAAAGATCTAGGAGGATGCCTTATGTGCCTATTATATGTGCTTATTGAGCTATACACTAGTATTGGTTAGACAATGGTAGGACAGCCTGTTTAGGTTATGCTTGATTACATGAGCTTATATCGCATGCTTGTGCAGATTCTTGTTGTGTAGATAGAATTGCTTGATTATTTTCTGGTTAGATTTCCCTATTGTCTGAATGCTACATGCTTTGTGCTTTGTGGGACTCTGAGGAATGGGAGTTAGCCATTACGTGAATGCATTAAGTCACATGTGACCAGGGTTGAATAATCTCATAGTGTTGGATTTGGCCCTATTGCGCAGCTCTTGTGTGAGTCCAACCGTTGTAGGGACGAGTCCTTTACTCGAAGGATTTTCTGAGCCTCGTCACATGTGATTGTATTCAGGTAGTGGCTAACTAGCATTGTGACGATGCCTTCATTAGCTGAGGACAGAGTGAGTTGGAGGATACCCTAGGACAAGCCTAGGATGAGCTTAGTGCTAGGAGCAGTAGTAGTAGTAAGGGACTTGGTGGAGTCGGGGAAACTCTGAGGAAAGTACGGATAGATGTGGAAGGTAGTATGGGCCCGTACTACTGGAAATAGAGGATCCGTACTCGATTCAAGAGGGGATGAGATAAAACCAGGGAACTTGTAGTGTATGTGTGATCCCCTGTCAGTGATGTGTATTTTGATGATTGTTATGGCATGTTTTCAGTATGGCGACATTGCAAGATGAACCAGTGGATGGATAAGGTGTCAGAGAGGGATTAGGCTCGGGTTCAGGGACCGAGAAGCTCAAGGAGTGGATGAAGGAGTTTATATCAGCGGAGGTTACGTATAGTATTTTAGACCAGACTCCTATGATCTTTGGCACAGTCAAGGAGGGCATCCTGGAGATTTTGGATGAGAGGCTTGGAGCCTTCCGCACAAAGATGATGGCCTTGTTGGGAGCGCGTACATTGACATTCCGGGAGTTCAAAGCTTATGGAGCTCCAGACTATCATGGAGCTAGGGATCCCATTACGAGTGGCAGGTGGTTGGCTGATGTCGCCAACACTTTTCGTTCTAGCCGGTGTCCCGAGGGGGACAAGGTTCGACTCGCCTCCTGTCTTTTGAAGGACAGAGCACAGGATTGGTGGGAGGAGGTTGGTCATGCTATCGGGGACGATGCCGCATTGGGCGCGATGACATGGAGCGACTTCTCGGCCAGGTTTAAAGCTGAGTTTGCACTGGTGATTGAGGTGCAACAGTTAGCCTGGGAGTTTCAGGATCTGAGGCAGACTATAGAGACAGTGGGAGAGATCACCGCCAAGTTCAGGAAGATATCCCTTTTGGTTCCGCAGTATGTGGCGGACGAGGAGATGAAGAAGGCTCGATGCCA